>NW_024426552.1:32095595-32624363 GCF_017311325.1 Ursus maritimus
TACTTTTGATTTTGAACTGGATCTTTAAATATTTGGTTCCCACCTGTTCTTTCCCTTTATTGGTAGTCATAGATTCCCTAGATTAGACATCATTTCTTGAAAGATTCTTAGTAATTCCTATCACAAATTCCCCAAACTCAATGCTTACATTTTTTTTCCCACTGTTCAGATCATACTGCTGGCACCTTAAAATTTTTTTCAAAAATAAATAATAACCTAAAAAATAATTAAAAAATAATAATTTATCCAAACTGTCTTCCACTCAAAGAAATTTTTCTAAAAGCCTACCAGTAGAGAGCACTATCAAGTTTTGAATTCAGATGGTAGATTAAATGTTTCTCTTCTTCTGAAGCTCTTTGGCCTATGTCTCACATATTGGGAGAAACAGACCTGTTACCCCAGCCTCAATGGATTAGACCAGAAAACATGTAAGTATTTAACAAAAACTACAGGAGCTGGATCTCAGGCAAGTCACCATCTCTGAGATGACTTTGTGAAGAGCGCTAAGAGGCCCACTACAAGGCAGCCAAGTGGCCATGGCAGCGACGTAACTAACTCAGATTCCCTGCTTTGAAAAGCCTAAACACTTGCTTAAAAAGCAGTTACCAGTACTCATGTAAGGATACAGTTTCATTCAAAATGAGAAACAACTATACTTCCACAAAAAGGCAAAAACAGTTAATAGTATAGAATGCACACCCCTTAACAGTTGCGTGATCTTTAAAATTACACATCCTCTTTGAGCCTCAATTTCCCTATTGGTAAAATGAAAACTATGGTACTTAGTTGATTGAGATATTGAAAAATATTATTAATTTCAAGCATGTAAATGTTTAGCATGATGCTTAAATCATAATAAGCTGTCATTAAGTGCTCACTCTTATTAATATTTCAGTTTGGGAAAGACTGTAACCCAACTTCCCTGGATGGATAGATACATAGTATTATTGCTCTCCTACAATGGTACTTATCCTTAAAATAATACGCAAAGTGTGAAATAGCTATGTCTCTTCTACACAGCCTTAAGAAGCCATGTAAATAAGAGGTAAAATATAAGAAACAAGCAGGATTTACTCTTATGCAAATAAAAGCAAGCGGATAAATGCATTTTTCAAAATAAATGCACAAACAAATATGATCATATCTTTCTGTATGTAAGAGATTCCTATTATCATTAGATTTATTTTATTTATTATGTTATATTCCTCTTTGGAGAAACAGTACTAAGTAAAAACAAATGAATATATAAGCAAAACGCACTGTTGACTCTGCAATAGCTGGAGCCCGGGTTTGTTTTAAAAAAGAAAATAAAACAATAAAACCAGTCAACCAAATACACATTAAAAAACAAAACAAAACAAAAAAACACAGAATCAATTTTCAAGAGAGTACAAGCCCCAAAGAATTAAGTTGAAAATACTACAAGACTTCTCTTGAGATATTTAGTTATATTTATTGATCATGGTTATCTTTGCAAGTGTGATTTATAACAAATAATATTCCAAGCAAATCAATTTGTTGCAGGAGCTTACTTTTGTTGGTCCTCCTTTCACAATTCATTCGTTAGATTACCTCACTGTTATTGGGAATTTTCTCTAAGACATCTTTTCATTGACGAGCAGTATCTTTCACTATTCAGAAAGAAATTTATTGAGATTATTATTTGTCTAAATTTGTCTCTATTATTTGTCAGAACTCAGTTGCCTTGAATAACGGACATTTAAAGCAACCTGGAATTATGCCAATAAAATAAACATTTCACATAGTTTTACTAACAGATATGTCTAGTTAAAGAGTATATTTCAAATATATTTACATTTTGAAAATGTATATGTGTGATATGTGTATGTTTATATATATTCTTTCTGAAGAAATATTCTACCTTTAAGGAAAAAAGAAAAAATGATATTATTGAATAATTCTAAAGATTACTTTTCTATTTTAAGGAGAGGACGATCTCAGTAAGTCCACAAAGGTAAGTCCATCACTTACATTTTTTGCTGTATACACAGTTATGATAACTCTGTATTATGTGTTTTCTTTTCTACTAAACATCAGTACATTGAAGAGAGATTATGTTCTATTTAATACTTTGTGCCTGGTAAGCATAGCTGACAGCCTTGTGCCCATGTTATGTGCCTATTTATTTTCACTTTGGTACAACTAAAATCAGTTAAGGGAATTAAAAAATAGAGCCATAAAAACAGATTTAGCACAGAGAGTTTTTAAAAAGGAAAGGGAGGAAATTATACCAGAAAATATGAACTAAAAAGAAGTCACGACGGTGCTCTTATAATTCAGAAAATTGTTCAACATATAAAAAAATACATTTTCTAGAGTTAGAAGATGCATTTGTTATGTTGATTGTTATATAATAATTCGAAAAACATATTAGTAAATGTCCTTCACTTAAACTTTAGAAATGAAAATATATTCTACCTATAGTTGTTTATTTTCTTTTAACACTTACACAAGTAAAATATTAATAAATTATTTGCTAACAATAATTAAAGAACATGGACGGAAAGTGATTAATATTATTGAGCTTTCTGCTAAACAGAGCTGATATGGAGCCAATGTTGGACAAAGCACCAGTTAATGTATTACTTTAGAATTAGACTCTTCTCAATCACCAATTTTTTCAAGCTCACGTTATGGCATTGTTATTTACAGCACAGCAGTAATCATTCTGAAATAGAGACATATCACTCTCCTGGCAAACACCCTCCCACAAGTCCACAATTCACATAGGCCCTTACCCTGGCGTGCAAGGGTCTGCCTGACTGTGCTTAAGGCTACCTTGTTGACCTACCTCTCCTCTCTTCATTAACTGGACCTCAGTCACTGGACCCCTTTCACACCCTTGAATTTGCTAATCATGCTTCCAACTCACTGCATTGACATGTATATTTCCTATGGTTTGATTTTTTTTCCTTAATATATTTGACTCTTTCATGACTTCATATAGATCTCTGCTGAAATGCTTCCTTATCTAGAATAGTACCCTGATTCACCCTTACTATATCCCATGCCATGAAGCAGCTCTCTTCTTCTTTGTAGCTCGTATTACCACTAAGGTATTATGTAATAACCTTTTTATGTTCTTTTTGCTTCCAGTTGAATGTTAACTGCATGACAGCATGGATTTATTTCTCAGCTCTCTTTGCAGCATCTAGAAAAGTTTCTGGCACATAGGGGCCAAATAAATATTTGTTGAATGAACTGAATGAATGAATAAATGAGAAGATCATCATTAAGAACTTTCTAAAGTGTAAGTATTCAAAGTGAACACTTGAAAGGGAACACAAATCTCTAGATAACAGGCAGATAGAAGATGAAGACACTGCTGCTTTACCTATTAATATTTTCATAAAGATAGACAAGAAAAAATTTGTACTGAGTAGCAAATACTTGCAAAATAAAATGTAATTAAAAAATAAAAATTAAATTAAATCTATCTGTAGGTAATTAATTAAAATACTTCTGGGAATCTGCTAGTAGAAGTTGAAGTTATTTCACCGTGAAAATGATAATTATGCATAAATTCTTTATCAAGTGCTACGTTAAATTATTTATATACACTGTATAATTTCATAGTCTTGAGTCACTTCCTTGCCAAATTAAAACAAACCCAAGAAACTAGATTATATGATTTATGTTATGTGGATGTCATTCTAATTTTGTTTAACTTCTTTTCCTTCCTAGTTAAGTGAGTTGCTTAGTGTAAAGAGGAATTTTCAAATCATCAAATCATCACTGAAGACCAGGGAAGTGATTCCCAGCCAACTATGTGAAAGTGTAGGAGTCTGATTATAAAATATTTTCGTTTTGAAAGCACCGAAGTGACTGCACTGACCAGCAGCCATTAAGTCCCATAATCGAAAACAAAAAGGGAAAAGGGGGAAAGTAAAAGAGATTATTTTTATAACTTTCTCTCTCTGTATCTCTCTCTCTCCATCTCTCTCTGTCTTTGTCTCCCTCTGTCTTTCTCTTTCATTCACACTTACGCACACACACAGGCTCATTAATACGTCCGGATTTGGGTGATGCCTCCTGCAAATCAATAGCCAGACGATGCTGGAACCTGTAGGGAGCATGAGACCTGAAAGGCTACCTAGTAAGTGCTCCAGGCTGCGGGAATAAAGGATGCCCTGGGGAGAAAAGGCTAACAGTATTAAAGCCAGTAGCACTGTCCCCTGAGGCTGGTTTGAAAGAAGGTCTCTTGGCTTCTTGGATTCAGCCTGTTAAGGCAGCCAAAATTAGGTTGAGCCTGATAAAAGTGAAATCCCTAGCCCTATAACTTACAACTTTATCTCTTCTCTACATAAATGATGGAATCTCCAGTATGTTGAAAATCACAATGCATGTAATCTCTTTCCTACTGCTTTTCCTCTGATACTGAATAAAGTGTGGAAGATTTATACAATCATTGAAGGAGCCTTCCTTGGCTTCCATTATCAAACAAAAAATACCTCTTTCTATAAATTTGAGCACAGAGAGAAAACACAAATAGAGCCATAAGAAAAAACTCTGCAGGTTTACATATTATAATTAATAATAATTTACTCCACAGTTCATATGAACCAGGTATTGTTTTAAACACATTATAGCTATTAAGTAATTTGTTCATTTTCAAAAAATATTAATTAAATTAACATTTAAAAACAAAAGTTAATTAATTCAAATCTCTATTTTTTAGTCACACATGTATATATGGATATATAAGAACAGATATAGACAGAGTTACACATATATAGGCAGATTTTTATTTTATAGGCAGGCGATAGTTTAAAAGAAAATAATGTTAAACATGATAACTTATGCCTAATTATGTTTAAAATGCTAGTTTAAAAAGAAAGGCATATAATTATAGCAAATATAGGTAAGTCCTCCCAAGAAAATTAATCCAGGTAGAGAAAAAGACAAACAGATAATATATGAGACAGATTTTTCTAATTTACAGGTAAGAAAGTCAATGCAAAGGAAACTATGTAAGTTGCTAATGTTCAAAGGGCAGAAACAGAATTGATACCCAACTAGTTTCCTTCTGTATAAAAGACTTCTATTTATAAAAAGACTCAGGAAAAGAAGCACAAAACTGTAGATTCAAGATAAATGCTGCCAAGCTCTCAAAACAACAAAATAGTTGCTACAGAAAACTACAAAGTAAAATAAAGAATATTAAAAATCCTATTTGCCTTATAGAGAAATTTTAAAGGACATTTGGTTATTAGAAAGGTAGCAATCTGGGCACCAAAAGAATACTTAGTGATTTTAAAAATGTAATTTTGAAGTATATTATCAACAATAGTAATAATAGCAAAACTAGAGCCAGACTATAAAAATAACATGTTAAAAAAACTGAGAAAAGATGAGAAACTAGGAAAATGGAGGTAATATATTAATAATGAGACAAATAAATGACAGGCAGAGGAGTTGGAATCTTCAACTTCTATTCAATATTTTTAACAAAATATCACATTTTTATTAACTAAAGAAAGCTTCAACACTTCAAAATAATAGGGTCCACAGAGTTCCAATCAGCTCAAAGTAAAACAAACAAATGCTTATGTATAGTCAAACCTTGAAATATGATTATACCTTCTAAATTAAAGATACATTAGACAAAAGTGAGAACCCAGGTTTTTTATCACACTTCTATTTTATAGCATAAAATCTAAGAGAAAATAAAGTGGCACACACCCATATTTGTGAACACAAAGGATTGTGAATCTATGATGTTAAGTGTTTCCTTTATAGCCCTCCTTAAATATACTTTATTAAAGGACATGCACAAGCAAAAGAATCAATATATACATCTCAAGAACAGGTGTAAAATATAGGCAAATTTGAAACAAATAATACAATCAAAAGAAAATGGAGAGGAAGAAAGCAATAAAGCCTGATAAAATTTTTCGTTGTAACTTCTTGGGAGATAATAGGGAGTCACTTGTCTCTTGTTTTCTACAGACATGGATGTGGTTACACAGATACAGGTATATTTAGACACATATGCACAGATACTTAGTTTATAGGTAACTGAAAAAAATAGAAAAATGTGCCTTTATTCTAAATCTCATCAACAGCAAAGAAAAATATATAATTGTGACAAACATAGGAAAATTCCAAAATAACACCATTCCAGGTTACAGAAAAAGGTGATATTTAAAATTCATGTTTGAGAATATTACTTTGCTAGAAAACATCAACAAAAGGTATTCCAAAGAAAATTAATGACCAATTTCACTTATGAATACAAATGAAAATAACTATAAAATATTTTCAAAAATAACCAAGATTATAAGAAAATAAAATATATGAAGTCCAAGTAATGTTTATTCTAAGAATATATATTATGATACATAATTAAATGACTTTCTGGAGTAAGAGTTGAAGGGAAGAAACCGGGTGTAGATCAAGCGTATCAATAGAAGCTGAAATATCATTTGATATAATTAAACATGTTACAGAGGGGAAAAAAGTAAATTGGTGAGTTAAAGGGTCTTAATAATTGAGTTGAATCTACCTGAAATCATGAGCATAGTTGAACTATTACACCTGAATTTTCAAATATCTACAAATCAGGCAGGGAGATAAAATATAAAGTAAAATTTAAAGCGAAAGAGAGTCTACATTAAACCTAAAGGATTTTTTTTTTCATTTTATTTCATAATCTGCTGGTCAGAAGATGCCTGTGTAGGAGAGGGGCTACCATTCATTTATTTCTACCATCCGTTTCTCTTTTCTCTAGAATGTCTATTAATAATATTGGTTTTCCCAGATGAATCTCTCAAAACTTCTGATTTTTATTTCAAAGCATGTGTTTTCCTTTATATTCTGGGAGATGCCCTCAATTTTGTCTTCTGGCTTCTCTCCTGATTTTTCCTTTACTTCTAGCAGTCAAAATTTTAAATTTCCAGTACCCACTTCTTATGCACGAATTTTGTTCTCTTTTCTCAACAGTAGCCTGCCATTATTGAATGATGTTTGATCCACAGGTTGTAAACCCTCATCTCTAACCTCAAATTCATCGATGTGAAAACCCCTAATCAAATGTAATCTAAGAAATTTCTTTCTAACTGCTCCATCCATAAACTGCTATTCATCTTTCTACACTGATGCCCAGACATCACCAAAGGAACGGATTCTCCTTCACTGCCACTCGACATTCTGGGCCTCTCATGGGACCCAAAACCCTTCAGTGATCTTTCCTTCCAACTGTGTCCTTTCAACTCCTCTCTACTACCATTCCATCCCAACCTGGATGCTTTGAACTATGGCCACCCTTAGGTATCATGACCCTGCCATTTCATCAGTAAGGTAAATACATATTGGCATTTCTTTCCAGGAGACTGAGTCAAAGACTGTATAGCTAGTTCATTTTGTTGTTGTTGTTGTTGTTGTTTTGGGGTTTGGTGACATATTATTGAATACAACTACCTATAAAACCAGATTCTTGTCCCAAATTTGAGGGTCCTCTAAACAAGAGAAATTCTGAAAGATGGATCTCATTTTTTTTTTCCAAAGTAGGGACTGAAGGAAAAATAAAAGAGGTGGGATGCAGGGATGGGGGAAAGGATGCAAGGAAAAGGAAAATAATCTTGAAAAACATAGATGGGTATTTGGGAGCTTGAAGGGATTAGAGCTACGTCTAGTGGAGACCAGCACTTAATGGAGGAAGCAGACACTTGGAGCTAGAGGACCAGAACAAATACAATCCTCCCTTATCCCATCAAGATTCCCAAGAGAAAGGAAAACAGGTTTTCTATATTAAGTCAAGTGGAATTCCTGTCAATTTTATGTGACTCTCAACAGAGAGGGTTACTCAAGGTGATTATTATGTTAATAAACATAATCTCTGTTCTCTCAAGACTCAAGTCTAATCATAAATCTAACCTCCTTGTATGTGCAATTCTACGCTCCTTCCCTCAAGGTATGTTTTCTCCACAATACCAAATCTCACAAAATAACAAGAAACAAAAACAAAGGAACAGAAACTAAAACCCTCCACTTAAACAGTATAGCTGCACAACACTCGTAGAGCAAAGCTATGAAACAATGGGTCAAATGGCCTTTTTCTTTGCATCTCACACTTGTGTTGACTTTGAGGCCTAGCACAGCCCTTGGAAAGACAGGTCTTGTTGGCCAGCTAGCTGTACCTCATTGGTAATTAGAGTTAAATTACATCTCAATATCTAAAATATTATTTCAGATGAGTCAATCTGAATACAAAAAGGAAAAGTCCATCCACAAGACCCACGTACTTCAGTGGTCACCCTTGGCCCCAGTCTCTACATCCATTGACACTAACCACACCCATGATCTCCACCTATTTTGCCTCTAATATCTGGGATTCAGTTACTTATATGTATATTGGAAAGCCTGTAATACATAATCTCAGAATGTTCTTTAAATATAAATCCTAGTACTACTGCACCAGTGATAAAAGAATACCTACACTTCCTCCTATTAATAACAAATCATCACCATCATAATCGTATACGTTTATTGTGTTGTTACTATGTTGAAGCATTCTCTTAAGTACTTTATATAAATTATTACCTTTAATCTTCTTCCTACAATGTGTGGTTCCTATCATTTTACAAATTAAGAATCTGAAGTTCAGAAAGTTCAGTTTTCTAAAAGTCAACTAGAAAGTCCTTAAGGTTTCCTGTTTGTTTCTAGCAGATTGGCTGTTAATCATTAAGTAAAACTACTTGCTTGTCCCTACTCAGTAGGGCATGTGCAATATTTTTCCCAATAGGAAGGTAAGAGTACTCTATTACTTACTTCTTCTTGGATTATCGCACTCTCTGGCACCATACAAATCTTCTTATCAGTAGGGTGTAAATAAAATATTAAATGGCTCTACATTGCCTTCAGGATAAAGAAGAATGTATTTCTTAACAGTGCTCTCAGGATCCAAGAAGATCTTGCTCTGGGTATCATTCTAGGATCCTCATGAACAGCCCCTCACTTCTCCTCCCTCTTCCTTCAAGATGTTGCATTTCTTTCATGTCTTAAACATGGTGGTGATAGATACCTTTATTTTAATGTATTGCTGCCTTGTATCCTTTTCCTGCAGTGAACTATAGCTTTGTCAGCATTGTCATTTGGAGTCCTGAGATTCGTTAGAATTAAACCCTGTATAACTCTCACCATCAATACAAAACATCTCCAATGTATACAGAAGGCAAACTGCTACATCATGGGATATGGAGTCCTTATATTTGGTAAACATTTCTTTACTATCTTCATTTTATGCTGACTTCCTCAAACAGTATATGAGAGTTTCCATTTCTCTAGATATTGTCAGACTTCAAACTGCTTACCAAGCTAATGGATAAAATCATACCTAATTATTGCTTAATTCGCACTTCTTGATTGCTATTGTGTTGGACATTGTTTCATATATTTATAGTCCATTTGTTTTTTATGCTCTGAATTTGCTGGAATGTTCTTCCAAGTTTCTGCATGTCTTGCTCATTTTCATTTATTAGTTCTTAGCACAAATGGCAAAACTTTTAGAGAGGCCATCAGAGATCATCCTATTTGTGATTTCTCCTAATTACTTTCTCTTCTCCTTGAAAACTTAACCTAACACTGATCAGAATTCATAACAATGCCTTGTGTGATTGTTATTTGTTTACTGACTCTGTTTTTCGAAACTCAAATCAATGTGCTCCATGTGGACACGTATTCTGTCTGTTCATGCTGTACCCCAGTGTCAAAATGGACTTCACACAGAATATGTGCTAAATAAGTCCTAGATGAATGAATGAGTTAATTACAAAATAATTACGCAGTAAGTATAGAAAATTTCCACCAGAGTGTAATTTTTAGGAAAGGAGAGGCTTTGTTCTCTTCACTGCTGGCCTGAAACGATAGTAGGTATTCACTATATATTTGTGGAATTGAGTTGTCTTTTGGTTGCTCAGAATTTGTTTTTTGTAAGCTGCTTTTTTTTAAAATCCATATCATAGTCAAAATTGCTAAAGAAAATACAAATAGAAACAGTATTATAGTTTCCAGTTAAAATAAGTATCTGGCGTTAGTTCTATCACACACACAGAGACACACGTTTTACCTCAGCAAAACCGAATCTGAAGTCTAATATGAATCACAGGAAAAAGTTTCCTTTAAATACAAATTGGAAAAAAAGGAAAAGTCAATATTAATATATTAAGTATGCTTTAGTGGACAATTGAGCAGGATTATGAAGAATCATCTCTAGAGCCTTCCTAGGCATTATAAATAACTCAATAATTTTGGCAAGTGCATAAAACAGCTCACAAATGAGTTGACACTTTGCAGGTAGCAATTATTGCCTTAGGTAGGAAGTTTAAATGTTTGCTTTCCTTTTTATTCATCATGAAGGGGAAAAGGTCTTCCCATAAGTAAAAAAGATAATGATGTTTACCCAAAGATTATAAAGAGCCATATTTCTTTGAAAGACTGCCTGAAATCCTAGCTAAAGATCAAAACACTTCTACAAAGCACATCTGAATAACGTGTGATCTAAAGATGGAGGGAGTCCTACTATCTAATCTCTGCTGGTAATAATAGAGCTTTGCCAAACAGTACTCATTCTTTTTATTTATTTTTTTAAGCAGTTACTGTAGGACAAAGAATGTTGATTATATCCCTTCCTGTAGGCAAAGAAGAGGAACAGATCAAACATGCAACATTATTTGTTTATGTTGGCTTGCATGGACAAATACATTTCTTATTGTTTAGCTAAGTCCATATGTGTCACAGTTGTACACTTTTGAATAAACCAGTGACTTAGCTACAGCTGCCACAGCCACAAGCATTATTACAGAGGACCTTTTTGTGAATTGGAAAGTAAACTACATGGAAAAAAAATTAACTTATTCTGCTCAGCTGACCTACAGTAGGACACCAGCTACACTCGGTTCTTGCCCAGGCATCTCACATTCTTCTCCCAGGACAGCAGAAGAGCTGAAGCATGGCCCCCAAGATGATGCCAGGAGCACAAAATTGCAAATGGGACCCCCCCCACAAAAATCTCCTGAAACCTCAGTTTTGAATTTGTACTTCTGCTTCAGTCTCTTGAATATATGTGTATTTGGACACACATATGTCCAAACCCAGAGCCAACAGGTAAAGAAAGTAACTCTGATCATGAAGGAAGGATACTGCCATGTACTAGGTGGAAAGTATGGATACAGATCTGGAAGCAGAAAGAAACTGGGTCTTTCAGTTCTTTGACCATTTCTTCCTATAACTTTTTCCAGAGGTGTTATCTTATTTTTCACAATGTCAACATGAGTTAGGTCAGAAAGCATATTCAGAGAGTTTAGGTCTCTGTCAGATGCACAGGTCTTAATACCTACATTAGAATTGTACCTACTACTATGGCCTGGATGTTTGCACCCACCCCCCAAACTAGTATGTTGAAATCCTAATGATCAATATGATGGTAGGAGGAGGGATAGCCTTTGGGAAGTGCTTAGAGCATGAGGGTGGAGCCCCCAAGAATAAGATTTGTGCCCTTACAACAGAAGTTCCACAGAGCCTCCAGCCCCTTCCACTGTGTGAGGACACTACAGAAAGTCCCCCATATGGAAGAGTGCACTCACCCAGCCATGCTGACTCCCCGATCTTGAATGTCCAGCCTTCAGAACTGTTTGAAATGAATTTCTGTTGTTTATAAGCCATCAGTCTCTAGTATCCTATTAGAACAGCTCAAACAGACTAAGACATCACATTAGGAATATAACAGACTATATAGAATAAACTTTTCAATTTTAATTGCCCTAAGCTTTACTGGTTATAAATCCTTTTTTCAGTCACATGAATAAGCTATTATAGTCTAGTAAGTGCTTGAAAAATGTGCTAATATAAACATTATCATTAGTGCAAAGGGGATTCAGATTAAAGATTAAGTCATTATGTAATTGATTTAATAAGCTGCTTTGTAGAAAAATGTGATGACAATTTCACTTTACCAAAGTTTAATGATTGTATCTAATTTTGTAATCTTACTCATTTCTAGAAAAACGCGTGGCAGGAGACTCTAAGACACACACAGTTTTCTGTATCTCTACATGTAGATAGTATCCTCTAAATGGTGACATATCTATTAAGCTGAAATCCTCTGATACGTACTCCTGAACCAAGATCTCTGATTCAAAGACTATGACATACACTAACTCCTATGGGATGTAGTCATCAATATTAACATCAGCCTAAAACCTGAAACAAAGTTAAAGAAACATCTGATTTTAACTAATGTATTATTTAATGTGCTTGTAGAAAAGAAAATATTTTTCCAAAAGTAAGTGTCCTTGAATTGAAATTCCAAATAATGGTGCTAGGTGAGGCTTATGCATAAAGCCTGCATATATTGTCTCTGAAATACAGGGGAAGAGAATCAACAAACATTCACACAAAAACGTGTAAAGTGCATTACTCCAAAATGTGTATTTTAAAGTACTTTTTAGGATAAAAACTCTGAATTCTAATATTGCTTTATACATTTTCACCAAAGTTTTTGAACATAGAGAGGGCCATTTATTCTTTCTTTTGGTTCAGAAACTGAGACAGGGAGTAAAAGTAAATGAATGAGATTCGGTATCACTGTAATACATATTATTATGCATGTATTAGTCCAGTCTTCATTTAGCTTCATAAAAAGCACCTCTAATATGGAATAAGATTTGTAATACTGTAATGAGTCAGTCAATGTATGACTGGAGCCAAAATACTATGTATTTTTCCTTTGAAACTACATAAGGGATACCGAAGAGAGGGAGGGTGAGAAAACTAGTTTCCTGGTAAAATATTAGTAACTGTGTTAAGCAATTTAAATCAATTTAAATGAGGTAGGTAAATAATCATACTCACCTCCCCATACCTATGATGATAAGGTGAGTATGATTATTCAGAAAAAGATACTTAATAACATAAAAAAGATCACTATAACATTTTGTGAAAAAGTAGTATGCAATCTCTAACAAGTAAAATAAAAAATATAAAGAAGAAAACCCTTTTGTATTACATAAAAACAATCAAATTTATTATAAAACACAAAAATCTAAACGTTATGAACCCTGCCCAATATTCTAGACTCATTACTTATCGCTTACTTTCCTTGTTTCCCCAGTCTCCAAAACACACATTGTGCACGTGCACACACACACACACACACACACACACACACACACACACACACTATAATGAGGTCACATTAAATGTATTCATTTGCTTTGCTCACTGTCTTTCATCTCTGCAGTTTTACCCATGCCCATCACACTGCCAAGCACACTTTTCTCCTTGACCTCATCTCTTCTATTCCTTTTGACTTCTAATCACTTTTGAATATCTGATTTTTTTAAATGGGTAATATTTTCCTCCTTCCTCCCTCCCTCCCTCCCACCCTTCCTTTCTTTTCTTTTTTTCCTTTCCTTCCTTTTCCCTCCTCTTTCCCTCTTTCTTTCTTTCTTTCTTTCTTTCTTTCTCTTTCAATGTGATGATTAAATGAGTTAACACATGTGAAGCAGAATAATGATTAGGACATATAAATGGCAATACATAGTATTTCCAACATTACTATACATCCTCTAGCTGTCTTCCTAAATATCACTTCCACCTTCCAGTCTCCTCTGGTTCTTCTAGCCATGAGTTTTATGTGTCAAATATACATCTATGTGCCTGTCATATGTGTCCTGCCGTGTTACAGTTGTAGATATACTGTCTGTATACCCTCTCTCCTGGTCTTTAACCTCCCTAAGAAATACTCCTGTATCTATTTTCTTATCTTATTTCATAACTGTCAAAAAAAGAGAAAAAATAATAGGAGGGAAATAAAAATGCAAGCATAAAATTACACGCATAGGTGCGTGCCAGAAGATTATATGGACTGTATACCAAACTCTTCCTAAAATGCTTGGAAACTGCCCACTATTTTTCTAAAAGCAAAGTAAAAAACATTTAACTTCATTAAAAACAAAAACCAAAATATTATCAGGCAAATGGGAAAAAGGTATCCAAATTATTAAGGATGAGTATGTGGATACACATTTGGAAAAACAAGAAAAAATGTTTTCAGTTTTAATAGCATATTTGCCAACTGTATTAGTCAGGGTTCTCCAGAGAAATAAAACCAACAGTGTGTGCATATGTATGTAAGTAAGTGTGTGTGTGTGTGTGTGTGTGTGTGTGTGTGTATTCACAGAGAAAGAGAGAGAGAAAGAGAGAGGAAGAAATAATTGGTGCACATAATTCTGAAGGTTGAGAAATCTTAAATTTGTAGTTGCCCAGTGGAGAACTAAGAAAGTCGATGGTTTAGTTCCAGTCTGAAGGCCAGAGGCTTAAGACCAACAAAAAGCTGATGTATCAATTCAAGCCCAAAGGCAGAATAGAACCAGTACTCTTCCTTCCAGCTCAAGGAAGTCAGGCAGGAGGTGTCCTTTACTTGGGGGAGGGTTGGCATTTTGTTCTCTTCAGGCCTTCAACTGATTAGATGAAGCCCACCCACATTAGGGAGTGCAATCTGCTCTACAGTAGCCTATTGATTTAAATGTTCAACTCAATCAATAACACCTTCACAGAAACACCCAGAATATGTTTTACAAAATATCTGGGTACCTATGGCCTGGCAAGTTGACATATAAAATTAACCATCCTGTCAACTATGTAAATTTTGTCATATCAACATAATTTGGAATTTGCTTCCAAACTCTGCTTCCCATGACAACTGCTTTAAACTTTAATTTTGGGGGTTTTCAAAGTATATGTTTTTTAGGCCTTCAGTATATACTTCAGAATTCTTATAACTCTAACATTTATGGTAAGATTTAACAGTATTTATTGTACTCTTACTTTTTGCTAGCACTATATTAAGTACATTTTCATTTTATAATCTGATGTAACCCAAGTAACATTCCGAGGCCAATTTCTCTCCTTCTAACACAGGAATCACGCAGAGACTTAATTAATCTTCCATACACAGTACTTAGTATATAATGGAGCATTACTAAATATGAGAAGAAGCAACTATATGATAACTGAGAGGGGAAAATAAAACAACCAGAAATAAGCCTTTTGTTGCATTGTTGGACACAATTACTATCCAGGAATCTTAATATCCTGGCTGTTAAGCCTGTGAGAACGTAATCCTCCAAATGAATGTTTTCCAACTAGTTTGTCCTACGGATCTAAGCCACAGGAAGTGAATTCTTGTCCTGGCCCTAGACATGCCACTTAGGGCAGCAGTTCTCAATCTTGACCACATGTCAGAATCATATGAAGGGTTGTCTTTTTTTTCCCCCCAATGGTGAAACTGGGTAACAGATATTCTACTTTCACTGCTTTTGTTGGAAGTACAGACAAAGAAAGTTTTAAAAGCTCTCCAGGTATTTCCAAATGCACAGCCAATATTAAGAAACACTGAACAGGAGTGATAAAACTGCTCAAAATACTAAATGAGAGAAGAGAAGCTCCAGTTTTCCAATTCTTGCAGAATGAGTTTTTCTAGCCTTGATCATCTGATATTTAGATTAATTCACAATCTTGACAAAGCATTTTACCCTTTTTAGAATTACAGCTACATGCTTCTGTTTCTAAGTTTGCAGCAGTGGGAAGAATAGATCAAAACTGACAGCATGTTTTCAGATTATGTTTACCTTGTTTTAGTCAAACCTTTTACTAAGACACACAGACCAAACTTTGGTAAAAGAATATCAGAAACTGGTGAACAAAATATCTGTTCATTCAGTATTCAGAATTTTCCTAATACCTATGACTCCAAGCTTATTAAGACATATTCAATGGTTAAAATTAGACAAGTTTTCACTTAAAATTAAAATTCACACCAAACCAGGCAAGTTATTTACACATGGTCATCAAAATAGCCACATATTATGAAGACATTTGTGCCTGAGACTTTTACAAGTGTTACATATTACATTAGTCAAGGTTCTCCAGAGAAAAATAATCAGTAGGGTGTGCTTGTCTGTATATAAGGAATTGGTTCACATGATTGTGGTGGCTGACAAGGCCACAGTTTTCAGAATTGGCCAGCAGACTGGAGACCCAGAGAAGAGTTAATGCTGCAGCTCAAGTTTGAAAACAGCCTGCCAGCAGAATTCCCTCTTTCTTGAGAGACATTAGTCTTTTCCTTTTAAAGCCTTCAACTGATTAGATAAGGACCACACACGTTATGGAGGATAACCTAGTTTACTCAAAAAATACTGAATTGAGTGTAATTTCATCTAAAAAGTATATCTTAGCTACATATAGACTAGTGTTTGATCAAGTATCTGAGTACTATGGCTTTCCCAAGTTAACACACAAAATTAACCATCACAACTCTAGAAAAGAGAAGTTTAAAGTGAGGATTGAATTAATTTTGCTGTCTCCATTAGCCTCCTCACCAATTCTTTAGGTTCACTCATTTCAAAACACAGACAACAGAAAAATACAGTTGGAAAAATGAGATGCCCAGAATGAATCCTATTGCCCCCAGCCCCTGACCTTGGAGAATCAGTGGTCCATTTTATTTTTGTTGTTATGTTGTTGTGTTATTATTAATTAGAATAATCATTTGCTATATTTTGCTGATACAAGCAAATACTTCAGGTGATATAATCGATAGTTTCCCATATCTTATATTCCCAATAAATATCATTAGTAAAGCAGTTCTAACCTAATACTTGGTAAACTCTTATGAGTTACAAGACTATTATCAAAAATCTGCAAAAAAGCAAACAAAAGTGAATCATTGTAATAATTATAAGCTTCCTGTGAATATAAAATAAAAAGGTGCTTATAAAACACTTGGACCAGTGCATGGGAAAAAATAAGCTCACAATAAATGATACTGTAATTTTGATTACTACTTGATCTTTCTGTTCATAGAGCAAGCAAGGAATAGAATAGGGATGAGAATTAGCTCAGTCTATACGAAGGCCTACCTTTATCCAAACCCATGCCCTTATACCTTCCAAAATCTTGAATGGAGAACCCACTTAAATACAATACCAAAATGTTCAAAACAAATGAACAACAAATCACCAAAATAAACCTCATATCCCTTTCAGATAAAGGAATTAACTTCTGAATAATGTATACCAACTTCAATGTGTATCTTGCAATTTTATATTTCTTGTCGTAAGAGAGACCAATTCATAATAATGTAGTAACATGAACCTAACTTATCAGTGCAATGTGCCATCAAAGGGGAAACATAAGTCTACTCAGGGAGAAGTTGGGTAAAGAGCTCTTTAGGCTGACCTTTTGTTGATAAGTTGATGATGTTCTCATTAGCAGCAACCCTGCTGTTTGCCCTCAATAAGAGATAACACCCTGCTGTCAGCACAATTTCCATTTTTGTGATTTAATGACACAATTATATTAAAGATATTTTTTCAAATGGATTAGGGTTTAAGCAAAGATAAAAATGTTTTTATAAATTTTCATTCTGTGTTTCCCCAAACCAAACAATATTTTTCATAATGTGTGATTATATAGGATAAAGCTGACAGAGAGGTTGCCAATATACAAGTGACATTTTTTAATATGCTTGTTACTTAAGAGAACAATGTGTTGCTAAACTCTCCATTATATACATTTTAATAACATTTTTTTTTCTGTGTAGTGTAGCTAACATTATTTCCCATAGAAGTATCACCTCGATTTCTTTCTACTATGAAAAATATTGCATCTCTGTTTTTTGAAACATGAGTAATTATTTTTATAATTAAATTAAATGTGAATTTAGCAGGCGTTTGGCCATGAGGTTTATTTTCTGAAAGGAAGTCTATCACTGTGGCAAGAGGAAAGATTGAAATCTGGCAGACCTATGTTTAAATTTTGGCTTCACAACTTATTAGATATGTGACCTTGAAGAAGTTATAATCTTTCCTGGAACAATATTAGTTGTTTCATTCAATTAAGTAATGAATGGAAAATTAGATAATAAATATAAAGCACATGGCTCATGATAACTGTTGCCAAAGCAAAGGCTATTTAACTTGGGACCTCCAATGCTTTAATGAAAGGGTACACTAAGGAAGGAGTTTCTTGTATTGTTTAATCTGTCATGTTGATGTGGAATACTTACATAATCTATAAATTATGGTACATAATTTTTTCTGTGGCAAATATTTAAGTTTATTTATCTTCATTATGATTCAAATTTATGTCAATAAAATACTATTGGGATATTTCTTAATTGTATTGATCTATTTGTTTGTGAGAAGAAAAACATTAAGGAAAGCCAGAAGGAAAAATAAGTAAATATTAAACACATATGGAAGAGCACTGTGGCCCCTCTGGTTTTAAAATAAAAAGGAAGCCATTATTAGCCTGTATTCCCGCCACACACGCACCATCCCAGAGACGTGAGAACTTAGAAGCAACAGAGCTGTACAGGTTCATGCGGCAACAGCAGACTGAGAGGACAGAGCAAATACTCACGGTGCCAGACACTCCACAACAGGGAGTTGTGTGCCCTGCTGTGAACAGAAGAGCCATTTTTGATTGGTGAAGTATTGAGAATTTGGGTAGAAACAAACACTTTTATGACCTAATATGAGACACCTCAGATTTTCCCAGAAATACTGATGGCCAGATTTTGCAATGATTCAGTCAGAAGTCCTTCCTAACCAGCTAGAAACAAAAAGCAGGGTAAACTTGGGAACATCTATTTCTATGTTGCATAACCATCTAATTTTGTGTAACTATTTTATGAGGTATTACCATTTTACTGTGCTAAAAGCAGTGAGGTTTTGCTCTTTTCAAAATAGTATATAAATACATGTGTGTGTAATACACATTAAATTGACAATAAAGTATGTGGATCTGGAGAAAATACACATTAAATTGACAATACACATTAAATTGACAATAAAGTATGTGGATCTGGAGAAAAAAGCTCAGGAGTACACATATATCTCCAAACTGTCTCTAAAAGTCTTAATACTACAGTTCATTTTGCCATACACCTGAATATGTATTGGAAAAAAAAAAAAACTTTCAACGTCTTACACATTAATATTCTAATATGCTTAAATTGACAAATTTAAAATCCCAAACTAATTCATTGCAAGCATACTATCAATACTTCAACTAAAAACAAACATTTTAACTCATTTTTGTTCTTTGAAATTTATTTGAATTATTAAATTATTGATATATTGTATTTATTATATAAACGTAGCCATTTTAATCATGTAAGTTGAAAAATTTATATTTTTTTCTGAACTTGCGTAAAAAGTAATGGCGGGTTATTTGTTTACATTACTCTTTCTGCTAGTTCAACATTACCAAGCAATTTTGAACATAATTAAAAATCTTCATGGAATTCATCATATATATTTATTTTATTCTACTTTATGTTATTTTATTATTTTATTTATTTGAGAGAAACAGTGCACAAGTGGGGTGGGGGGGCAGAGGGAGTGGGAGAAGCAGGCTGCCCACTGAGCAGGGAGCCCCCTGTGGCTGGGATCATGAAGGACCCTGGGATCATGACTCTAGCTGAAGGCAGACGCTTAAGCTACCGAGCCATGCAGGCGCCCCTCATCATATATATTTAAATAAGAACAATAAAGTATTATTTTTCCTAAGGTAAGTGTTAAATTTTCCAGCATTTTTTTCTGTTATTTGGTTTTTTAAATTTTACTTCAGTATAGTTAACATACAGTGTTATATTAGCTTCAGGAGTAAAATACAGTGATTCAAAAGTTAAAAATAGAACTACCATATGAGCCACTAATCACGCTACTGAGTATTTACCCCCAAAATACAAAAACACTAATTCAAAGGAATACACGCACCCCTGTGTTCCAGCATTATTTAAATTGAGGAGAATCAATGATCATTACTTCCATTTTAAACTCTCTTTTTAACAATTTTCTACAGTAAAAACTATTAAAATGAAAGGATGTTCATATTTATATTGTTTCATATATTGGAATTAAAAAAATTTCTTAACTTCATATTTCATTTAGCCAACTATCTCCGATCTCCTGTAACCAAAAACCATAATTGAAGTGGGTCTCCTGGGGCACCTGGGTGGCTCAGTCAGTTAAGCATCTGCCTTCAGCTCAGGTCATGATCCCAGGGTCCTGGGATGGAGCCCTGCATCAGGCTCCTTGCTCAGCGGGGAGCCTGCTTCTCCCTCTCCCTCTGCCTGCCGCTCCCTCTTCTTGTGTTCTCTCTCTCTGTCAAATAAATAAATAAAATCTTAGGGAAAAAAAAGTGGGTCTCCTAAAGATAATTTACAATAACAGTTCTTTACTGTTTATACCGACTCATTTTTAAACATAGTCCTTCCTTTTGTCTCAGTGGACTCAAGCTTGCTCCTTTTTATCCTTACTTCATACATAGAACTGGGCATTGCCTTCCCAGATTCAAGCTGGGCTCAATGTCATCATCATTCACAATCTTTATCTCACACTCTACTATTTTCAGCCAATCTAGCTTTCTTGATGTCACCACAGGACCTCACTTCTCAGCAATTCCGGCATGAATGGTAGTCATACCCAGACATTGAAAGCAATTGGCAATGTCAATGGAAACTCTGACAAATGTATTTATAAACATTAAGACAAGAATCATGAAAAAAATCTTCAAATCTTTCATGATATATCTAAATAAAGAAGTGCCATTTTCAAAATTTTAGATTTGCAGATCTTCAAACTACTGGAAGGCATAATTAGTGGAATAATGAGAGACCCCACAAGTTTGTATTTGGGAAACCAATGTAGTGCAGAAACTCCACTGTACTAATTCCATAATATAGATATTTAGGATGTATTAATCTAGAGTTCATGGAATCTCTGTAAATTATAATCCAGTAACAGAATAAAGATGTCTTAAAGATACCATTTTAAAAAAGGCCAATTAGGCCATATAAACAATGAATAAATAAGACATAAAGCTCATTTAAGATATCAATTGCCTACACATACATAAGTATATACTTTCATATGAATTAATATGAATATTCCTTTTGTCCATATATCAATATGGAATGAAATACAAGGGTGTGATGAAGGCAGAAAAAAATGGCCAAGGGTGTAGGAAAGGGAAGATCCAGGAGCTTAAGAATAGTAAATGCAATATTAAATGTAATATTAGGATGTTATAAATGAATGACAACCCTAAAAGTTAATAAGTTAGTTTGTTGTTGTAGATAAAATAATGTAAAATAGAAATGAAATGTAAATGTATAATAGACATATAAAATCCTCTTATAAGTGATTAGTAAATTTATGCTATAAATAAACAATTGATACGTATCATACATCATTTCAACTTATGTTATTCTCCTGAAAAATATGCATGCACACACTTGCACACACATGTCCACACATCAATTACATTGTACCAAGTCTCTGAGTTTTCCTCTGGTTCTTTTTGAGGGATCTGACTGCAGTACAGTGATCTAGACATGTAAGTTGGAAATGATGAATTGACAGATGACAGAATACTTAGAGAAAATAGGCAAGAGCAAAAGATAAGCAATGGCACCTAATAAACTAATCCAATCTTGACATTAAGTGGAAATAAGATTTGGTTATATGGCTTCTCTTACAAATCCAATGTAAGTAGGTAATGATAAAAGTCTCAATTTAATATGTAGATTGTAATAGTACCTAACATTTAAAAAAATTAACATTTGGAAGTATACTCCTATCATAACCATGGGGAGTCAAAATCATACTTAAGTCTCTAGTTAGCTATTATATTCTTTAAATGGTTTTCCAATACACTAACACCCAGAAAGGAAGAGAGAAACTTATTATAATAAAAAAGGATGCACTTTTTTGAGAGATCAATAGGTAATTTTGTTCACTGATCCTTTCTCTTCTCTTTGCCCCCAGGTACATAAAGAGAAATAGTTATATATTAAGGCAGTGGTCTCAGATTTTTATGTATCATTGCAAGTTCCTTAATTCGGGCCTATGCATTGGCATTTGTCATATTATAAATAAAGGTATACACTTTTGCAAATTCTCTAATAACAAGGAGAAAATTTTAAAAAGCAACTTTAGAATTTCTTTTACTTAGTCAACTGTGATTTAACAGACTCTTATTCTTGAGATTATGAAGACCAACTTTACTGGCAAAGATGAGTACTGATATATTTTCATTCAAAAGATATTTGGAGGTTCTGACAAATTTCAAACATCCAGTCCACAGAGTGATTTTTATGCTTACAAGTTAGTGCGTGTAATATGTACAGTGCTTAAAATACCCATACTGCATCTGCAGTCACGTTTTTCTTAGCAGGCATAACAACACTTTTTTTTAGCAGGCATAACTTTATTTAAATACATATTTGATGCCTTGAAGACACAGTGATCCAGTCTTAGGATAGAAACCAGAGCCATATAATAATGAAGCAACCTAAGAACAACGAGAGCAAGATGGTGGCTTGAGGAGAGTGCTGTGGAGAAAAGCACAAGAGGAGGAGGCTGACACAGCAAACAATCTGGGTTCTCAGACTGGCCCAAGGCAGCCTGAGGAAGGCTGCACAAAGTTGCTGCTTGTTTGTTTTTGCCACAAAATCATACATCACTGGGGAGAACCCTTCAAGGGGCTGTAAAAATTACTTTAAAAATAAATAATATTTTATGTGGGATTATTATTTAATGCTGGTTGAGAAAATTAAATACTGGCAAGAAAAGTAGAAATTCATTCTTTCCTTTTTCTTTTCTTTTTTCTTTTTTTTAGATTCAAAATAAATGAAAATAGCATACTGGCTAACAAACATAAAGTTAATGCCTTTTAAACCTTTCTATTAACTTCGGCTACTAGAGCCACATAATACCCCTAATGTGTGGTGAATTAATTATGTCTGAATGTGGTCCTTCTCAGAAAGTAGTTTTTAATTTTTGAATGTTTTTAATCTCAACAGAATTGATTTGCATTTAAATGAGCAGTGCTTCAAGTGATTATCTGCTTAGATTTTTTTATTAACATAAAATTATTGAGTATAGACTTACCTCAGAAATATTGCAGGTTCAGTTCCAGACCACCACAAAAATGAGAATATCACAGTAAAGTGAGTCAAATGATTTTTTTTTTTTTGGCTTCACAATGCATATAAAAGTTAGGTTTACACCATAAAGTAGTATATTCAGTGTGCAACAGCATTATGTCTAAAAATGCACATACCTTAATTAAAAAACACTTTATTGCTAAAAAATGCTAACCATCATCTGAGCTTTCAGTGAGTTGTAATTAATGATCCAAGATCACCATAACAAATATAATACTAATAAAAAGTTTAAAATACTGTAAGAATTACCGAAATATGACACACAGAAACACAAAGTGAGCAAATGCTGTTGGTTAAATGGTGCCAATAGGTTTGCTCTACTCAGGGGTGCCACAAACCTTCAATCTATGAAAAAAAAAATGCAGTATCTGCAAAGTGCGATAGGGCAGAGTGCAATAAAATGAGGCACGCTTATTTCTGTTTTAGAACATATAGAAATGATAGCATGCTTGGAAAAACAGTGGAAAGGTTAGACAAATTAATATATACTTTAAAACTTATTTTCTGTGTATTTAATAAATTAACTAAATAGCCTTAAAGACATACACATTTTCTATTCCAATTTAAATAAACAGCTATTTTTTTTACTGTTTCTAGTATAATTATCCACGTTAATTGAATGAGATAATTCTGTATGTGCTAATAACTAATATAAACTAATCCTCAATTATCAACAAAATTTATTGATACTAAGATATTTTCTATGTGTTAATCTTTAAAAGCCATTCAACATCATCTTTAAGATTATGAGAAATACACACACTTAATATAAGCATTAACTTATAAATCCAGGTAAAATGCTAAAAATATATTCGAAATAACAGAAAAAACATATAACTAATTTTGAAAGACATGAAAAGAATATTGATAATTATTTAAAACACAATAAAAATACAGCTTGAATAAAGCTCTCAGATCATCCTGGCATTATTTTTAATTTAAAGGAATGACACCAAACATTTAATTTGTTAAGCCACTGCGATAACCCATTACCAAATTTTGAGAATCTCTTAGTTTCTCTAATCTACTTCCTTTCCTTCAACTTCAGTTAGAAAGAGTAATGCATCAATTTTAGGAAAAAAGAAAAGAAATAAAATGAAAGATCAATATTATATACATGTACATTGATTCTATTTCTAATAAAATAGAAGTACACTACTTCTAACAGCTCTCTGTATGTAATAGATGTGTAAGGTTACTGTTAACTTGCAGCTGATTTCAGGTAGTTCTTTGATTATCTCTAGGGAGTCTATGAAACTATTATGCTGATTATTGGCCAAGACACCAATGAAATATATTAACATTGCCTTATAAAATGTTGCTTAAAGCCCTGAAACCCCACAAGGTATTCCTTGCACCAGCAGCTTGTTTATATCAAAAATGTATAGACTATATTTTCTACATCTGCATCTGTTTTGGGCTATGTGACCAAAGGGTTATAAAACGTTCCAGTATATATGTGCCTTTGTTTATCTGAAACTGGGATATCTTGAATATTTTGGTGATTTGTAACCCAGAAATAAAGTGCTTCTTTTTGCAACTGAGCAAAGCTATGCCTGGATGTCTCAGAAATTCTTCGTTTTTCCAATGTATTCTGACTCTCTAGCAAAACAACCATAACTGTTGAAAATTATATTAAAAAATTAAAATATCTATCAATTGCCCTTAGGGTATACAGCAAAAACCTAAATATTTGTTCCATAAAATCTTCTAAATCTCAGTAAGGAGAGTGAAAGTCTCATGTATTTGTGCTGTAGTCTGCTATTCCCACTTCTTCCCCCCTGCCCCAGCTCAGGAAATGGGGAGTTCTACTCCTGGCATGTGTAGCCAAGAAATAGAGTTCCCTCTCCCCCCAGGTCCCAATCTAAGGCCCTGGTGTTCCTCCAGAATGGAAAGGCTACCAATGCTTCCTATCTTACTTCCACTTTCCCAGTTCCCATATTGTAAAGGCTCCATTCCACGCAAAAGCAGTTGAAAGGTTCTGGCTCCTTTCTCAATCCAGCCCACTTGTAGGGTGGAATGTCCACCCCAGCAGACAAAAACCCTGGAGCGCAATTACCCCTGCCACAGCTGGCTCATAGGACATGGGTTGCGTAATGGTAGAAGCAAGTTGAGAAGACCAGGGACTATTACCCCCACTAGTGACCCATGCATAAAGAAAGGCCAGCACCTTGAGAGAAGTAAACTACTCTTTCTGCCTCCAAATGCAGAGCAGTAGTGCAGAAGGTTATACTATGATGAAAGGCATGTTCATTGCTTTCTATAAAGACAGTGAGTTTCTTTTTTAAGAAAAGCTAGCTTAAGAGTGCTGTCCAAAACAATGGACATTTTGTGGTAAGCAGTTATGAGGAGTGTGGTAGCTTCATGATAGCAACAAACTAAATCATTAACCAGTTAGAAGTTAAAAGAGAGAACCAGGGAAAGAAACAGCTAAGAGCCTTCCTGGAGTCAAAACAGTCATGAGACTGGACTCAAAGACTACTCTTGTAAGGGGCCTCAATTTAATTGGGTCAGACTGTGGAGCAATTTATGCCGTGGACATTGACAAAAGCAATAGACTTTTCAATGGGAAAATACTGAAGGCAAATATCTGATTGTGATACCAGTAGAAGTGGATCAGTTAGATTTTTACAAAGTGATCAAAGAAGCAGCCAAGACGAGTCCTGCTATACCACGATCATCCCAGAATGACTGTCTGCCCAAGTTTGCACTCTCTGAGGAGAGACATCAAAGGCTACACATTGTGGGGGAAATAGAATTCACTGACATATTCCAGCCAAGTCACTAGCAAACAAAACGACAATACCAACAAGCCCCAGCAGTGGCTTCAGAGTTTAAAGTTGCTTTAGATTTAAATATTACTTAAATATATAATCTAAATTGTCCATTCTTCAACAAAATATTATGAAACCTGAAAGAAACAGGAAAGTGTATCCCATACACAGGGAAAAACAGCAGGCTACAGAAATCTCCTTTGAGAAAAGGCAAGATGTCAACTTAGCAGACACAGACTTAAATTAACTATTGTAAATATGTTCAAAGAACTAAAGAAAACCATGCTTTTAAGAAGTAAAAAAAAAAAGTTAAGACGACAATATTTCATCAAATTAAGAATACTTATAAAGAGATTAAAATTATGGGCCTGGGTGGTGCAGTCAGTTAAGTGTCCGACTCTTGGTTTCATCTCAGGTTATGATCTCAGGGTCCTGGGATTGAGCCCCACATCGGGCTCCGCACTCAGTGAGGAGTCTGTTTGAGGATTCTCTCTATCTCTCTCTCCCTCTGTGCCTCCCCCTGCTTGCACACTCTCTCTCTTCTCTGTCTAAAATAAATAAATATTTTTTTAAAGATTAAATTTATAACAAAAACGAAATGGAAATTCTTGAGTTGAAAAATATTTGAGATGAAAACTTTATTACAGCAGCTCAACTGCCAGTTTGAGCTGGCAGGAGAAAGAATCAGTAAACTTGAAGACAAGCTGATTAAGATTATGCCATCTAAGCAGAAGAGAGGGAGAAAAATGAAGAAAAAAGAACACAGCCTCAGAGAACTGTGGGACTCCATTAGGCACAGCAACTTATCCATGAAGGGAGCACCACAGGAGAGGAGACATAGACAGTGGTAGAAACATATTTGAATAAATAATGGATGAAAATTCCAGAAATTTGATGCAAAACTTTGCTCTATCAAACCAAGAAAGCTCAACAAACTCCAAGTAGTATAAATGCAAAGGGGTCCTGTGGATCCAGCTATGGAAAAGTCAAAATATTGAAAGACAAAGAGAAAACCTTGAAAGAAGGGAGAGGAAAACAGATTGTCACATACAATGGAACCAAATTAAGATTAAAAACTTTTTTTTATCAAAAACACTGGAAGCCAGAAGACAGTGGGATGACATCTTCAAAGTGCAAAAACAAAACAAAACAAAACAAAGATGTTGTTACCAGGCTTATCTTACAAGAAACTAAAGAAAGTTCTTCAGACTGAAAATACATAATACCAGATAATAATTAAACCCACATAAAAAATAAAGAGCATCAGCAAAAGTAATTATTTAGGTAAATATAAAAGTCATAATTGTGAATTTCCTCTCTTTTCTTCTAGAACTGACTTAAAAAGCAATTGAGTAATATAATGGGAGTATAATTATACTGTTGGACCTATAATATTTAGAAACATAACATAATTTTGTTAACAGCACAAGTGCAAATAGACAGGCTCACAGACGTACTACAATAAGAAAATGACACCAGGTAATAATTTGAATCCATGGGAAAAATGAAAAGAAACAAAAATTGTAAATAAGAGAATTTATGTTAAAAATTTTTTGTAAAAAAATTTGTTCTCCTTCTCTCAGTTTTGTTAAAGACATAAAATCATATAGATTATATAAATATATCATACTTGTCTAATTTTAACCATATATTGTTTGGTTTTAATATATGTACGGTATAATTTTATACATATTGTATTTAACAATAGCAGCATGGAAAGGGGAAGTAGGAGTAGAGCTTTGTAGAAGTAATATTTCTATATTTCACTGAATTGAAGTTAACATAAATCTGAAGTAGCTTATTAGTACTTCATTGTATGCTGTAGAGCAACCTTAAAGAAAATAAACCCCCAAAATATATTGAAAAATCATTACAAGGATTAAAGTGCTGTAACAGAGAAACAGAGGCTACTCACCAAAGACTATATATTACATGAATCCATTATCACAAAATGTATTAGAAAAGGCAAATCTGTAGATCTAGAAAGTAGGTTTGTGGTTGCATAGGTCTTGGGAAAGTGGGTACAAGGGATAGAGGAGAGACCAACTGGTATGAAATTTCTTTTGGGGGTGATTACAAATGTTCAAAATCATGGGTAATGGTTACACAACTCTGAGAATATACAAAATGCTATCGAATTGCACAGTTCAAATGGGTGAATTTCATGGTGTGAATTATATCTCACTAAAGCTATTTAAAAAGAAATAGAAATATGATTTGCATTTCTGTGTTCATAACTTTTCTGTTTTGTAACTTCCAGAATTCTTAAAACTGACTTCATGAAATGCAGAAACAAAAAAGAAAATGTTACACTAAAAAAAAAAAATGTGCATTTTAAAAGCAAAATGTGACTTCCAGTTGCATACTAAGATATATAGGATTTTAGCATTTTTGATATTTTTTACATTTTGTAATACTCAAGAACATTAGCTTTCCCAATGGTGTTTAACTTATTTATTCAAAATTAAGGAAATAAATATATTAAATAATGGAAAACACCCATCTTTGACTAAATGTAAAATTATCCGGCAGCTGCAGGAAAATGTGTAAGTGCACACTTTTTAAGGTCCTTCAACTGGGCCCATTTAATTTTGGATGAGAGACTAGACAAGAAACATCACCAAAATTTCTAAACTCCTCTCTTAAATTCTGCTGTGATTGAAGTAATCTGGAGAAGGGGTTTACTAACTGTTAACAAATTGAGCTCTCACAATCTAGCCACAAATCATCTATATGTAAAGCTCTTTATGTCTCCTTTGTGGCCAGCAAAGTTGAATACTATTGAGAGGTCAAGGAGAAATGAGTATTTCCAGACAAAGAGAGTTGAGAACAACAGTGTCAAGTGCTTCTGGCGGAGGTGTAAGAGATAAAGAAGTGAGAAGTCATTAAGTGCCTGCATGTAATCCCCTCACCGGACTACTTTAGCGAGAACAACAAATAAATAACTTTATGTATCAGGCTATTCGTCCCGAGTAACATAAAGCTTTTAAAATAATCCATCCTCCTATATTTCAATCTGAAGAGCCCATTATTCCTCATGTGGGATTTAAATAGGATTCTGAATATTTCTCTGTTATCTGTCAATACACTTAGACACAAATGAATTGCAATAAAGAAGATTTTAATAATAATTATTATACCACCAATAAATTTAATATTACATAAATTTAATATTACGTGTCTTTCAAAGGTGTTTATTTTCTCCAGCTAAGAACTTTGTGCAGTTTCTACTGAAGTTGGATTAGAAATTAACACTGGGATCCAACTGAATATTAATTTCTTTTGTTTAAATATTTATGCTTCTTCATTAATGGTATATTGAATGCATGCATTCTCTTTCCAAAGTTTCACTTTTCTATTTTGATTTCTGAATCCGTATTAGTAAGTTCAGTTAAAACTAGAAAATACATACTAGTAAAAATAAGGAACACACCACTTACACCTTCGTATCACAAACACAGATGGTGATAACCACCTTTAATACTTCAGTATGTGTCCATATAGCCAGTCAATGATTTTAGCCCAGTGGGCACCATGTGAGACTTCTACAGATCTGTGAGATAATAAACTAATATTGTTTTTAAGCCACTGCATTTGTACAAATTTGTTAAGCAGCAATAGAAAATTTTAATAACATGCAGGTGCAAGGCTTTTTTCTTCTATCAAGATCAAGTGAGACCTCCCAAATGATGAGCGGCACTAGAGACTAGATGGCGCTCACTGCTCTTTGTATTCCCTGCCTGAGTTCCCAAGAGAGAAGTCTGCTATCTAAAATGGGCTCAACGCATAATATAAAAATTAAAGGATGGTTGTGATAACGATGTGAATTTCAACTTTTAACAAATAGTCTTTATCGATTTTAGTTTTCTTTTCTTTTTTTTTTTAAAGATTTTATTTATTTATTTAACAGAGAGAGAGACAGCCAGTGAGAGAGGGAACACAAGCAGGGGGAGTGGGAGAGGAAGAAGCAGGCTCCCAGCAGAGCAGGGAGCCTGACGTGGGGCTCAATCCCAGGACCCCAGGATCACGCCCTGAGCCGAAGGCAGACGCTTAAGGACTGAGCCACCCAGGCGCCCCCCAATTTTAGTTTTCTTAATACCTTTTACATCTCAAAGTTGCATTTGTGTGTAATTTAGCTTACCTTTTAGGGAAGATTCTAGTGTATACAATGAGCGAATTCCTGACATTAAAACATTTTGATAGAACTAATGTGTGGTAAAACCTCCTCCTGCAATTTTAGAAGCCATAATCGGAAAGGATCATGACGTGTCGAAGATCAGTGGACCTCCCACAAGGTAGCTGGGAAATGAGAATTTCTTCAGATTTCTGAATATTCTTTGAGTTAAACTTTTTTTTTTTCCTTAGGGGGAGAGGGTGGGGAGAGTAGGGGCAGAGGGAGAGGAAGAGCGAGAATCTTACACAGGCTCTGCACCCATACCTCAGATCATGACCTGAGCAGAAATCAGAGTTGGACACTTAACTGACGGTGCCACCCAGGCGCCCCTCTGAGTCTAGTATCTTAAACAAGTATTTTAAGCCAGCCAAAAAAGACAATAATGGAAAATATTTTTGGTGACTATACTAGTCAGAGTTCCCAAGGGAAAGAGCACCAATAGAAGATATCTATCAACATCTATATTTATATCTATCTATATATTGACGTGTTTCAGGGAAGTGACTCATGCAATTGTGGAGGCTTGGCATATCCAAAACCTGATGGGGGTGGCTGACAGACTGCAGACTTAGGAAAGAGTTGTAATTAAGTACAAAGGCAGTAGGCTGGAGAATCGTCTCTTGCTCAAAAGAGGCCAGTCTTTTGTTCTATTCAGGCCTTCATCTGATTGGATGAGGTCCATGCACTTTATTAAGTGCAATCTACTTTACTCCAAGTCCACCTATTTAAATGTAAGCCTCATCCCAAAACACCTCACAGAAACACCCAGAATAATGTTTGACCAAATTTCTGGGCACACTGGCCCAGACACGTTGACACATAAATTTAACCATTACAGTGATCAAGAGTTACTTTATTGACAGTTCAAGAACAAAGGGAATAACGGCCGTGGCTTATCACGTAACATTGCCTGTCATCTGAGTGACAGAGCAATATTATCTATTGATCTTTTATTTAATTTAGAAGTGCTCTTAAAGCACATTTATTTCAGAATTTGTAAAGACACTTTAAAGAAAGGAAATCAAATTCTATATCCAAATTTGCATAACTTAAAGATCACTGCATTGTTCCAAATCACATGATTTAAAGCATTGCTCTCAATAAAATCTGTACTTTTGACCTTTGCTGTTTAGATTATTTTCTACAGTGTTAATTCTCTTTTTTTCTTCAGCACATTGTCTTTCTTAGAAGCAGTTGAAAGTGTACCAGTTAATTACCTTTCCTTTCATTCTAGTTCACAATGAGGTTTTTTTTTTTATTTCTTTTTATAACCTCATGCTAATTTTCCACTTCAGTTAATGTAACACAAAACGAATCGGTCCCTTTCAAATAGGTAAAAATTAACTCAATATTTCTTTTCCTTTCTTATATATTTCTTATATATTTCACCTTTCTTATATATTTCAAACTCTTATAAATTACAAATTTAAATTCAAATATCAGCCACTAACAGAGTTTAACTCTCCTCTATCATTTCCATTTATTTTAGACCATCCTGTCATTTCAATGATTACACTGATTTAAATATGCCATTATTAAATGCTATGTCATTGCAGCTTGCAAATGACAAGTTAAAGGCCACCAAGGACCTAACAGAGGTCAATTTGTTGGTGTGGTCACCATGCATCAGAGTATACTTCCCTCCATGGCGTCATGACCATGTTGCAGATTCAAAACCTTAGTCTATTATCCAGATCCAGAAGTGTCATTTGTCCTCACTTAATCAAGTAATCTAAAGTACTTTTGGTCTGGATATTAAAAAAAGATACAGAGCTTTCTGATAATCCATTTTCTTGTGCTTGATATTAAGTACTTTTACTTTCTGAAATCAATAGACTTTAGAGCCAGAATTTATCTTTACAATGTTGGTTTGTAAACATAGAATCAGAGAGTGCTGAAAGGCATCTCATATAGATGGTAGTTACCTGCTGAGCTATTCTTAAATAACTCTCTGTCAGAACATGTGCCTGGCAGATTCTGAGTCTTTATTCCCTGAGTACACTTAGATGTCAGTGCCATATTTTGATCTGTGGTTTCCTTTTGGTGAAACCCAAGCTGATTATCCCTGTTGTCTGAAGGTACTCCTTCTTTAGACTGGGTTTGATACAACTGATGAGGCGAAGATTGCTTGAGATGAACAAAGAACTAATCTACATGACAAAATCCAAATATAATTAAAGCACCTCACTTCTATATAATTGAGAGCCACACTGACCAAAGACATGATCAACAGTAAGTTTAGATGTATTAGAGAGTAACTTTCTGATACCATTTCAATCTAATGATCTATAAAACACAATAATCTGATGCACCGGTCATCATTTATAAGTATAGATATTTATCTGTAGAAGAAAAAGGAATTTATACATAAGTTCCTACTTAGTAAGTGATGATTCACTGTGGTTTCCTTTTTTAACATTACTATATTGTGATTATAAAATACAGGGTTGATATAGAAAATGTTGGAGCAGAGTTAGCAAATTGAGTAGAGTTGGAGATGTGGTAGAGGGGTAAGAGGTAGGTGCAGGGGCTAACAACCCAGAAAGGAATTCAGCTAGTACTTTATCATGGAAACCTCATGGCAACATTTGGGCCATAATAGTGACTGCAGGATAGTCTATGTATAAAAAAGAAAATAGAAATTACTGATATTTCCAAATGCTCACTTATGTATGTAGTACAATAAAATTTGGTGATTATGCTTTGTATAAAAACATAATAAAATATAGTAAAATATAAATATATTGTTTATATAAATGTTTATAAATTATTTTCTCTAAAATAATTCAACTCATCTGTTATATAATCATGTTATTGGTAAATGTTCATAGTAGGCATAGATTTATAGATAGACTAGTCACAGAAACATCTAAAATGATCATACAAGAACTATATATCCAGAAGTTACAGAAGAAGTTCAATGGAGTCAGGATGCCTAGCAGAAGACCAAGAATATCATCCAGGGGAAGTACAAGCTCCAGGAATTGTTATAGGTTAAATTGTATCTTTCCCCTAAAACAAAAAATGTTATGTTGAAATCCTAACACTTGATAGTTTAGAATGTGGCTTTATTTAGAAATAGGGCCATTAGGGGCACCTGGCTGGCTCTGTTGGAAGAGCATGCACTCTTGATCTCTGGGTTGTGAATTCGAGCCCCATGTTGGATTTAGAGATTACTTAGAAATAAAATCTTAGAAATAGGGCCACTGCTAATACAAATAGCTAAGATGAGGTCATACTAGAGTGGAGTAGTCCTCTAATCGAAAATGTCTGGTGTCTTTATAAAAAAGATGGCCATGTGGCCAAAGGAAGACAGAAACATATAGTGGAAACTCCATGTGACAATAAAGTCAGAGATGGAATTCCACAGCTGCAAGGCAAGGAATGGGAAAGATTGCCCGTGAACCACCAGAACCTAGGAGAAGACAAGGGAGGATTCCCCTACAAGTTTCTGAGGGAGCATGGCCCTGTGCACACCTTGATTTCAGAAAGAACAGAGATTAAGGGAAATTATACACACACACACACACACACACACACACATACACGTAAAACTTGGTAAAAGAGTCATCCCAAAATCATAGGAAAATAGATTATACAATAACTAATATTTAGACAACTAGGTAGATGTCTGGCCAAATTAGATAACAGATGTCATACTCTACACCAAAATAAATTCAAGCTGTATCATAGATTAAAATGTCTAAAAAAATTTATAAAAAGGAGAGAAGGGGTGCCTGGGTGGCTCAGTCGGTTAAGTGTCTGCCTTCAGCTCAGGTCATGATCTCAGGGTTCTGGGATGAGTTCTGTGTTGGGCTCCCTGCTCAGTGGGGAGTCTGCTTCTCTCTCTTCCTCTGCCCCTCCCCCCTGCTCATGCTGTCTCTCTGGCTCTCTCTCTCTCCCTCTCTCAAATAAGTAAATAATAAGGCATGTAAGTAAAGACCTAATTACCCAGAACCAGCTGCCATCCATCTGCAACCACATGAGAGGGTATGGCACGAAGCATCCAGCTGAACAAATGAACCATCAGAAATATGAGAGATAATAATAAACTGCTGTTTTGAGCCACTGCACTTGGGGTGGGGGGTCATTACCTAGCAGTAAATAATCATAAAAAACTGATTTGTAAAATTCTGTTATACCAATTACAACCTTCCCACCCACCCCACATCAGCAAACAATTCTCTGACATCAGCTGGGTGTCCTATCATTCAATTCAAATTTGACACCATCTACCTGGAGACAGCATCAGATCTCACAGTCCTACAAGGCTGTACCCTCACACATGTCAGTCACAGGCCCAGGTTGTTGCCTGTGCTTTTGATGAATTGGCTATAGATCAAAGGTTCCACCGACCCTTTCCTTGGGTTTAGTTAATTTGCTAGAGTGGCTCACAGAAGTCAGAGAAACCTTTTATTTAATAGATTGACAATTTATTATAAAGGGATAAAACTCAAAACCAGCCAGGTGGAAAAGACACATAGGGAAAGGGGTATGGAGCTCCATCCTCTCCGAGTGCGCCACTTTCCACAAAACTCCACTTGCTCACCAACCTAGAAGCTCTGAGAACCCCATCCTTTTAGGTTTTTATGGAGGGTTCATTACATAGTCATGACTGATTAAATCAGTTGCCATTAGCAATGGATTTAACCTCTAGTCCCTCTCTCCTCCCAGAGGCTAGGATAGTGGGATTGGAAGTTTTAACCCTCCAATCAAAGGGTTGGTTCCCCTGGCAACTAGTCCCCATCCCAAAGTAATTAAGGGGCTTTCCAAAAATCAATTCATTAACATCACATAAAACACTGTTTATCACTCTCATCATTTAGGAAACTCTAAGCAGTTTAGGATCTCTGAGGAAAAATGGGAGAGGACCACATATATATTTCATATAAATCACAAAATCACAATTTGTGAGAGCAAATTGATGCCATAAAATTTTTGTAAAAAAAAAAATGAAAACGTGGGATTGATTGATTTGGGATTGGGAAGGAGGCAGATGTCAGAAGGGCCTTTGGGAGACTGTTAGTGAATGTGGAAATGACAGGTGGGAATTTATTATGATGCTTGTTTTTTTAAAGAAATGTGCTTTTGGGGCACCTGAGTGGCTCAGTTAGCTAAGCATCCAACTTTTGGTTTCAGCTAAGGTCATGATCTCACTGTCCTGGGATCAAGCCCCATATCCAGCTCCACGGTCAGTGAAGAGTCTGTTTCAGATTCTTTCTCCCTCTGCCTCTTCCTGCCCCCTTGGTCCTCCCCGCTTGTGCTTTCTCTCGCTAAAATGAATAAATAAAATCTTAAAAAAAGAATAATAAACGTGCTTTTAAGTGACAATTATTGGCGATAGGCTCATGTGGTAAAGTGGAGTAGAACATATTTTTGTTGGATTTGTGGATTTGGCTAAGGATATTTCCAGGCAGAACTTTGTAAGGGCCATTTAATTTCTTTTAGCTCTACATGATAATGTCTAGACAAAGAAAAAAATTAATGGAGGGACTGTTCAGTCTCAAAGTAGAATCTAGAGGAAACTTTTTGAGGCAGGATTTACAGTGTTCAAAAACGAAACATTTTCTCATCCCAAATCTCTCCCAGGAATATACTCTGAAAGTAAGAAATTTCCTCAGGGCAAAGAATTATTTCAGGACACTGGTCATATTTTCAAGAATGAGGCTCTGAGACCTTCTGTTAAACCCTCAGAAACATGTAATGAAGTGGTTCATAAATTCTCTCAGCTGAACATTGTCCTCTATATTCTCTCTTAGCTCAAAGTTTAGAAGAGACTCGTGGAGGTGGCTTGTGTAGTGAAGTGGGTTATAAGTTAAAGTCCAAAGGTTTTTAAAGTAATTTTACCCACTTAGACTGAAAGAAAGAGAGAGTTCAACGTATAAAGAGATATTTAGGCCCCAACTTTTTATGGGCGGGGAGCAGGCTCTGAAAACTCATCACCTTAAAAACAAAACACAAAAAACAAAAAAAGAAAAAAGGAACGAAGGAAGGATGGAAGGAAGGGCTAAAGGAAAGACTATTATGCAAAAGGAAATGACTCAGTAAATAGAGCCAAGAGCTTAGCAGGTAGAGTCAAGATCAACAGAAAACCACTCCCATGAGCAGAAATGGGCTCTAATCAAGGGATTGATGACATGTGATCAACTGTACTTCAGAATTGCTGGACCCCTGACTGCTTCATGCCTTCTGTTCTTGCCTTAATTTGGAACACATGTCAACTACAGTTATCCTATGACTGTCCCCTTTGTAAATCAAGTGTGAAGAAGACAGATAATTGTCCCTTAGTTCAAAAAGTCTTCAGGTCAAAAGGAATAATACTCAAGATTCCAAATCCAAGCAATTGTACCCAAAGAGTCTTACGCTCACCTGGAGCTGATTTACATGATCTTAAAACTAAAAACTGTACTTGATTCCATAATGGGATAAATTTTGAGAATTTTAAGAGGGAGTCGGTATATCTAGAATTTGTGAGAAATAAACATAACATATGTCCAGAGGGTAGATTAAAGATCAACAGACATTTTTGGTTTTTCTTTCCACCAAGAGCTGAATCTGGTCTGGACATGTGGTTATTTAACTAGTAGAAAGTGTCAGAAGTGATGTGTTAGTTCCAGTTCTAGTATTTAAAGTGAGAAGAATTTGTTTCCTGTCTTAGCACACATGTTCTGGGGGTAGCCAACTACAGGGTAAGAAGTTCTGCTAACCTGAGAACAGTGTTCTGCAAGAGAACCCAAGATTGCCACATGGAATGGCCTCATAGAGGGAGACAGAGACCTAGCCAAACCTTAATTGCCCATCTATCACACTGATACTAGTTTCTTATTGCTCCTATAACAAATTAACATAAACTAAGTGGCTTGAAACAACATGATTTATTATCTTATAGTTTTTAAGATAAAAAGTAAAATAGTAACAGTATTCTAAAGTCAAGGTGTTTATAGGTCTCTTTCCTTCTGGAATCTCTTAGATGAGAATCGGTTTCCTTGACTTTTATACTATCTACAGTCCATGTGCATTCCTTGGCTCCTGACCATTTCCTCACAATGCTTCAACTTCTGCTTCCTTGTCACATCTCCTTTTTTCTCTACTTTCTTGCCTCCCCCTTTTAAAGACCCCTGTGATTACACTGAATCCATCCAGGTAATCCAGAACATTCTCTTCCATCTCAAGAACCTCCAGATAATCACATCTGCAAATCCCCTTTTCTCATACATTTACATGTTCCAGGGACAGTTAGGGTATAGACACTCCCATACCCCCAGGGAGGAGTACTATTCCATCTGACCTATCATCTGAGGGATAAGACATCTATGTTAGTATGCAAACTATCTTTCTACCCAGCTAAATGGAACATTCAGATGACTACAGCTTTAGCCACCATCTTACAGCAAATACATTATACAACATCTTACAGCAAACACCATAGGAAAGAGATGCTGTACTGAGTTCAGTGAGTCTACAGAAAAATGAAAGATAATAAAGGCATACCTCGGAGATGTTGCAGATTAGGTTTCGGACTACCATAATAAAGCAAATATCACAATAAAGTGAATCAAATTAATTTTCTGGTCTCCCAGTGCGTAGAAAAGCTCTGTTGACACTGTACCATATTTTATTAAGTGTGCAATAGCATTGTCTAAAAACAGCTATGTGCATTCCTTAAAAATACTTTATTGCTAAAAATTGCTATTATCTGAGCTTTCAGTGAGTCATATTCACTGATCACAAATGACCATATAAGTATATTTTTTTAAGGTCTGAAATACTGTGAGAATTACCAAGATGTGACATATGGAGATATGAAGCAAGCAAATGCTGTTGGAAAAATGGCACCAATAGACTTGCCCAAGGCAGGGTTGCTACAGAACTTCAATTTGTAGAAAACAAACAAACAAAACCTCTGCAAAGCACAATAAAGTGAAATGCAATAAAACAAGGTGTGTCTGTATTACACTGTTATTTTTAGCCACGATGCTTGGGTCTGTTTGTTATATAGCAATAGATAACCATGACTCTATAGTTGACGAGAAGACCAGAATTTCCTCACTAGGTATCTAGGAAGAGAAATGAGGTCATATACCTGGGCCTTAGATAAGTCGAGTTAGAAGTGGAGGGTACTCTTCCCTTGGGATTCTGTATCCTGGGGCTTTTACAGTTATTCTCAGACACTGTGATAAGACTCTTGTGATTACGTAAGAACTGTCAGTGTAGGGCAAAAGAAAGCAATCCATACAACTGCTAACATATATTCTAAGGAATGTTGTTATTTCAATAGAATACTATTGATGTGTATATAATGATGAATGAAAAGTACTGCCACTTCTACTTAAACGAATAAGTTATGGATATCTCTTTTGCCTATATTTAATTGGTTCTTCTGAATGGGAATGTATCAAAGATGCAGACTGCAGAAAATGCAAAACACTATAGAATCTCAGGTAGACTACTAATCGTTCTTCAGTATCTGTTTTCCCACTCTTATATAATAATATTTGAATGCTGGGCATATACCTATCATGGACTATAGTTTCCAATTTCCCTTATATAATGTATCTGCGTCTTGGCCATAACACATGAGCGCTCTTCTTTCCTTTGGGTTTCCATTTGCAGGTACATGCAGATATGTTTATGGAAAACAATGTCCATATGCTAGGAGACTGCTGGGTGATGTGATGAGGCAAAACTAGGACCCTAAAAGTCTTTGTGAGTTTGAGTAGTCCTGCCAAACAGAAGTATTAACTTCCAGACTATTTAGTCAGAGAAGTATCCACTATATTAGTTAAGCTACTATATTTTATAATCAGTATTTTTTAGAGTGTAAGCTAAATAAGGTAAAAGCATAGTAGTTAAGATAAAAGCTAAGTTCACCCTACCTACTACAAACTCAGAAGGAGCTGTATTCCAACAATTATGCTCCTGGGGAAAAAAATACATAAATAAAACTATCAAAGAAATGATAACTGCAGTATTCTTGTATTATAACCTGGGTTAGCTAGTAACTAAGGAAAATGGGAAGAAGTTACATAAGAGAACAACAAGTCATTTCTTCAGGTATGATGATTTTGCTTATATTGATTATTTTTTGTTGTGTAAGAAATTACTCCAAATTTAGCAGCTTAAAGCAACAAACATTTCCTATATTGTTTTCTGTGGGTCAACCTTAGTTTGTTCCAGGAACAACTTAGTTTGGTATCTCTCACTCAGGATCTCTCATGAGACTGGAGTCAAATTGTTGACCAGGGAATCCGTCATCTCAATATTTGATTGCAGCCAAAAGATCTACTTCTAAGCTCACTTCTATGACTGTGTACTGGCTTTAGTAACTTCTGGGCTGTTGGACTGAGCCCTCAGTATTCCACATGGGCCTCTGCATAGGGCCATTCACAACAGTGCTACTCCCAACACTAATGATGAGAAAGAGAGGAAAGAGCAAGAAAAAAGAACCCATTACAAAAGTCACTGTCATTTTAGATGTGACCTTAGAAATGAAATCCTAGCACTTCTGTTGTATTCCTTAGAAACCAGTCAATAAGTTCAGCTCATTTTCCACAGGAGAGGTTTCTACAAGAGAGTGAATACCAGAAGACAGGAATCCTTGGGTGGCCATCTTAAAAGGTAACCTCCACAGTAAAAAAGAAATTTTAGCAAACTCAAGGACAATGGCTTTATTTATTTATTTATTTTTATTGGCATTTACTGACCGCCTCCTTTCTATCTCTTTAATGCAGTTAGGGAAACTGGCTCGTCCATGGGAAAGAATACAGTACATTTTCACAGGGCTGCCTCAGCTATGTTCACCATTTCTTCTTATCTTTAGGTGATGGTCAGCTGTGCTGGAAGCTGAACTAGGGATTCTCCTTCAGGCTGTTGGCAGAATTCATTTCCTTGCAGTAGCAGGATGGATATCCCTACTGTCTTATAGCGTGGGCCTGGGACTGTATCCAGTTCCCCAGTCAGGTTCTTGCATAGGACCCACTTCCCCTCTTCATCTCAGCAATGGACAAAGTCTCCTTCAAGCTCTCTGACTTCTTTCCGCAACCAGCAGGGGGAAATCCTTTTGCTCTTAAAAGTCTTAGGAAATTAAGTCCAGACCACCCAGATAATCTCCCTTTTTTAAAGTCACCTAAGCCATACAACCTAATCATGAGAGCAAAATCCATCATATTCACAGACACAGGGATTACTTAGGGCAAATACACTAGGGGCAGGAAACCCTTGCAGGCACCTTAGCATAAAGCCTACTACAGAATCTATGGTAAACACAATAATAAAACTAGAATTCCAAAGCATCTATCAAAACAGCCCACTGACTCACATTTCAGCAGGTCAGGGAACATGTTCTACAGCCCAAAGAAGGCAAAATCTATGCAAGAAAATAATATTAGGTTTATGCTTATTTCACCCAAAAAAGATATAATAGGGCATAAAAAGGGAATGTGGAACTGAAACAAAAGCAACGCAAAATCGTACGCAAGAAACTAAGAGGGGAAGACAAGGGCTTTCCTGGGTGGGGGGATGTGATGTGATCAGTCTACATTTTTGAGTTTACATGAGAAATACCATTTTAATGTTTCCCATAGGAGGTAGTTGAAATGACTAGAATGGGAATGGATTATGTAAATGATCACAAAATACACAAAAATTACTTTAAGGGGAAACATTTTACTTAAATTATAATTATTTCAGGAACCAATAATAAAATTGCATTTCCCAAAGCAAGAGTCGCAGAATCCCAGACAACTATGACTGTCTTCTGAAAGTGATTCATTGCTCCGTAGTCACTGGCAGGAAGAGCTTAAAGTGGCCAGGTAAGCACATAAAGACTTGAATTTCTTAAAATGGTATATCCTATTTTTTATTTTGTCTTAGTCATCTCTGCTTCTTTGAGTACCTCACTCCCTTTACTTCCCTTATAATCCAGAGAATTGCTATTAGTCCAAGTCTGCTACCTGCTGCCCACCAGCTTCATATTCAAATCGTCTTTTACCTCCTTTCCTTTTTTGAGGAAACATGAAGACATTTCCTCCTCATCTGCCAAGAGAAAACTAATCAATTCATGTCAGTTTATTATGTAGGTAAACTTTCTACAAAAAAATCTATCTCCTCATCTTATTTTCAACTCCAAGTAACAACTCTCTCTCTCATCCCCCTCCCCCCACTACACACACACAACAAAACTTCTAAAGACACATAAGGAAACAAGGAATATAAATAATATTAGTAATAATATATAACTCATAGAGTGTTAGATTCTAGAGATTCAAATAAAGAACAAAATGCCATTTCTGTCTCTGGGTTGGACAAGAGTCTCTCCATCCCATGAAAATAAAAAGCTCTTCTGGGATCTACTTGCTAGTTTCCCCTGCTGCCTGGGTAAGTTACAGAGTGTCGGACTCCTCCCAAGGAGGGGCACAAGAAGATGCTTCCTGGAACAGGGGCACTTGCTGTAGCATAATCCCCCTTACTGAGTTGGCTGGGGAAACAAGGCACCCTCAACTTCTGTCCCTCTGGTGCAGACAGCAGTGGAAGCCCCATCTGCAGGAGATAAACCATGCAGACCTAAATAGCATTACTAAATTCTGAAAATTAGATTGTCAAAGGAACCACAGAGCCTCAAGAGTGGTCCAGGATCTGCATGATAAATAGGTTAACAGCCTGCTAAAAATAATAATAATAAAATTTTTGTAAAAAAATTAAATAACGTGCCTCTAACATAATAACCAAAATGTCCAGGACAAAGTTGCAAATCATCTATTATACCAAGCACCAAGAAAATCACAACTTGCGTAAGAAAAGAAAATTAACTGAAGTTGAATAAGATAATGAACTGAAGCCCAGAAATGGAATTACCTGACAGAAGTTTTAAAATAGTCATTATAAAAATATTTCAACAATCAATTAAAAACTCTCCTGAAACAAACAAATATCTTAACAAAGAAATATAAATTATAAAAAGAACCCAAATTTAAAATACAGAACTGAAAACTACATTTTTTTTTAATGTGCCGTATGGGCTTAACAGAGTGGAAGTGACAGAGGATAAAAATCAATGAACTTTTGAGCAGATCAACAGAATTTATCCAATCTGAAGAACAGATTAAGAATAGACTGAAAAAAATAGGAACAGAGCCTCAAAGACCTATAGGATAATAACAAATTCCCAACATTGTGCCTTAAGAATTCTAGAAGGAAAGGAGAAAGAGAGTTGCATACTAGTGTATCCAATGAATGAACGAATGAATGAATAAGTAAATAATGGATGAAAACTTCTCAATTTGTGAAAAATATAAACCTCATATATGCAACGAGGTGAGCAAATCTAAAACAATATTAACCCAGAGAAATACAAACCAAGAAATATCATAATTAAACTTCTGAAAACAGAAACGAAGAAAAAAATAGAAAGCAGCCCTAGAGAAATGGAACATTACATATAGGGGAAAATCAATTTTAATGACAGCAGATTTCTCATTTAAAACCTAATATTTGTCAGCACTGAATAGAAAAGAACTATCAGTCTCAGATTCTATAGCTGGGGAAACTATTCTTCAGGAAGTTTTGAGGGGAAAGAATGACTTACTTAGATGAAGGAAAACTAAGAGAATTTGTCATTAGTCAACCTACTCTTAAGAATGACTAATGAGAATTCTTTTTTTTTTTTTTTTAAAGATTTTATTTATTTATGTGACAGAGAGACAGCCAGTGAGAGAGGGAACACAGCAGGGGGAGTGGGAGAGGAAGAAGCAGGCTCCCAGCGGAGGAGCCCGATGTGGGACTCGATCCCAGAACGCCGGGATCATGCCCTGAGCCGAAGGCAGACGCTTAACGACTGCGCCACCCAGGCGCCCCGACTAATGAGAATTCTTAAAACTGAAAGGAAATGGCAAAAGAAGTAGTACTGGGGCCTCAGATAAAAAGAAAATATAATTGAAAAAGCAGAAATACTGGTAATTACAGTAGACTAATCCTCCTCATTCTTTTTTAAAAACAATATGTGATGACTTAAACAAAAATTATAACACCACCCATACACAAGATAATTGTATTTAATAGTGGGAAGAATAAATAGACTTAAATGGAAGTAAGATTTCCACACTTCACTCCAAGTGATAAAATGCTGATTGTGACTAATGGCTGATGTACAGTGCAATGCAAAGAAAAACCACTGAAGAAACTATGTAACTATAAAGACAGAATTCTCCCAAACAGTCTAATAACCCATAGGAAAGCAAGAAGAGATACCTTTATTCATAATAGCCAATATCTAAAAACAAACCAGATGTCCTTCAATGGATGAATGGTTTATAATTGTGGTAATATCCATACCATAATTAGCAATAAAAAAGAACAAGAAACTATGATACATGCTACAACTTTGATGAATGTCCAGGGAATTATACCCAGTGGAAAAAGTCAATCCCAAAGATTACTGACTATATGATTCAATTTATCATTATCAAAATGATATGATTTTAGAAATGAAGCAAAAAGATCAATGGTTGCCAAGCATTAGAGATGAGGAAAGGGAGGTGGATGTGCCTGTGAAACTGGGACAGGAGGGATCCTCGTGGGGATGGAACTATCCTTTATTTACACTGTATTAATGTCAGTATCAATGTTGTAATGTTGTACTACAATTTTGCAAAATGGTAGCACTGGAGAAAACTGCATAAAGGAGACACAGGAAATCTCAGTATTATTTCTTATAACTGAATGTTCTATGGTAATTCATCGAGTGATAGATACAAGTTACCTCCATATTTTCATGAGTTGTTTCATTTTACCTTTTTTTTTTTTTTTAACAGATTTTAGTTATTTATTTGACAGAAAGAGAGAGCACAAGCAGGGGGAGCAGCACAGAGAGAGAGGGAGAAGCAGGCTACCTGCTGAGGAGGGAGCCTGATGTGGGTTTGATCCCAGGACTCTAGGATTATTATCTGAGCTGAAGGCAGATGTTTAACCGACTGAGCCACCTAAGCACCCCTCATTTTACTTTTCTGTTTTTATTTTATATCTTCATGGTATCAACTGAACATCCTCAAAGATCTTCTATGTGTGAAATAAAGATTATTCTGAATTTGGGCATGAAACTGCAAAAGCTATTGATTTTTCACAAAGAGCTTAAAGATACCATACCAAATCCCTTGGAAAGAGATGCCTGGGGACATAAGTGTAATTTTTGTAAGTCTGAACATTTGTTGAAATTGAGGCAATTCTGTGAACTAAACACAAACTCAGCCTTTCCTTGCCTCTCAGGTGAAAATGCTATTTTGAAAGAATAAAGCATATCTAGATGAAAACTACAGATGGAGACACAAAAAAATGCTGAAATTAAAACTGTCTCATATAGTCTGTAATGCTTTAACTAAAACTCTTTTATTATAAAATTTACAATAGAAGAATGTATGGATTATTATAAAAATATGACTTTTTTAATATATATTTTCTATCTGAAAAGTATAAGTAATTTAGTAATCTGAATAAGCACTTACTCCCTGACATACCAAAACTTCATGCCCCATGATTGCTCAGAAGATAATCATCTAACTCTTTAAAAAAAAAAAAATATTTTTAAGTAATCTCTACAGCCAAAGTGGGGCTTGAACTCACAACCTCAAGATCAAAGAGTCACAGGTTCTACTGACTGAGCTAGCCAAGCACCTCTCATCTAGCTCTTTCATACCAAAAACTGAAGAATCAAAGGAGACTTAAATTTCCGTATTAGGGAGAACATGCAGCATGTGTCTACTGGTATCTTCAAATAACCAAATATATATGAAAAATAAGTATACTTTAATAATCTTTCCTCCCAGATTATATTTGGGGAGACAAGTTCAAAGATCTAAGAATAGATGATTCACTCAGATAATATTTTCTTTATTACAGTAGACTTTCTAATGATGTCAGCCATTTTGCTACCTCATAACTTTGGAGGAATCTTGAAGGATCACTACTTTCATGTAGTTACTGATTTATTTATGCCATCATTTGTTAAGCAAATATTTCCCACTTGCAGTGCTCAGAGCATGGTGTTATGTTATGCCAAAGAGACAAAAATAAATCACCCATGCACTTGATCTCTAAGGAGCAGAACACTAGATGTTCTTTAGGAAGAGACTAATTTATTTTAAAAATAATATTTGATGTGAATTTGGCCCCCCCAAAAAATTATCAAAAGCAATTAGGTTTGGAGGAAAGCTTGGCAAGACAGTTGCACAAAATTCCCTCTACTGGTTTCTCAGATAGAAAATTTAAAGGTCAATGGTCTCAAATTTGTAATTAGTTATAAAAATATATGCAATATATGCAGGTATATATACTTCTCTGCATGCATGGATACACATGTACTAATGCAGTTAAAGTATACAATAAAAATATATTTGTTTACAATTTACAAATATAAGTCTACATTTAAAGGAGAGTGAACAATTAAAGATGACTTGATAATAACTAAACAAAGAAAAATTCCTGAAGATAGCAAAGCAACTAGCAGAAAGTCTCATTATACCTGGTGTCACAATCTACGGTACTTACATCTTAGTCTTTGATAGTTTGGGGAGGGAGAGCATGTCTACATTATCTTTGCATCTTATTAAAAAAGCAAATTAAGGGGCACCTGGGTGGCTCATTTGGTTAAGCATCTGCCATGGGCTCAGGCCATGATCCCAGGGTCCTGGAATCCAGCCCCGCATTGGGCTCCCTGCTCAGCAGGGAACCTGCTTCTCCTCCCTCTGCCCTTCCCCAACACCCAGGCTCTCTCTCACACTCTGCTCTCTCTCAAATAAATAAACAAAATCTCTTTTAAAAAACACAAATTAACTAAAACTAGCCTTAATTAAAGAAACTATAATAAGTGATGTTTTTTCATTATTTTTAGAATAGTTCAAATTGTATTATATTCATATTATCAAGGCAAGCCTTCTTTAGCAATGTGCATCTCAAGACCATCTTTCTGCATTTTACTTTAAACATTTTAATGGAATTATTTAAGATACATTTATACACAAACAGGGAAATGGTTTTCAGTTTTACTTTAAAAAAAATCATAGTGCAATATACATTATTCCAAATTAGCAGTTTTCCCCCCATGACATCCTACCTGAACGATCAGAAATTAAAAGGAAAAATAATGTAAAGGGCTTCTCCCTACCCCCAGAAACATAAAGAGATGCAGCTGTTCTAGCTTGAGGAAATGATTATGAATTATTAGTGTCAATCAAAAACGTTGATTTCCATCTCCTGATTAAATCTATACAAAAGATCTTCAAACATACAGTTCAGCTGCCACCAAATGACAAATCAATCAAGAAAGACAATACAAGTGAGTGATTAGGCTGCGGGCAAAAGATAATAGTATATGTGGGTGGCATTTTCCCTCTCATTCAAAGCCCTGTTATTAATCAGAGAATGGGAGTGGCCACTTATTGCATCTACTTTTATTTAAGCATTAAAAGATTTCAGTATGAGCATCCTGTACCCTGTAAACATTGAAACAACAAGGTTTTTAAGTACGGTTCCTTAAGAAAAAAAAAATATTAAAGGTTTACTCAAAAACATTCAATAAATGTGGGTGGGCAGAAATTGTTTTGAAGCAAAAAGAAAAAAAAGAAAAAAAAAAGAAAAATAAGAAAAATAACCCAAACTATAGATCACTCAATTAAGCACCAAAAATGTCAAGCTTTTTTCACATTTTCTAGATTGATTTACGCTCTTATCAGGTTGGTTGTCATGTCCAATAGGGTTTGATTTCCATCACTAAAGTCAAAAGACTTCAGGCAGTAAGACAAATGAAACAGGAAAAATGCTGGTGACATTGAATTCATAGCTAAAAGTTGAGAAACTTTGATTTTGGGAACTTAAGCATGTATTGTTTTTATCTTTTTTAGTAAATATTTTTGAGAAGTCCTTACCTATCTGACATATTTAACATCATCTATGATTGAAATGAATATATCTAATGCCAACTCGCTTAGTGTAAATGATTTTATATCTATTACTTATATAGTCATTGTAGAAACACAATATTTAATAACTTTATTTTAAAACAGAATAAGTACTTTGATGTCTAATTTTACAAATCATTTAAAATTGTCTTCATAAAAACATTGCTAATATATCAACATGCAAAATACTTTAAAAAGTGATCAAACTGTTAATTTCTCTTCTAATTCATGACTACAAAGTACTATCACTTTTTAAAAAACTGGACATTTTGTGATTTTATGCATAAAATATATTGAGATATCTTCATCAATATTATAAAATTACTTTTGGATACTTGCATGAAATAAAAAGTATATTAATACTAGGAATAGCTGATGTTAAGTATTTATTTATACTAATCCATATTAACAACACTTTAAGATAAATTATTATTCTCATTTCATACATGAGATGCCTGAGGTACAATGATTTGCAGTCACACGGCTACCTAGTGACTAGTGCTAATCTTTCAAATTACCCATACATCTATTTTTAACATTTAAAGAGTTCATAGTGATTTCTCTAGAGATGCAAGCGAGTAAGTAATACCCGAAAATACTTGAGGAAATGCAATCGAATTTTTCCTGAGATTTATAAAATTCCAGTGGCATCCTCATAGTATACTGGCCTCTTCCCCACTAAAGCTGTTTTTTAATTGGTCTAGAGGATGATCAGTGTCAGATCGAGTCACTTGGTCTACCACTGACCTATATAACTATTTTCACACTCCTTTTTTTTTTTTATCCTATTCTCTATATAAGAAGAAACACATTTTTAAATCCTACCTATTCACTATCCTCCAGTGTCATTATTTTAGTGCCCCTCTGAAACATTTTATTTTATTTTATTTTTATTTTACCTTTTTACAAAAAAGAGATAACTAGAAGTAGCACCAATGTGTATTCCAGGTTTAATATGCCTAGAACACAAATATGTATTGACTATGTGTGTGCATGTATGTTTTTACACATAAATTATGAAAAAGTGGCTATGGGTGGCTATGGGTTTTCTACAGAATGCTCTACTAATCTATATTTTATTTTATTTAAATTTTATTTAAATGTTTTACCTGAAACTCCAAACGATTTATTATTTATTTTTATAAAAAACGTTCTCACCCTTAACTCTACCAGGGACATATACTTCATGTGAAGATCGATTCTAAACTACAGCTTTTTAAAATTCTACCATGTGTGACCTATCACAGTAATGGACACAGAGCAAGAACAAATATTGGCGCTTTTTTTTTTCTTTTTCTTTTTTTTTTTTTTTAAGAGAGGGAGGGAGGTCAGGGAAAGGAGAGGAAGAGAGAGAACCTTAAGAAGGCTCCAAGGCCCAGCTGGATGGGGGGCTTGATCTCACAACCCTGAGATTACAACCTAAGCCAACATCAAGACTTGGCCGCTTAATGGACTGAGCCACCCAGGTGCCCCAATACTGGCTTGTTCTTAAACTACCAATTAGCCTTAAAAGAAAGCTTGTAAACAAAAATGGTTTCACCCTCTGTACCAATTTATTTTCATCAACAATTTTCCATGTTTTGAATTAAATAACTTTGGAAATCTAGTTCTACTGGGCTTTTATAAGCACCACTTATTATATAGAAAAATATTTCCATTCAACTTATTTGTTTCAAAAAATAAAACAAACATTAAAAGGCATTACTTAGGATCTAAATTAGGCTATTGTGGTAGTTGAAGTGTTTTGAAATATCTGCTTCCCTTTCTTATAATATTCATGAACTCATTGATGTCATACTTGGTCACAAAATGTGATCTGTAGTGATATGCCACTTCTAAGCAGAAGTCCTCAGATTCATCATTTAATTCCAAGAAGTTCTCCTTTTTCTGAGATGACTGATAAAGGCAATGCCCCAGACAGGAGATACTCCTTTAGGATTAGCCTCCAAATACTAATGAACGGTAGCAGAATCACCACTTACCCAAGACAGACACAATTTTTTGTTGGAAGCCCCTGAGGCTTGGGGTTGCTACCATCTTGTGACCTTGGCATAAACTGACTGGCCCAGCCAAAAGAAAACATTTTTTATTTAAAAGTCCTTATTTTCTCTAGTCACACAATTTTGTATTATCTTAATACCAAAATAGCATCTGGCTACATTCACCAATACAACATTACGTATTTTGGTGCCTACTGTGTGCAAAGAACTACAGTAATAATTTAAGTTATACAAAATGTATAAGACATGTCACAAAGCAATGTGTGATCCTTTGTAAACTGAGTTCAGAAAAGGGAGCATTTTCATGGTTTGGAGAGTTGTTTAGTAAATATTCCTGAACAATGTGTTAAGTTAGCAGTACCTTAACTGATGCTAAATTTTAGGTGGGGAGTGAGGAATACACTAAGTGGCTTACAGAGGGAAGAAAGTTGCAGATGGAAGAAGGAGGTATGATTAAGGTTAAACTTGGAGATTCTTTGTGATGGTGGTTGGATATAAGACGGGAAACTCAATCTTTTAGATGTTTGTTTCCCCCAGTGTTCTACTACGGAGCACTATTCAACAGAATAAATGTACTTCATAATTAGAGTTCTAAGCTCAAATGATTGTAGGAAATCTTAAAATAGGGAAATGGTGAACAGCGTTTATCCATGCTGAGTTTCTCAGAGAATTTAATATACTGAGATACATTGTGAATCTCTGCCATGGAGACACAATTTTCAGTTTTTTCCTAAAATTAAATGGCCATAAAACAACTCTTTATGCATCTTTATTAATTGAAAGGGAACTATGTGGAACTCAATTTAGAAAACGCTTGCAGCACAATGCTTAATACCATACTAAGTGTTTAATTGTCTACAATATTGCCTTCCAAACTTCTGGGCATGATAATTTTTTTAATAACAAAGTTTCATGGACTCCCATAAAATATTACTTGCACTGGGTATATGATTAAAAGTATTCATAGCTGAGTTGAAATTTCTGAGTTCAAAATCTTAATTTACTACTTCGAAGACCCTGTACTTACGTGACTCTGTGCATGTTAACGTCTTTTAAGTTCACCTTCTCGGCTGCAGATGGAAGGCAGCCATTATACATCTCCTTCTCTGTGTGCTTGTGTGTCAGTGTGTGCACGTGTCCTGAAGTCAATGAGATTAATCTATGTAAAGCTGACTGGCACAAAAAAAAGCTCAAAAATATGAGTGCAGTTTACTGAGAAACAGTTATAATCTCTGAAACTTAAAAGCTGAATAGCATTTGAAATTAGTATTTAATTAACAGCAATATACATTTGGACAATAGAAGTAGCTCTTAGTGCAAGATATTTATTTACTGAACTATCCAGTATGTGTGTCTCCATGGATTTATAATCCCTGTAACACTCTGGAGAGTAACTGTTCTAGGCACTGCAGAATGACTGAAGGTTTTTGAAGAGAGGAATGACAGTAAGAAAGGTATATTTAAGGAGATAAATTTTGTGGAAAGACTGTAGAAGGGATTCAGGCAATGAAAGAGAGGTGGCAAGATCAGTGAAAAGACTGTACTATTCCCTAAGGGCTATGTGCATGTAAGCATTATTTCACTAAAAAGTCAATAAATGGCTTCAAGGCAAGAATTTTATCATATGCTCTAAAAATGCTCAACTGTTTTCAGCATAAACAGAATAAATCAAATCGGAGAAAGTTCTATAAGAAACACAAATGGAGAGATAGAAGAGAAAGTTATGAGGTATACAATTCTTAACACACTGCTGAAGTTATTTTTCATTGGCACCACTGGGGTCCTGCTGTCGCTGGAGGCCTATGGTCCTGTGTGGCCCGTATCAGACCAATGACATAAACTCTGATGTGGAATGAAGGATGAGGAAAGGTATACTAACTCTAAGGCCCAGACTGAAAAGAGCTGGCATAGATTCCTGACAGATTACTTACTTAAATTGCAATCCAGGTCGCTGGGATATTATTTACATTCAAATCATTATGAAACACAGGGTACATGCATTAGAACTGCATTTAGTATTTTCTCAAAGCATCTTCTAAAGCAGATGATTTGGTACAATGGCAACTTTCATTTGAGGATAAAGAAGAGTCTATGATCGATTCTGCATGCATTTTTACTGAAATATGGATTAAAATCAAAGAACAGGTTGAAATTCAGGGTGATTCGTAGTAAATGAGATTTAGATAAATAATGTTAAAAAATGTAACACCTTCTCAGAGAAGAGACAACATTATGCTTATTGCCTTATTGCAAATCCCAGGTTTGTTAATTACCAGATAAAGCAATCTATTTTAATTGCATCTAATTAAGATAATTTAGACTCCAGGGTATTGTTGTTGTTGAAAAAGAAGGAAAATAAGAATAAAAAATAATATTGAGGAAGGCAGCTCTCTTTGTATTTGCAGACGTTTGTTAAAACTAATAATTAAAAAATTTAAATAATTGATTTAAATTAGAAAATGGAAAAATTTTTTTGAAAAATAAGTACATATGCTGTCTATATGTTATTATAATGCATGAAAATATATTTAATAACAAGTTTTTAAATTATTTCTATTATATTAAAATGCCAATCTTCTGACAATGCATCTCACTGTGTTCTGGAATACAAAGCAAACTTGGAGACTCATTTTCAACAGGTCTCTTCACTATTCATGTGTCTATGGTGCTATCTCACAAATGACTTATGAATCTACTCTTCTTCATTGGCCCTTTCCATATATTTGTCCACATTATATTCTTAAGTATATATATATGCTTACATATATACTTAAGAATATATATATGTAAGCAATATTCCTTAAATGAAGCTGTGGTTATGGAATATTCCATAACTGACATGCCATATATATGGTTTTAGCAAGGTAATAAAAAGATAATCTGTTCCTTATTATACTGCCAATGAACCCTGATGTTTTAAAATTCTTTATTAAAAGATTGTCTTTATTCCCTTTAGAAATGTAGTTCCTAAAACTAGCTTTGCAGGGTTTAAAAAAAACAATATTCCCTTTTTATTATAAGAGAAACCCATGAGACAAATTATGCCATTAAGAAATTTCAGTCCAGGGGCGCCTGGGTGGCACAGCGGTTAAGGCGTCTGCCTTCGGCTCAGGGCGTGGTCCCGGCGTTGTGGGATCGAGCCCCACATCAGGCTCCTCTGCTATGAGCCTGCTTCTTCCTCTCCCACTCCCCCTGCTTGTGTTCCCTCTCTCGCTGGCTGTCTCTATCTCTGTCGAATAAATAAATAAAATCTTAAAAAAAAAAAAAAAGAAATTTCAGTCCAACTAAGAAAATGAATAAACTTTCAGAATTTTACTTTTAGGATGTAGATGCATGTCTAGCAAGAAAAGCAGACACTCCACCATCCACATTTGACTTCATTCTCTCTGATGAAGAAAGAATAGATTTTGGTTCTTTGATTTTAGTATTATAAAGCAGGAAGATCTCTCAAAATATCCCATGCAGTTTTTTTTTGTTTTTTTTTGTTTTTGTTTTTTTTACCTCCATGCAATAAAGGAATGTGAAGAGTCCTGTAGGACTTATTAGGAAGGTGCTATAATACTTTTTAACTAATAAAAAAATGCAAGTGTTAAAAAATAATTATTATCTGATTTCTTTCTAACATGATAGTCACACACAAAAGAGGAAATCACCATAAACATCAACTAAAGAACAGAAATGGTATAAGCAGGAGAGATCATAAAATGCTATTTTGATATATTCCTTTAATCATAGTCATTTAGAAATGGTTATTCATCACCTATTTTGTTCCAGACACTGAGCCAAGCATTTGGTGTTATCATTTTCAAGCCTCACAACAAACCGGTGAGGTCGTTAGTTTTCTAATTTCATAGATGAGGAAACTAAGACTCAGGCACGTCTCACTTGCCAATATAATGAACTGGTGTGTGGAGCCAAGATTCAATGGGAAGTCTATTGCCAGAGCTGATTAATTCTCCACCATAATTTTTTCTTATTCCCAAGGAACACTGGTAGAGATGGTGAGGGGTTTATAAACATCAGGCTTTGTCCTGTTTTGTAGGAACTAGCTATGTACTTAAGAAGCAGGACAGGGTACTCAAAACAGCAAACCAGTGCATCTGACGCAAAGAACTCACGGTGTGTGAAGTACGCGCTCTGAAGATGAAGAGCGGAGATAGTTGTTTGAGGTGATTGAAGGGGAATTTCATGAATAAAATAGTTGTTTCTTTGTATTTTTCTTTCCGCCCAAGACTATACATCAAATAAAAATGTTCCTCAGCCTTCAGGAAGCATTGTTTATAGATCTTGTTGTTAAGGGTTAATTGTCCAACTGCCTCATAAAGTGAAGCACGTAATTGTAGCAACTGTAAGCACACTGCCTGGGCATTTACTGTTTTTATTGAGGGATCTTCTCTGCTGCAACCTACACTCCACACCCATATCACCCCACGAAGAAATATGCAACAACCCTCACAATATGTGCAGATTCTGGGCCATTCTGAGAACTGAGGGGAGCCTCAGCCTCGCCTGAAAGACGAGGAAATGCCACTGTCAATCATTTCAAAACATAGGGAATCGAAAGTAGGGCAATGGTACTTAAGAACTCCAATGCCCTTCAGGGTCTTTCAAAAAAAATGCACAGTGATATTCTGTCAATATTCTATAGATGCAGATGAGGAATTAGAGAAAGATGGGGCTGTGGGTTTCAGAAGTACGGTAGAGAATATTAGCGGGCAGTATTATAGTAGTATTGCATAATATTCTACATTGTGTTGCTTATTTTGATTTCTTTGCTCTGTAAAGACTGGACTTAATTGGGCTGTGTGGAATCGAGATTGGTTCTGCGGACACAGGGTTCGGAGCTTTAGAGAGGAAGCAGTGCTCTTGCCAGCACTGACAATGGGGGTGGCAGTGGCAATCAGCAAGTAGACGGTTTGGGATCAGAGTCAGAGTTCGTGTTGCGAATTTCAACAATGATTCCAACATGGAGTTCTTTCACTGGCAAATTTAGGAACCCTTTGGTAAGGAAGGTGGTGGTGTCTTTTACTGCTAAAAATAACCAGTGCTTTCTGGAAGATCAGAGTTTCACAAAATTCATTTTTTTAAGATATGCTTTTACCGCAGTCAATCCCAACTCTTCATTAGTGAGAGAGCCATCACTGTGCAACAATTCCAGTGTTATAGTAAGATAAAGGTATTTTCATGGACAAGTTTAGTATCTTTGCACTAGTTTTTCTGTGAAAGATAATACTTTAAAGTATTTTTTAGAAGCCAAGGGATGATAACCTTGGACAGAGACCTTGTTTTTTAAATCGGATTTTAGATGGAATTATCTAAAATGAATATGTGGCTCATTCAGTGTCACTCCAGGGCCTGGCAAATATCAAAGGAAAGTTATGTGATCAACACGAGTCTCCCGAAATTTATTTGTATCAAATTAAGATACTCAGGGAGCTCCTGCTCTATGGAATTCACTTCCAAGTTTCGTTAGTGCAGATTCAGATGCGCTCTGAAGCAGCAGCCAGAGGTTTTACTTCTATAGGTACCTAAACTAGACAGACTGACTTTGGAAGTAGCTATCGACTTTCTGCATCCCAGGCAGTTTCATATTGATCTTGAGGCAACTCAATTACCCACACCTGGAAGAGGCAATGAATTTGAATAGTGTTCATGGCTTTTTTTTTATACATCTTTTTCCCTCTTTGTGAAGGGCAATGACTTACGCTCTGCAAAATGAATCAGTAAGGAGATACTCTTGTTCTCTTCTTGAAGGTAACAGAAAAGAATCTTTAAGATAAAGTACCTGCTAGCCTAACGTGGAGGTTATTTATGAACACTTATTCTATTCAACTTTGATAGTCTAAATGATGAAGGCATTTTCCTTTTTTTTTTTTTAATTCTAGGCTAGTTAAATGTTAAACCTCAGGGGCGCCTGGGTAGCGCAGCGGTTAGGCGTCTGCCTTCGGCTCAGGGCGTGATCCCAGCGTTCTGGGTTCGAGCCCCACATCGGGCTCCTCCACTGGGAGCCTGCTTCTTCCTCTCCCACTCCCCCTGCTTGTGTTCCCTCTCGCGCTGGCTGTCTCTCTCTGTCAAAATAGATAAATAAAATCTTTAAAAAAAAAAAAAATGTTAAACCTCAAATAGGTGAGATTTTAAGAAGAGATGTCTCATTGTCCGAAGTTAATAATAGAGAAAAAATTATATACAGAGGAGAGGAGAAACATATGGCAGGATAACTGAATTACTTTTTATTGAGCAATGGCAGGGTGATTTCTTTTTTCTTTTAATATAAAACTGTAGCATTTCAGGTGTTAGAAGACATTAGGGAGTGAGCTTTCTAATAAGAACTGAGATGCAATCGTGGTGGTGACTCCATCAGATGCTACTGGTGTGATGTCTGGTAAGTTATTTGAAACTATGATTCAAGTAACTCTAGGGTTCCTGGAATAAATTCAAATAATTACCACATCGTCTCGTAAGGGTTGTTACGGAAAGTAAATTAAATAATGCATACAAATGCCTTATACCAGTGCCTGGGACAAATTAAATGACCAAAGGTGTTATTAACAAGTTCAACTCCATTATTTAACAGGTAAAGTAAGGCATGGTAATGTTAAAATACTTGATTAAGGTAACAAATCTAATTAACAACAAAATGGATCAGAAGCCCTGCTTCTAGCATTTTGAAATTCGTCATCTGAAATCAAAGTATGTTTAATTCTCATTTTCATGTCTATCGCTACTTTTCAAGTTAAGCAGTATGCATATTTATTGAGCCCTCTTCTGTTCAAGGCATTGACCTAAACACTGGGGGAGATATACTCATAAATCAGCACTCCCATGGAGCTTATCATTTAATAGAAAAAATAAGAATATAAGATGAGGATTATAAAATAGGCACAACATTCTATAAGCGGAAAGATCACTTTTAGTTAAAGGCAATTGAAAAAGATTTCTTAGATGATTTGTTATTGAGAAGTATTTTTTAAATGGATTTCTGTTCTCCTTGACAAAAGCTTATTATAGCTCATTGGGCTCCTTGCACTTCCTCCTAATAACATGCACATTATACTGCTGTGCTTCCACTCACCCTATGCCTTACACCTTTTTGTTGTTGCCATAAATACTTTATTTCGGGATGAAGACATAATCACCCAGGAGTTTCAGTGTTTAAAAGCCACAATCACATCATGTTGTGAAAACGTTAAAAAAAAAAGAATAATAAAATTGCTTGGTGTCAGATTTTCCAGCCTTTTGTTTGATCACACTGATCTTTACACCACTATCATTTAATCCACATAAAAGAAATAACCTTTCCTTTATCTCTGATGATCTGTCCTTATATCTGAATAGCTCCATATTTCATTTTAAAATAACTTTTAATATAAGGAATTTTCATAGTACCTGATTAACTTTTCAATTGTTCTCTACACCTTAGCTCAGCTTTAACCATCTGTCCATATCACCCCATCCTCCAGAACTGGTACGGACACATCTGAACTCTCTCAGCTCTCTGGACCACGGTATTTGCCACAATAAATGGTCATCGTAAGTATTCCCATTTTCTCCCTACTAGAAAATGAGTTCCTGGAAGGCTAAATCTGAGTCCTTTACCTCTGACATTCATTAAATGTTTTCTGAATGGATCAATCAAATGGAGCTCTTTTACAAGGAGATTTTACCCCGTACAGCTGGTGTACAAAAGAGGTTTAAAAAAAAAATCAAGAGTAGTCAAGAGAACGATTTATACATTATCTTGAGAAAGAACATAGAAAAATACATATAAGATTGACTATCCTGAGGTAGGAGAAAAAGAAGACCAAAAACATGAAGGAATCTACGGTACCGTAAGAAAGTCATTAAAATGGTTTGCTTGCTTTAATTTTCTCATTTAATTATAATATATCTGTTTGCTCAATATATTTGGATGAATAATATTGTTTAAACATGTTTCATAAATATGAAAGCAGAAGATGAGTAATAATTACGAAGGGAAAAGTTCAAAAAATAAAACCCACTCTAAAAGGAAATTTCTAAAGATTTGAATAAAAGCTAGGATGCCCTCTGGTGTGCATACATTTTAAAAACAGTCTAACACCTATTTTTCATATATATTCTCTAAGCACTAATTGCTAAAAAAAATTCCATTACTAAATGCAACAATTCACAACATATTTAACTTCAAAAAGCCCAAAATACTAACATAAAGATATTTAATGAATTTTAAAAATGTAAATGCAAATCAGCCTCATCCTTTTTGTTTACGTGTGAGGGTAGTAATTTCTGACTAAGATGCCAAAGCCTTAAGTTCTCTATGAGCTTGTCTACAACTCATCACAGCATTATGAATAAACATGACTGGAGGAGTATGCAGATTTCCTAATAGAAAAGCCATGAATGTTTTAACACCCAGGGGTTCAAATTATAATAAAGGGATAGCACCTGTCACTGGAGGCAAACTACAAGATCACCTTTGCAGTCCCTGGAGCAATTACATCACTGACAATTTAGCCTTTCTCTGGCAAGTAGAGTCTCCAAAGACTTCCAAATATATATATACATATATAAATCTCAGAGGGCCACATGTAGTACAGTTGCCTTACATTACACTTGTTCATTTTGTAAGCACTTTTTTCCAAATACCTCGTTAATTTTTTTTCAAAGAAGCTTATGGTGATTTCCTGTATTTTATTAAATTAGGAGAGGAGAGATTACATGTCCACTTCTAATCATTACAGGTGATCACTAATATGATATGACCTTTCCATTTCAATAAAATATCCCCCTATGTAGTATGTATGCAGATGTGATTTCTGCATTACTGCTCTTGTAAAAATATTTCACTTCATTTACCTAGTGGCATACTTGTACAGGAAAAATATAGAGAAAGATTACGCTGAATGCTCTGGAGGAACTAGGTAGCATTTTTACTACTCATGTTTATCCATCTGAGAAAATACAGAAGCTGGTCCTGCTTACAGCCTGATTCTGGGGGCTTGTTTCTGTGGAGTTTCCTGTTTTCAACATCAATACACCACCATCCTGACCACAGCATCCTGCTCTAGGGAGACATGGTAGAGGAGGGGCTTTCTGGGATGGGGGCTGGTACCCAGCCGCTGGCCCACTTACAGCTGAGTGGTATGAAAGTGAAGAATGCTGGAAGCAGAAGTGCGGGGTATAGGAACCTAGAAGAAAGTAGAACCCTCAGGTAGAAAAGACAAGACCCACAGCACTAAGCAAAGACATGTGTGGCTTAAACATCTCAAGGAGGAACACTGCAGGTAACAGGGGAAGTAGCTTCTCCTGAGGAAAATCTTTACAGTTGCAGTAGGGCCGCTGAGCTTCTAGAATATGACATACTCTCTCTGGGTTCTGACACAGGACCTACACTGCTTAGATTCAGATTCTAGAATATGACGTACATCACCGTTCCATTCAGACCACCCTCTACTCTATGTGCTGGCTGGCTGGCAGTGCAGATAGTTTTTTCTTTTTCTTTTTTTCTTACCGTCCTCAATAAACTCACATTAACTGAAGTTACCTTAGCAACTATCCATTCTTTATAGCCTAAAATGCATAGTTAGAACCCTTCACTGTACTCTGGCGACTTTGCTGTTGCGCATCATATATTTAATAGTGTCATCTTCAAAGACGGTCCATTACAATGGAGAAGGAACAGAGAGAGAGGGTTTAAAATATCAGGACATTAGTTCTGTGAGAGCAAATAATTAATGACTATTTCACAACATTTGCTACTGAGAAGATGAAGTTTTAAATCCTACAGTGCTGCTAAATTTCCTGAATAGATGATGGAGGTAAAGAACGGCAACCGGGAATGAACCCATATATCCCATAAACATTTTTTAAGGCTCCTCTTATAAGCAGACTCTTCGTATTAGCTACTGGAAATTGAAATAGTAAAAGGTGATGTCCTACCTTATGAAAATTCACATATTAGTAGAATAAGATGCGTAGAGAAGTATGTAAAATGTAAACATTAGTAGTGAAAGTAGCAAAGGCATAATAGAAATAGATCTTGAGGTCAAATTTGAATAAATAAAGCTCTATGTGAAAAAGTAGAAGAGGGATACCTAAGAATATGCCTTTCAAATAACCTAAACAATTTTCATTTTTAAAAATAGAAGCTACAGCTTTTTCATACTAAGTTGAGAGCTGGTAACTTTAAATAATTGCCCTCTTAAACACTGTCATTTAAGAGAAGACTAAAGCCTTGATTTTAAAAAAAGAAAGATGTGTGTGTGTGTGTGTGTGTGTGTGTGTGTGTGTGTCTGTGTGCGTGCATGTAGATGCGTCTGCAACAATAAAACAGGTTCACATTCAATTGCTGTTAGTGGGAAGTTACAGATTTTGTTACTTAGAAATGATACTTTAGCTGAAAACACTTAGCCATTATGGTTGTAAAATTTAACAAAGACATGCCTTATGATGTGTATTACCTACTATCTAGTCAAAATGAGGAGTGTAGTTATATATGCCAACTATATCATTAAAAAACGCTATTTGGTGTATAATTTGCCTAGTTTATGGACCATTATAAATTCCTAAGATTTCTACTAAAATTTCTTATTTCTGTGCTCCACTTCAAATGTACGGAATGAAAATTTTCCAAGAAGGGATTGTGATTCTGTATTTGTAGTAATTTCCCCCAGTAAGTCTTAGATAAATTTGGGAAACATTTTTGTAAGGGATAAACATACATAATGATTATTTTTAGTGTGGTTTTTTTGATTGCTAATAATTAGAAAGGTGTTGGATGAGAAGGGGAATGTGCACTACAATACTGCTTCTCAAATCTGCCTGTTCATTAAGAATTACCTGCTGAGTTTTTAAAACACAGTTCTGGGGACCTTGTTTCAGATGGATCTGCTTATGAAACCGTAGGGATTTTCATCTTTTAAAAGCTTCCCAGATAAAAGTTTTATTAGCACTATCTGGGGATCCTTACTCTGAGGCTTCTTTGAAGAGTTGAAAGGGTTGGGAAAATGTCCTGGTCAACAAATAACTAAATTTGCTTTGTCTAAGATCCTAACAGTTTTTATTTTCATCTATTTTTTTTACTACCTAACTTATACCCTATCATTGTGCCTTTAATCTGTTTTGTACTCCATGTTACCCTTAAAGTTATCTTTGTAAAATACTAAGCAGTTCAGCTCATTCTCATTCCCTTCCTAAAAAATTTCTAAGGACCCTCAAAGTTTACCAAAAAAATCCAAAGACACCTCAGTTTTGCTCATCAATATATTTCTTTCTTCCTTTCACCAAAGACCTACTAAATACCTACCATGTTCCAGGCAATGTTCTGGGTGCCACATATTGACTGGTACACATACATACAAACACACATAAAAAAGGCCCATGTTCTCATGGTGTTTTCCTTCTAGGAGCAGGAGACAGAAAATCAGATAAACACCAACAGTATATATAGAGCACTACTTCCATGTTTCACTAGATAGCAGTAGCCAACCCAAAGACAGGCATAGCATCTGAAGTCCATTGAAGTCTAGGAAGTCCCTAAATGGTTATGATTAGGGGTATGTTCGCCTCTGAAACCAAATATGAAAATTTGTGTATATATGCATGTTCAGAATTTTTTGAACTGAATGTACATTGTTCTTGTCAGGTTGATCAGACGGGTGGTTACTGGCCCCCAAAGGTTTAAGAATTCTTACTGCAGATGTATCTGACAAATTCAAAAGATGTCAGATCTCAGTCAGAAGGATGTATGAGTTTCCTATTGCTGCTGTAACAAATTACCATAAACCACACAAATTTATCCTCTTATAGTTCTAGCAGCCAGACATCTGAAATCTGTTTTACTGAGCAAAAGTCATGGTGTTAGCTAGGCTAGTACCTTCTTGAGGCTCCAGCTAATACCTATTTCTTTGCGTTTTCTAGATCCAAGAGACTTATATTTCTTGGCTTGTGGCTCTTTCCTCCATCTTCAAAATACATTACTTAAATCCTTTGTTTCTGCCATCCTATCTCTTATGATCCATTCTGATTTTCTGCTTCTTAGAGGGACACTTGTAATTACATTAAGGGCCTACTTGAATAATCCAAGATAATTTCCCCCACCTCAAAATCCTTAACTGAATCACATCTTCAATGTATTTTTTGCCATATAAGTAACATTAACAAATTCTGGGAATTAGGATGTGGATATTTTGGGGGGACACTATTGACCCTAGGGAAGTATTTAAGAAAGGTTGTTAGATTATGTATAATCCCTGAAATCATAAATTCTAAGTGGCCATTTCCTTCTTGTAGATATAAAGTCACCCAGTCCCTTTATACAAAGAATCTTATACAGCAAGCCCAATATAGCTTACATCTGGGGTTTGCAAATTTTTCTGTAAAGTAACTATTTTAGGCTTTGTGTTGTAACTGCTCAACTCTGCCACTGTACTAGGAAAGTAGCCACAGGCAATATGTTAATACGTGGACAGAGATGTGTCTGAATAAAACTTTATTTAAAAGAAAACAGACAGTGGACAGAATTTGGCCCATAGTCTAAAGGTAGATGACCCCTGGTTAAGACAATACAAATGCATTAAGCATTTATTAAACACCACTTTTACATGAGGTTGTTTGTTAATAAGCAGCGTAACGTGTTGTAGTCTTTTGTTTGGACACAGATGGTTTCACGTATCATTTCTCGCATTTATAAATGATATAAAAATAGAAAAATTAATCTCTTAACAACCACATCTATATAAAAGTCACGTTTATTTAATTAAGTTGTTTTTAAGATATGATATCATATGCAAAGCACATGGCCCTGAACTTGGAACATATTAAGCACTCAATAAATACTATTTTATATTATGTCCACAAATACTTTCTGGGGTATCATCATTATTTCACTTGACTAAAGAGATATACCTACAGACTTAATCAATAAAAAAATAGAATAAATGTGCATTATTTTAAACATGAGTAGGTACTAAAAAGTATTAAAAAGAAGTCACAGTTAACATTTAGCTGTATGTTTGATATTTTAAATGAGTTTAAAATATTACTTAATAATTACTAGAAATAAAATTTAAAACTAGACTTTTTACTTATTCCTATTATAATAGTAGAAACAATTTATACATCTAATTTAAGAGTAATTCAAATTTAAATACCATGTACACTTGACTTAATTAAAAACTTAAAATGTACCATTGTGTGTTTTCACTGCTCAAGAAGTACTGATGACATTTTGACAGATGGACTTGGCAATCAATTAAAAGTCAAATTAGCTTTCTTCTTATTATGAAACCTTTCAGATACTTTCAAGGAGGATTCTATTTGGATTAGACAGTGCTGATTGGTGATTTGATATTTTAATATGTACTCTTTTCTAATTCAAATGTCACAGTCTACTTATTCAAATTACGGCATTATTCCTATGAAAGTCCATTTCACACAGCACCAAATGAAGTGAAATATTGACAGAGCCCAATTATTTTCCAAGTTTATAATATGTATGAACTTACAGAGAAAATACTCAGTTTCATAATGTTAATATATGAAATTATTTTGACCAAGCTATCTAAAACATTATGACTTAGGAGAATAAATAACTTCTCCAATTTATCCTGTAATTGAGGGCTATTAAAAAATTGTTACTATTTTGATACTTACTTGATAATCATAAAAGCCAAATCAAACCGTTTTAAACTTTCTTATAGCAAACACTTTTCTTAATAGAAAATTTCATGTCTTGTAAGATCTGGTTTGAAATATAAATGGTGTGGCATTTTTGGTTGTTTTATCTTAAATGCCAGATTAGAGAGCTACATTTCGTCTTTTGCTGTCTAGTGTTTTGTATCATCCTGAAAAAGAATTCTTCATTTTAAAACATTATAAAATATTTGCCAAAACTTAAACCCAGTTCAGAAAAAAATATGAATACATTTAAGTATCTTATAAGAGAAAAAGTACTTGCTTTAGATATTAACTCTAAAATACTCTGATAATATTTATTTTCTAATAATGGAAAACTGATAGTTTTAAAGAAAGTTCTATTTAATTTTTGTGTGACTATCAATAATTCTAATTTTATTAGTGATCATTAGTTCTAAGCATGTAAAAGTTACTAAAGGACAAACTATTATTTTGATACTTTATTAGATGCTGTAGATATCAAAGAGTTAAATAAGTCATGATCCTTTCCCTTAATTCAAAGAGATTATAATATAGTAGCAGAAAACATGTAAATTGTGCATTGTTTTTCATTCATGGTTCATCTGTGAATGAATCACCATTATTTAACATGGAATGAATCTTTGCATTCATTGTTCAGCTATGCTGTGCTAGAAATACAAAAATGAAAAAAATTACATCTGCCCATGGAAAAGTTATATTCTTTAAAAAAAAGAAAAGATTTTATTTATTTATTTGACAGAGAGAGAGAGACAGAGAGACAGTGCACAAGCAGGGGGAGCTGCAGGCAGAGGGAAAGGGAGAAGCAGGCTTCCCACTGAGCAGGGAGCCCGATGCAGGACTCAATCCTAGGACCCTGGTATCATGACCTGAGCTGAAGGCAGATGCTCAACTGACTGAGCCACCCAGATGCCCCAGAAAAGTTACATTCTAAGTAAGGCTTAATTACTTAAAAGGCAAATTAGAGGTTAATGAAAATAATTTGTTTTTAACACAGTTACATAGTTGGTAAGAAGTATGCATCTATTATGAGTATAATGATAAGAAATATTAGAAAAGATACAATTATTTGATAGGAGAGGTAAAATATGGAAGATACATAAGTATGAATATATGCATGACATATGTAAACATGAAAGCCACATGCCTCTGGGAGACTTTTGGTATGTTTCATGCATGAGAGGGCATTTGAATTGGGGCTTAGAGGGTAAGACTGTATTCTTACAAAACAAAGTAAAAGGGAGAGATCTTCCAAAAAGAAAAGATGGGTCAAGCAAAGCAATAAAGGTGAGGGGGGAAAACAGGTCAAATTTGGGGAAAGTTAAATGGTTCAGTTTTATTTGAGTAGAGTCCAGGGTACATGGTATGGAGTCAGGATTCACCTAATTAAAGGGAGCTCCTGAAGGAAATCTGCACTTCACTCCACATAGAAGGTCAATTTTTAAAGATTTTTGAACAGAGATACGACACAGAAGGACTATTTTGACAGCATTTAGTAGGATGGGTTATAGGTTAAGAGAAACTAGAGACTGAGAAACAATTTCAAAATAAGATACACAACGGATTAAGTTAGTGATGAAGAAAGAATGGAGAAGCACTATAGATAGAAGAGAACAGTTTGGGTAGGAGCCCCCACCCCCAGTACAGTACTGCATAATAGTTCAAACCATCTTGGGGGCAGAAAGGTCAGCAGTCAGGGTCTTGCTTTTCATTTGTTCTCCATGTGACCTTTAAATTTCATTTTCTCCTCTGAGACCAAGAACTAATAACAGGACCTACCGCATACACTGGGGAGAATAAAATGAGATGTAAGTGAAAAGTGCCTAGTACAATGTCTTTTAGAGGAGGGTGGGGAAGACAGTAGAGTAGCTAATGGCTGTCATGAATGGGAGGCAGAAGAATAAACTGAATGTGACTGAGCTTTCCATTCTGATTGAGCTGTTAACAGAAACACAAAAAGCTGGAAGGAAAGAGGCTGATAAGGCACTGAGCTAAACTAAAAATCTACACCTGTTCTTCAAATATCTTGCATTGTTAGTTCTTACTATATATTGATGGTCTCTTTGTAGACTTTGGTAATTTTTCCTAATTAACTGAGTTATTCTAAGACACAACTGTTTTTATCAAAAGCTTCTGCTATTTCGTCCCACTTTTACTACCATAAAGAGCAGTTGGCTTGCTTCTGTCCCCACAGGTTTACTTGTCATTCATCGCCTTCTGCTCTATTGATTAAATGACTTTCTGTGAATTTGTATTCAATCTAACACCTCCCCTTCTAAAAGGTAAGACCTAGAAAAAAGATGCAGTTTCTGGGGCCAAATAGATTGTGGCACAGCTGATGCTCTGTTGAAAATCTATACTGATTGCAATAACTGGATCGATCACGTAGCCATCTGCATTGATTGGTAAGAATGCTGACAATTTGAATAAACTGTCGTTTTGCATTGAAAACCATTGCCAAAACCTCTATGATTAAAACCAACTTTCTTTTTTTTTTTTTTTAAAGATTTTATTTATTTATGTGACAGAGAGACAGCCAGCGAGAGAGGGAACACAGCAGGAGAGTGGGAGAGGAAGAAGCAGGCTCCCAGCGGAGGAGCCCGATGTGGGGCTCGATCCCGGTACGCCAGGATCACGCCCTGAGCCGAAGGCAGACGCTTTAACGACTGCGCTACCCAGGCGCCCCAAAACCAACTTTCTTTTAAATAGAGGGCAAAAGGAAAACAAAAACCAAATCAGGGAACGAAAAAGATATCTATGAACAAGAAAAATAGTACCACTCCTTTACCAACATCACCATGACCGCTAAACACACTTTTATTGCTAAACCTCTGGTATTGCTCACAGAATTTGTTTAAATGTTTAAAATGACAGCTTTGATGTAGATAGATAATAAGAATGAAAAGTATTTAGAAACATAGAGCTCTACAGAGAGTATATAGTGAAATATATACAGATAAGACTTGTCAATTATGAAACCCCCAATATAAAGTTGTTGAGGAAAATACTGCAGTCGTGCTTATGTATTTTTTGCTTACTAATATTAAGTTCGTGTTCTACCTAAAACTATGTATAAGTGTATACCTCAATTCTAGTGTGCAGAAAATAATTTTTCTTATGATTAATAGTCTACAGTTCAAAACTAATTTTTCAGAAAACTTGGGCTCATATCTTGGTTTCCTCTATTGTTGATTTGTGAGAGATAACAACACATCTGTGAAAGAATTTTTGAGTTTATTTAGTTTAATATAAAAAACTGTTTTGTGAGCAGTGGGACTAGAATGGCATTATTACTTTTTATTCAGGACGTGTGAACTTCTTGTTCACTACTCAGAGAAATACATCTATCTCTGAGAACAGCAATGTGAAAACAAGTATGGTTATGCCTTAAGTGTTGCCACCAACATCTTTAAAATAACCAGATATTCAACCAACGATGCAAATTATTTCCTTTGATTTTAATCCATTTCTATCTCTATTTGAATAATCCAAATGCTAAATCTTTCTTTTTCCTCCTTTAGTAACAATACTTCCATAAATGTTTTGATGGACTTATCAGCCACTCTTTTGCATATAGACAGAAAAAGTAACTAGATAATCAAATATTTCGGATGTTCCAGATGTTTGTGACAAAAGTTCTGTTTGAAAACTGTCCAAAGCTACTTAATCGTCAATATTTTAAAGTAAACAAAAACCATAAATACTATTACTATATAAATGTTATAATAAACAAATGCTATATTTGTAACTGAGAACTAGAAGACACATATTACTGATAACTTATAGATTTTATTAAATACTAATTTGAAAAAAGGGCACCTGGGTATCTCAGTCAGTTAAGCATCCAACTCTTGGTTTTGGCTCAGGTCATGATCTCATGGGTCCTAAGTTCTACTGAATTGGGCTCTGTGCTCAGTGGGGAGCCTGTTTGAAAGATTCTCTCTCCCCCTCTTCTTCTGCCCCTCCCCCCACTCACTTGTGCTCTCTCTCTCAAATAAATAAATACATCTTTTTAAAAATATTAATTTGAAAAATTAAAATACTCAAACCATAAATATTAATGAAAATAAATAAAAGAATTTTGGTATACAATATTAACTAAATATTAACAACTGATTTCTACTTAAATTTGTATATATTTTCCTTCTCTATTTTTCTCATGAAACTAAATTCAATTTCAAAATTAAAAATTATATCTTAAAGAAATTTTCTATTAAATTTAATCCTGATTTTTCTGTAGAGAACTTTGTATTAATTTAATCCCTTAAAAATCATCACATTCTAGAGGAAATATAGCATTTATAACATTTACTCTTAACATAATTTTAAACCTTAAATTTTAAGCTTTAAGGAAAAACATTTTCAAACACTTATATTTTCACTTACAGATTATGTATGACTATCATTAAAGGTGAATTTATTTCCTTTATTTAAAAATCAGCATGAAATATAGAGTTGAATATTAGAAGATTACTTAGTCATTGTTGCTAAGACTGGCAAAGTATAAAGGTCACAATTCATATATTCATATATTCTTTCATGTGATCTACTGTAAACAAAGAACATTTAATACTCTTATATTTATCTTCTTCTGATGAACATTTATTACTCTGAAGTCTAATGAAGAGATAAAACATTGATGATTCACATGATAGAAGACTTATGGTTATCAGATCAGTAATATTCGCTCCTATTCTTTATCAGATAAATACAAATAAAATTTGACGTATACCATACAATTTCACTCATATATGGAACTTAAGAAACAAAACAAACAAACAAAGAAAAAGAGAGACAAATCAAAAAACAGACTCTTACTATAGAGAACAAACTGATGGTTACCAGAGGGGAGGTGGTTGGGGGATGGGTGAAAGAGGTGATGAGGATTAAGGGCACTTGTCATGATGAGCCCCAGCTGATGTATGGAAGTGTTGAATCACTATATTGTACACCTGAAACTAATATAACACTGTATGTTAACTATACTGGAATTAAAATTTTTTAAAAATGCTGATGTACGTAAATAAAGACCCTAGTTCTTGGTTTGGAACACTTGAAAAAAATACATATATATAATGTAAATTGAAGGCAGTTATTTAAACTTAAAGGCAAAAATCTTTAATTTCATATTAAATTCAAAAACTTGATTTTGAATGATTTGCTGAAAAGTCTGTATTTGCATTACAGGATCCATTCCTTTCTTTTAAATATATTTTAAGAAAAGTCCAGTAATATCAAACCATCAAAAACAGTTTACAGTTGTAAAATTCTCCTTCCCTCTCTCTGTCTCTGTCTCTCTCTCGCTCTCTCTCTCACACACGCACACTTGTGCATGCACACACCCACACTTGTGCATGCACACACCCACACATACTCACGTGGACATACAATCTTAGCTATGTACAATAAATAAGTATAATTATCAGATTTAAAGCAAGTCATTCTTATTCAGTTGTGCTACATAATTTCAAGGACTATTATCAGTAATTATAAGGAGACTGTATTAATTGTGATAAACATAAGTAACTAGTTCTAGATCTATACATATAGAGAAAAGGTGACTGATAAATTATAGATGATAGAAAAGTAATTGCTAGATAGCTAGACAGATGATAGTGAGATAGCTAGCTAGCTGGATGATAGACAGGAAGACAGATTTTGTACATACATTTTTTGTACATGTCTTTTCTTTAAAAGCTGTTCACTTTAATTTATGAGTTTAATTTTCTTTCATAATTGCTTCCACTTCAAGTATTTCTCAGTTCAGTTTCTGCTTTGGGGAAAAAAGACACATTTCCTTTCTTTTTTCTTTTCTAAATAAACTGACAAAGCAACACAAGATTACGGAAAAATGTACACAGGGCATTAGTTCAGTTTTTCTTCATAGCAGGAAATGGGTGCCCTCTGCTGTCGATTTGTAGATTATTTTAGACTGTTTTCCTGCTATCTCTGGAAAGAGTGAAAACTAAAAATTCATCCCTGTGCCATGGAATGGCATGATATATAATATGTATATATAATCTATACAGTGTATTTAATTATGTACCTTATTATGTACCTTATCAACTCTATAAATATTTAATTTCCAAAATCAAGACTTGGTATTAAAAGATGTGAGGAGGACAGGCTGAAGAGGTAGATGGAGAGACAGTTGATTGTGTGTTGATATTTACATGATAGTACGCAAAGAAGACATAAGCACAAACTTTTTAAATAAATGAAAAAGCAAAGAATTGTTTTAAATGAGTACTGAATTTTTAAAAGAATTAATTTTCCACTAAATTTCCCTTTTCCACTATGATCAGCACCTTAAATATTATATAGAACAGAGTAATTTTTTTTGAGTAATTCATCAAAATAAAACACAGGGATATTATCTGATTGATTTTTTCTTTTTTTCCTAATTCTCTAACCATAAAAAAGTGCTTTTAATAAAGCAGTGTGAATGTTATATAAACAGTTGTAAACATAATGAAAACTTTCTTCTCACCATCTAATTTTCAGATTTCACAATTTATGCTCAGATTTTCTATTACTTTCAAATAATATTATAGATAAGGAAATATAATAAGTCAATAAATGCTCACATTTACTGAAAAATCATAAAAATATTTAGATACATACAAAACAATTTTCTCCTTATAATTACACTTTTCTCAGATACTTATGTATTCATTCAAAAACTATTTATTATATATCTATAGCCTAATTACTCTGCTAAACCTAAGCATAAAACCATGAATTAAGTAATTATCCTGGCTTCAGTGAGCAGTTATTACTATCATATAGTTTATCATATAGTTTATCTACTTAAAATATCACCAGCCATTGTATGTAAAAAAATTAGAATTTTTTTTCAGAAGGTTTATTCCAAAAGTTTTATTTTTTCTCCCCCAAATTACCTGCACTCCATCTAAAGACATATGGATACAGAGATGTGTATATATGTGTATACACAGAGATAGAGAAATTATGTTTGAATATAACTTTCTACCAAGAATCCAGAAATTCAAAACAACAAGCGATAACATATTTATTATCATAGTACTAATCCACAAGTTTAAATAATATGAATCTTTTTCAATGTTGTATCTATGTACAAGTCAGGACGAAATATTCTTCTCCCCTTACTGATCTAAAATGATTTGCCATACATTCTAGTAATTACACCTAACGTATCTTTAATAACTTATTCATTTTTGAGATATTTTCTAAGACATATTTCTCTAAACCGAGAAGAAACTGTTCCCACCATGATCTTACTCATCTCTCTTCTTTATTGTATGTCCTAAGAATGATGCCTTCAAAAGTCACTGCCCGTTTATCTGACGTACTTACGTCTTAAGATACATTAGCCCCCAAACCCTGGTTTGATGCAGTGAACAACAGTTCATATAAGAATATGGACTGTGAGTTAAAATATTTCAAATAAGAATCATTTAAAAAAGATATTTGAGTAGCAGGGGAGAGAATTTAGTTTTTTCTAGTAAGATAGTAGTGTGTTCCAGCAGCAGAAATAATGGTAAATGACTGGCAAAAAGACGTACGCCTCAGAAATTCCACATAGTGACAATCTAAAGATGACCTCATCGTGTCTTAAAAATATTTCTTTAAGAAAAAAAAGCATATTTGAATGATGTCCCATTATACCTGTAGAACTGAAATTGCGCCTTTGATGCAGATTTTATAATTCCTCAAAGGGTTCTCTGAAGAAGTTAATTGTGTTTGTGTGTGTGTATTTAATAAGGGATAGTCTTTATTTAACTTATTGATATTATTTGATGTGGTCACACTAATATAGTTTATTGTATAAAATAATTTAGCTTCTTTTCTCTTAAGTTGTTTTCAAAATTTGTCATTAACTTTTTTTGGTACTTGTATAAACTTTGTTCCTTGAACATTAATCAAAAAGAACAGAAAAAATATTTTTTTGCATTTCTAACAGATTATTTTATTATTACAAATTAAGTATCCTTTAAGGAAAAGGTGTCTCAATGTAACAGCTCATGCCTATACTAATTACTTTCTATGATGGTAGGAGCTAGAAGTAGAGTACTATTTCAATTGCCATTATCTTACATATTTTCTTTAAAAGTCGATATATAATGGCTTAAACAATATTAGGCTTCATATAAGAAAGAGTGAGAAATTTTGCTTAATATATCCATTTCACAACTCTTGTGTCACTATTCCCAAATATAATCAGCATATAAGCAACTTCTTCAGTTTTCACTTAAATTCTTTTTTTTTTTTTGACCCACCTTCTGATTTCTAGCAATCTTGGGGGCTGGTGGTCAAGATGACTACCCAAGAATTCCTATCAGTCAAAACACAACACAACAAAGTGTAATCTAAGGATGAGAGTGAGGCAGTGTCCTTGGGAGGCAGACGTTATTTAAATGCAAAATGAAAACAAAGGATCTTCTGAGTAACTCCTAATCCTTGCTGTATCAGTGCAGCCTAGCAGGGCTCTGGCCTGACCTCCTTACTTATTCCTTTGGTCCTCTTCTACATTCTCAATGTCCTGAAGTTAAGTAGCTGTCCTTAGAGAGGTAACTGTAACGTGACATCATGGGTACTACAGTGATATCGTTAACAGCCTGGGTCAAGAGTCAGACTGCCTGCTTCAGAATCCTAGCTCTAATGTTTACAAGTTGTGACTGTGAACATTAAAAAAAACAAAAAACAAAAACACCTTTCTGCGCCTCAGTTTCTATTTTTGTAAACTTAGGAATTGCTGTATCATTCAATGATATATTTTATGTAAACCTTCGGACACAGAATAAGCACTTAATATATGTTAGCCACTATTAATTAGTGTTTCTTGTACCAGACTTGTAATTTCCCGAAAAGGACAAGAATGATTAAATCAACTGAGGAAATTTAAATTGCAAATATGTGGTAGAACATAAGGGCTTTCTGAAATATTAGACGTGAGAAATTAGAAAGTAGAGGAGACAATAATGTTTTCCAAATTTGTTGACTGTTTTGGTGTTAATAACATTAAAAGAAAAGTTGAAGGAGGCCTTTGTGTTGGGATAGAAACAAAATAAACATGTTTGGTATGGACTATTTTGGGCTTGAAAGCATCACGAGACATTAGATAGTAATATGTGGTAAATACGGGCAATACCTGACTAGAATTTGTGCAAGTGTTATGTCGATAGTAAGAACTCTCTATGGTTAATGAGTTACTTTCTTTTGCTACATGGACAATATATTTCCACTTGAATTTCTTCCATATATCTCCAACTTATTATTATTATTATTTTTTTACTAATTGTGAGTTGTCATGCTTAAGAAAAAAAAATCCTATTTAAGTCCCTTGAGCTTGATCAGAGCCTATTTTATAGGTAACTCCAGTACCCTTTAGGTTCTAACAGTTACAACTGTTCTTTCTGATACCAGGTAACTGTAGGAACGTGAGCTCTCCAGGCCTCCAATTCAAAATGTTTTCCAAGTTTCTGTTTGGGAGTCCCTTGGGGTGTTTCATCTATCACTAGGAAGAAGAAGACAGAAGAAATTCCACCCCGGTTTCCTGCTCAAGTGTCCCACCAGCGTTTCTTCTAACCAGGCCAACTGTAAAACGATTACTCTGTCAGGAAATACAACCTCTAAACACTCAGAATATGAAAATTGTTCTAAGACTGGGATGTTGAGGAATGGAAAATCACCTCCTCTCCGGTCTGTGTTATAATTTCTCCCTTAGGCTCCAGAGCGTTCCTGTTTGAGCCCAGAATATCACAATCTTTCATGAATGCATAACCTTTCCTAGGTCCTAACAAAAATGTTTAAATGCATTAGATTTCCAAACAATGATTCATTTTATAATGAAAACATTATCTATAATGTTTCTGGGTCTCTGATAAGCTCTGGTTAAACAATGGTAAACAAAACACAGTAACAGACTGTTGTTACAGAACTAGCCTTCTAGAAATGAAAAACAATGCTAAATAATACTCCTTAAATGGATGTAGTCATCTCCTCAATTTACTCAACAGATACTTATTCATTCCATTTAACACATATTTATTTGGCTTCTATTCCAGACACTGCCTACTGAGATATGAATAAAAAAAAAAAATCCCTACCTATATGGAGTTGAAATTCTAGTAAAAAGACAATAAATTAACAGATGACAGAGCGCTGTAATGAAAAAATGTATTTTGAAAGAAAAAGGAATGACAAAGAGAATTTTACTCATGGGGGAGGAAACAGTCTATTTTTTAAGTTTATGTTCAGACCGTGAATCCCTGTAAACCATTGCTTATCATGTTATCTCTGTGACAGTATTCTTAAAACATACACAGAAGTTCAGTATCCTTTGATGCCCTGGGGAATTGTGAGGGCTAAACACAATAGGTGGTCATCTGAGTGCAGCACTGTTAGCTAGGTAATGCAGGCTGCATACTCCCACTTCTCCAATGAAGATTTCTTGCCCTCACTCCTAACCTGTTGTAGAATGTATCCAGACACTTCCACTAGTCTCATAACTCTCCTCTCCCACGTGTCCAGCAGTCAGACTCAGTTTAGAATCCTCTCTAGGCGATCCTACTTCTCATTCCAAGTTGTTTACCTGAACTCAATTTCTAATTGTTTCTTTGGCTTCACCCTTTTGTTTCCCAAATGCAACTTTGGCTCTGTCCTCACCAAGCTGGTTCTTAATAATCACTAACAAGATTGTCCTTGTGATAATAAAACTGAAAGGCCTTGGAGTCTGTGGTCATAAGATGTCAAGTTTTATCTGCATTGGTTGAAGAAGCCAACTCACCTTTCATCTCATTTAATTATTCTCATTTTTTTAAAAAACATTATATCCTACTCCTATGTGGCTTGAGGGCAGAGTATGAATTCAAGAGTAAAATACCAAGACATAGAGTACCTGACTATCCAGGGAGAAGATGTTTGCTCCAATTGCATTTTACATAAAACCTATTTGATTCTTCATTATAGTCCCTTATAATTACTAGGTTCCAACTTTAAAAGTTAAATTATGTCTGCAATGATAGGTGACAGATAAGTGTTGTTTAAATTGACAGATGAATAAATCAATGCACAGAAGAAATGAACTGCCTCCAAAATCACCTCCTCTGTAGTTTGAAAGTTTATCTCAAATAACTTATTCCACAATGCTAAAATACTTCCACTCAAACAGATTTCTCCTATTGCGGCTATTTAGTGCATCTCTGTGCTTTATCAATAAAGTTTAGCAATCAAGAGTGCGAGGATATGCCTAGGAGTCCAAGCTTCAGTGTCCAGAAACCCAGTGTGGGACATGAAGGTTGGAAGAATTACCACTGCTGCATTTTGACTTTTAGTCAATTGTTCTTATTTCACCCCCCCACCCCCACCCTGTTCTCTGTTCTCTCCCTACATATGAAGACTGTCTGCTTAAGCTAGGTCAGAGGAGATAGTTTCTCTATCTTGCCAGGGTGGTAAAAGGAGCAGCCTGCATGGGGAAATTGTGAAAATCTGGCATGTTAAGTGATATTTAAACAAACTTTCAGTCTTTTTAGTTTTGGATCCTCTCCCTTCAGAAGTACTTAGGAGTCCTATTTGCTGAGAAATTCTGTTGTTCTCTGTGTAAATAATCTTGCTTTTTATTGGGTCCGTATATGCAAGCAAGTTGCTTTCAACTCTCTCTTCCCTGCTAAAGTAGATGCCACTTGTTTGCTTGCTCCCAACATTTTATCGACACCTTTTATTTGTCATATAATAGCTCACTTTGTCTTTGCTTTGGGGCTTATAATGCTTATCTTGCCTTTTTTTTTTTTTCATTTTAGTTATAGGAAGCAACGATTTAGGTGTATATCCAATCCTCTGCTCGTATAGACGTAGACTCTGAGCCATTAACGACCAGTTAACTATTTGTGTGGTTTTTAGCTATCATATTTCATTTTTGTTAGTCATTCTCATAGATGTTTAAGAAAAAAAAAAATCCTCCCTATAACTTCGTCTCATTTTTCCTATAGTAGTCAATTTTATGTGTCAACTTGACTGAATCACAAGATGCCCAGATACCTTGACCTTGTTAGACATTATTTCTGGGTGTGTCTGTGAGGTGCCTCTGGAAGACATTAGCATTTGAATCAAGAGACTCAACGAAAGCACACTGCCTTCCCCAGTGTGGGTGGGCATCATCCAATCCGTTGAGGACCTAAATAGAACAAGAAAGTAAGGGAAGGGAGGATTCACTCTCAGGCTGCCTGACTGGTTGAGCTGAGACATCCATCTTTCCCTGTCCTCAGCACTTTCGCTTTTCAACCTTCAGAATCTGACTGGAATCTACACCATCAATACCCTTGCTCTCCGGCTTCTGAACCACACTATAGCCTTACTGAGTCTCCAGCTTGCAGAGGGCACATCATGGAACCTCTCAGGCTCCATAATGGAATAATCTAATACCTTACATTCATTCTCTCTCTTTCACTCGTTCTCTCTCTTCCTTCCTCCCTCTCTCTCTCTCTGTCTAGAGAGACGACATAGATATGTATATGTCTTTTATTGATTCTGTTTCTCTGGAGAACCCTAATTAATATACTTGCCCTCTGCCAGTACTAGAAAGAAAAACTTAAGAGCGATATCTGTATAGTTACCAGCAGTTACGTAGGCATTACCAAATAAATACAAATACCAAATCTACTGATTTTCTCTCTTCTTCCCTTATGAGAATCTCTGGCAATTCTGAAACAAGCATAATGAGGATTGCTCTTTGTTATCTTTTAAGGTATCCAAAACACAATATTTTTATTGAATGGGTAGATGTAAAAATAAATATAAAACATTAAGGTGTTCAGATTTTATTAGTATAGTATACTTGTTTTATATATATATTATATGTAATATATGTAATATAATATATATAATAATATGTAATTATATATAATAATTGCCAGTTAAAAAATTATTCCAGGGGCGCCTGGGTGGCACAGCGGTTGGGCGTCTGCCTTCGGCTCAGGGCGTGATCCTGGCGTTATGGGATCGAGCCCCACATCAGGCTCCTCCGCTATGAGCCTGCTTCTTCCTCTCCCACTCCCCCTGCTTATGTTCCCTCTCTCGCTGGCTGTCTCTATCTCTGTCAAATAAATAAATAAAATCTTTAAAAAAAAAAATTATTCCAGTAAAGACCATAGTTCTGATTTATTTATTTCTAAAATAGAAGATTTACAGAACGACTTCCCCATCTGTTCTTCTACAAAAATATAATTTTTTATTATTTTTAAGTTACAATGTGCCTTAGCTCTGGAGAGACTTAACAACAAACCATATAATAAGGCTTGCTGCTAATTTCCATGTGCTATAGCATGATAAGTGAATAGTCACCTTTTTTATAAATTTGTATTTTTGTTTTAAATTATTTCAATTTTAAATTCTCCATAGAATTCTTTTTTCTGTAAATTACCTCAGTTGGATATTTTTTAAAACCTACTTAAAAATTATTTTTGTAAGAAGAGTTTATAACATTACCTGCAACCCTGTGACTTCAATGAAGGCAAATCCATTTTTTTGACAACAATATATATGTGTAGATTTTCTTTACATGAACAGTTACATTCCAGATTATATTTTTGAGATACGAGCATATGGTGTTATACTAAGAGAATTTGAAAGTTACTGTACTATATGGTGACTAACATAATATGATAAAAAAATATTATTATTAAAAAAAAGAAAAAAAAGTTACTGTGCTTTGAACTTTTAATTTGTTTTTATGCTCACAATACCAGAATAATGGTTTCATTTCTGCTCTTTGGTTATTTCTCCACTGAGTTTTATTGCATTAGAGAAACCTTATAACCTCATTTTGGTTACCTACTGCTAAGAGCTATTCATGTGTCGCAAAAAATATTTTTTGAACATGTCAAACATAAAATGATCAGGTACAAAGGAAGAAATTGGCAGTGGTTTAGGCTATGGGTCATAGTTCCAGAAACTGCTGATTCATGAAAAATTTAAATTATGCAATTACATTGTTTTATCCATGTCTCTAGTGTTATTCATAAAATGAACCTTGTTTTAGCATTATAATCATTTGAAACTTAATTCATATGGTAGACACCAGATCTGTATTCTTTTAAATAGTGATTATTCTTCTTTAGAGGTGACCTTATTCATTCCCTTATTCTTGTTAGAAGAATATATCAATAATCTCAATAATTAAGGATCTTTTAAAATCCATCTTCTGCAGCAGCCCCTGGCCGAGAGCTTATGCTAAGGATATAATAGGAAAAAATGTTTGTGACCCTGCGGGCTTTAGTGTAAACATCAGAGCACGAGCAGTTGGGAACGCCCGGCTTGCTCACGGTGGAATGCTGCCCTTCCCGAAATCCCCTCAGATAACAAGGGGCCAGGAACGCCTTGTCTGCTTAAGGGCCAAACGCTGCCCCAACAGAAACTTGATTGCTCTTGACAATAGCCCTCGGGGTCCACAGAAACATGTTTAAGAAAAGGCCTCACTTGCTGAAGGTTATATCATCTACTCCCGTGACCTTCCCCATGATGTACTACTATTCACTAGGATCAGAGACTCCCCTTGATTATCTTTGATTGTTTACCGCCAATAAATACACGAGGTTGCAGCTTTTTGGGGCGGTGGCACGCTTTGCAGTCGTCCCCTGCATCCACGCTTTCTTTTGCAGCTAACCTGTCTGTGCCTTGTCCTTTTCCCTAATCCTGCCGCGGCTCCGCGGGCGGTGTCGTGGCAATCTTCCACTTCCAAATGCAGAATAGAATGAGATATTAAGCCATCTCCTTCATAAGATGTATTTTTAGATTCCCTTCTTTTTAAAATTGATACTTAGTCATATTTTCTGATTATTTCAATTTTAATTTACCCATCATGTGGTTTAAAATCAAGTCTGCCGGGGCGCCTGGGTGGCACAGCGGTTAAGCGTCTGCCTTCGGCTCAGGGTGTGATCCCGGCGTTACGGGATCGAGCCCCACATCAGGCTCCTCCGATATGAGCCTGCTTCTTCCTCTCCCACTCCCCCTGCTTGTGTTCCCTCTCTCGCTGGCTGTCTCTATCTCTGTCAAATAAATAAATAAAATCTTTAAAAAAAAAAAAAAATCAAGTCTGCCTTAAATAATGAAGACATTATTTCTATTTCAAATGCTTTTCTATAAATATGTATTTGACAGTAAATGTACATTTGTGAACTCTATCCCTCATATTTAGTAGGCTCTGGACATGCAAAACTAGTATCTCACCCAAGCCCGTGAGTATGCCAAAGTGTAGTGCAGTAAAGAATTTTCCAGAATGCTATTTGCAGAGGTAATGGAGGGCACCACGCATCCTCTCATCAAGCTGTGATGCTGTGTAAGTTGGCATATAGCCTCCAGCTACCCGTGGCACCTTTGGATCCACTACAGTGTTCACATTAAGGCCACAGCCTTCCATGGATGCTCCAGCCAATGAATAAGCATGGTGAGACTAACAGAACTGGGTTATGTCTGCTCAATGCAGGAATCATGTAAGTGGAAATATTTTTTTCCACTGGGGCTCCCCATGGACCTAGAAAGAAATTTCATGGAGCTGCCCTACAAAGTAAGGTGACTCAACATTTTCTCCTTCGTTTTTTCCTTCCTTCATGCATCACTGTCTGCAGGTCTTTCCTGACTCACTCTTTCTCCTCATTCCTCTATTTTTCAAAAACAATTCTCCCAATAAATATTGTGTTTGTTCAATGTCATCTCGGCATCTGTTTACTGAAAGCTCCAAACTCATGCACTAGTGTTTTATGCAGTAAAATTATAAGTTATATTGAGACAAGAAGGTATGAGGGTTATACTGAAGAAAATCTGTCCTATTTAAAACTCTGAAAAAGATTGAAATTGAGAAACAGGTATAGGGTGTTAAGGGATATTGCGAGAGGACATTTGAAAATTTCATTTCATATTATGGGTTTGAGGAATACTCACCATCTACATTAATAGATCTGCCTGGGATTTGAGTTACTAGCATATTTTCATGTGTCCCTGGGCTTTGTTAATCCCTTTAGCCTCCTTAAAATTCCTATGGGCATTTAAGATAATGTATATAGAGTATTAAGCTCAGTTAGAAACCTAATGCCAACTGTTCTAATTATTTTTGATTAATGAATGCAATCATAATTTAAATTGCTTTTATGTAAATCAAACACTATTTTGATTTTCTAAGTACATATATGTTCAAAATTGAAAATATAAAGAACAACAACAAAAAAATGAAGGCAGTAATTTTCAAACTTTAATGTATAAAAAAAATGTATCTTGGATAACATTTAAAATGTATACTCCTGGGCCCTCATATATAGATTTTGTTCATTATTTCTGGGACAATTTTTAGGAATATGCTTTTTAAAAAAGAATCAAAAGTGTTTCTGATGTTGGTAGTCCGTGGAACAAATTTTGACCCAAAAATATGTTCTGTGCATACAGTATATTAAAATCCATTAATTCAGATATTAATTTAACATGAACACCTAAATCAGTTTTCAAGTTTGGAAGTACCTGGAATTAATATACATTTTTTTCCTAAATAAAACTTATCTTCACTAAAGAAAAAAATCACATTTTCAAATATAATGGATCTTGCAGGACTATACTCTTTTTATGTGCACAATTTCTCTCCACTTATAAACTCAAACAGAATTTGAATGTGTAACTTACCCACTCTAGGTAACATAAATAGTTTTTCTTTTTTTTTTTTTTTTAAATATTTATTTATTTATTTATTTATTTGAGAGAGAGAGAGAGCACGAGCGAGGGGAAGGGAACAGGAAGAGGGAAAGGTAGAGAATCGCAAGCAGACTCCCTGTTGAACACAGAACCTGACATGGAGCCTGATCCCACAACCCTGAGATCATGACCTGAGCTGAAACCAAGAGTCAGACCCCTAACCGATGACTGAGCCACCCAGGTACCCCTGGCATAAATATTTTTAATTGTCAAAATCTATGACTTAACATCTATTTAGTGAAATGCTAGCATCTCTCATGATATGAAATTCAACAATTTATGTCATTATAATTTTATTTCTGTATCTGTAAGTACCTAACAAATTTATTTAATTTTTTTTTATTTTTAACATATCATTATGGGAATTTAAAAGTTTTAATTTAGAAGCTATTAAAATTACTCTATCACCATTCCTAAATTTTTCTTTGTGCAGGTAAAAACATTTTGACTTCAAAATTGTAAGTAAAGTGGCTCAATATAAAATACCTAACTATAATAAACTATATATTAACTATAAGTTCTATAGAGCTGCAAAGATTCCCCCCTAAGAACCTGCAAATGAATTTACTAAACAAACAGAATCAACTAGAATTCTAAACAGAAATATAGAAAATAATTCATCCTATAAATAAATCAAACCAAATATTATTACATGATGTGGGGGTGGGGGTGGGGGTGGGGATGATTTGAATGGAGTTTTCCAATACTGTCAAGAACTTGCATACATTAACTATCAGTCACATGTCTTCTTTGAAGCACTCTGGTAAAACCTGTGGAGTCAGGAGTTAACAATGTAGTTTTTAGTTAAAAGGAGTTTGGAAAACAAACCTCTAAAGAGCATAAGAAGCTATTTTGTGTCAGGCAATGCCACTGGCTATATGTCATTCATTTATGAAACTGGGTTCCCTTAATTTTTTTAAATTATTTTTTAAATTTAAATTTTAGGTAATTAACATACAGTGCAATATTGGTTTCTGGAGTAGAATTCAGTGATTCATTACTTACATACAACATACCCAGGGTTCTTCATAATACCCATCACCCATCTAGCCCATCCCTCACCCACTTCCTTCAGTCAACCCTCAGCTTGTTCTCCATCATCAAAAGTCACTTATGGCTTGTTTCCCCTCTCTCCTTTTTTTCTTTTCTCCCTTCCCACATGTTCATCTGTTTTCTTTCTTAAATTCCCTTAGCATTATCTGATGACAGGTTTATGCTACATTCATGGTCACTAGTTTCTGCTTTTTTTTCAAGGTCAGCAACACTCACTGCACACTCTGCAAGTAAGCTACATAAGGAGAGATTCAAATTTTCTTACACACTGTCACAAACTTGTCAAATGAAAAACAAGTATGAAAACTAGGAGATGTTTGCTGTTGGTGATTCTTTTCTCTACAATTGTATGAGATGATTTTTAATATTGACCAACATATTCAATATAATAGAATGAAGCCTGATACTATAGTTTAGTAATGATATTTTTAGTGTGGACCACATTGAGGGAGGTAAATGATAGACCGAGAATATTTCTAATGAAACAATACCTAGACAATCCAGGTAATGGTATGCATATATCTTGGCATAGAATAGTATAAGATATCCTTGTATAGAATAGTATGACTTTTTTTATATGAGTATATTCATCATTACTTGAAATTTAATTTTTACAAGCTACAAATTCTAAAATAAACTTGCAAAATTATACTAATACCCCCCAAATATAAAAAAAATAAGGACCTTTATGGACCTTATTTTCATAGAACAAATAGAAGAGAGGGAATATATGTGGTCTACAATGATAGATCTGAAAAAGAAGGAATATAATTTCTTTAATATACAGAAGCAAAAATAATAGTTAAAATATGTGCCTCAAGACTGTGTTAAAGTGTGACATTAAACTATTACCTTATGAAGAGTAATCTACAGATAATCCAATATTAGAAAATTAAGTTGCTTAAAAATCAGAACAGAGCTATTAGTCACTTTAAAAAATACCACATTGCTTACCACAAAACACCTTTTGACCTATGATATTTGGAACAAGGCTGAAATAGTTACTAAAAGAAAACAAACAAACAAGAAATACATCAGACTCTGATGGTGGCTAATAAAAACAATTGATAAAACAGAAAAACTGTGAAGAGGGCATGGATGCCCATTAGGGAGAGTTACAGAAGGACACAGTTTATTTGTGTATTTGTTTATTCAGTTCATCATGGCATTAATAAATAGGTTGTTGCATTTCTGGAAAGGTACTAATATTAAATATTTGATTATCCATGATGACTAAAATTGCAAAGAGAAAGGACATAATTTGTAAAGAATTTACAAATAATTTTATTACCTGTAAAATTTTACTTCTAAAATTGATCAATTTCTTTCATTTAATGCTTTTTGCTAAACATCTCTTTTATGGCTTGAAAACAGTTTTCTTAGCTTACTGCAAAAATGCAATTTTATGGCTGTAGTTGATATGAGAGAACAGTATGATAGTGGTTCCAGTAAAAATTAATTTGAACTTTGAAATATAAATTAACATTTTAAATAATCCCCTTTATATAGAATGATTTTAATTATTATGAGGCTATATTCAATATATTTAAATGACTATAGATTCAATATTACTACTTCTAATTTCTCCTATCCAATATGTTCTATTCCTTCTTTTTTTTTTTTTTTTTTGGTCTCTGTTTAACATGAGACTGAACATGGGTCATAAATATATCCTAATAAAATTATCATTTTATCATAATTTTTAGGTTTCTGGAATGTACCTTTAAGAAGCATAGCCAGGACAAATCTCTATTGTTGTTGTACAGGAGCCAAATATTCCAAAATCCATCCCCCCTCACAAGAATAGAAGCATGAGAAACATGCAGATTGATTTTCTTTTCTTTAAATCTAACAAAATAAGGTTAACTGCTAAAATAATAAAATGAAGAGAAGGAGTGAACAGCAGCAATAGAAAACCTCTTAGAGATTGTCAATTTAACAAATGATTTGTAAATTACAAAATCTTTCATTATCAAATGTATTCACCCTATGTCCTGCTGTGGCATAGCTCTTTGAAAGTAGTTGCTTTTGAGAGTCTGCCCTGTTGGTGTCAACCCTGCAATCACACAAAAATAAAATCCTTCCGTGATTAAGAACCCTAAATATAATTTACTTCCGAGAGTTGTTTTGGGGAAAAAAAAAATTGGAAGAATTTCATGTGAATATTCACGAGGGAACAATGATGCTGAAGGATTATATAGAGAGGAGAAGGGAGAATTTGAGAATGCTAATTAAGGACTTTTTGATTTGCATATTCTGTAAATAACTCTACCCAAAAGATCAGCCCAAAGTGTTATTACTTGCAGAACTCTCATTGCTATTAGCCTGGTCCTGGCATCACCACCCTCATCAGTATACAGATGGCCTGGGAAAATGGCATAACCAAATGCTCATATGACTCTGGCCACCACTGGTCTCTACCAGTCAGACCAGTGGTATAATTAAGATAATGCCCCTCCTGCCATGATTTCAGCTGTTGCCTGGCAAAACTATCTCATGTTTCTATTTCTACAATTAAGCAATGCTGAAAGAAAATGAAAATTTTATTTTAAAGACAACCTAAAGAAGGAGGGATATATTCACTTCTGGGTTCAACTCCTCCTGAATATCTGTATCTTTACTTAGGACTCTATGCATCTATCTCTAAACGTAGATGCACACACATATCTCACACACACACACACACACACACACACATACCCTGATTCTAGTTTCCTGAGAATCAGTTTTTACAAAGTAAAAAGCATATTATAATCACTTTCTACCCCAGAGCCTATGTGAAGAGTTCATATTAATTAAGACATGTAACAAGACCAATTCAAAAGTGTAATGTGTTCTTTTGTATAGAGGAATTTTCTTCAAGTTCTACAAATAAGAAATTATCAATCATATGTTTCCTGCAGATGTGTTTTCAAATTTCCCTGTTTGTAAGAACACAGAAAAATGATTTCTTCTAACTCCTTTTTAAGAACATTTATGCATGCATACATTCCTTTACTAAATAGTTAGTGAGTGATTTCTATGCGTCAGCTGATTGGTCCTGGCATAGAGAAATGAGTAAGACAAAGCCCTTGACCCCATGGAATTTACTTTCTAGTGGGGGAAACAAACAATAAACAAAGTAATGAATATGTACTAAAGTGTCTGGTCATTATAATTACCAAAAAGAAAAATAAAGCAAGGTGAAAGAATAATGATAAGCTGGGATAAGATTGAGGGGTGCATATTTGAATGAATGTTCAGGAACTATTTTTCTGAGGAAAAGCATTGAACTCAGTAAGATTGAGTCACTTGTCCAAGGTCAAACTCAAGGAAATTGTAAATCTGACTAGAGCTCATATATAACCACCACTAAAACAATGCCCTAATCATTGTGTGGCGTTGGACCCCAACACAATACTGATAAAATATGAATGGCCTTGTGAATATTTAAATGATAAGTCCCAAAATAAGAAAAAAAAAATCTAAATCATTGCTTTCGCCTTCCATTGATGGCTTTTTTTGCCAGGTATTAAGAAATATCTTATTTAGGATATGAATTTATATTTCTCAATATATATTCTTGCACACTATTTTAATATTAAGCATTAACAACAATGTATTAATCTAAGTACAATGATGCAGAATCAGTACAATCCTATTTATGAGAAAGTATGTGACCACTAACACTTAACAGAAAATTCCATTTAAATTTAAATTTATAAGGCAAATCATACTCCTAGAAATTCAGAGACCAAGGTAGTAAGAATGTTCTGAATGCCTCCAGCCCAAGATTTTTGTACTATTTAGGAAGACTATATTTGAACTTTAAAAGAATTACCCATTCCAATACCATATTTGGGAAGATTTTTCAGGTTATTTTTTCTTCTGGCTGGAAAATATTCACTAATAATTTTTCAAACAGGATTTCAGGTCATACTCTTTGATTTCCTAATTTCTATAAAAAAAGATTATTTTGTCCTCATGTTGCAGTGATAGCTTTTTTTAATTTAGTAACGTATGTTCAAAATAATTTACCCTCAACTTTAAAGATGCTATTCCATTCTCATCTTGTGTTATTCATTGATAATGAAGTCTGTTGTCATATGTTCGCAGGCAATCTTCTCCCACATGCATTCCCCTGGCAATTTTTAACATTTTGCTTTCTTTACTAATGATCTGAACTATCATTCACTGTGGGGGTATGTGCATACAATTGTGTATGTGTGTGTGTATGCGTGTGCATAGGACATATATATGCATGTGGGATATATTTAGGATATATATGCACGTAGATGTGTATATTTGCATTTATCTGTACTACTGTTTTTCTTTGGGACCTAGAATATACTTGGCTATTACTTATTCAAATATTACTTTCATCTATTCTCTATATGGTCTCTTCTGGAAATCCTACAGGATTGTTTTTAAATGTCTAGTCTATGTTGATTAGGGAAGATGTTTCTCCAAAATTTTGATATATATTTCCATGTTGAAGGAATTACATTTCTGGAATGTGCCTGAACACCTTCAATACTTCTCCCAGGAGCAATTTGATTTGTAATTTTAGAAATTTGGTAATCTCTTTTCTTTCTACTTGGCATCTAATCTGCCTGCAGAAAACATGTTCTTTGATACTCTTGGGGTACCATAAACAGTCAATGAAGTTGTGTTTGTAGGAGATGGCCTTCAGGAGTCAGTGTCCCCTGTGTCTGTGTGGATAAGTGGCCTGATTCTAATGTTCTCATGGCAATAACAGCCTGCACATTAAATTCCATACCCAACCCAGTTATTATCAATGAAAAAGGTGAATGTACGGCCCTCACCAACTTTACTCCTAGTTTTATTTCTCAACTGTTTTATACTCAGAGACAGAGAAGAGGGAAATTAATTATTGGATATGCTTAAAGATGTCAAATATTTGTCTGTTAACCCCTTTTTTAAACTTTGTCTTCGTTTTTTCCCCTTTAATATTGCTTTCTGAGTTAATTCTTCCACCTAACCTTTCATGTCTACTTCAGCTGTATCTATTGTGCTAATGAATGATGTTTTCTACATTTTATAAATTGTATATATAATGCCTATGATCTCTAGTTTCTTTATATATATAAATCCTTTATTTCTTTTGCATCTATTCCTCTGTGATACGTTCAGTATCTACCTTTATCTCTTTCTGAATAACAATTATATTTATTTTGTTGTCCTTTTCTGACTGCTTACTATCTCTATTTCTAGTGTGTATTCTTCAATTTTTGAGCATGTTCTGTTTTTCATAATATTGACTTTTCCCTATGAGTTTAGGCCTCTTGCTTTTGAACTTTTAAGATCACTTATTAGACTGTTCCCTGCATTTATGTATGGAATTCACTGACAACCCCGGGGGGGTGGTGCAAATATCCATGTAATATCCATGTCCACAATTCCACAATTTGAATTATCTTGCTATGTAGAAATCCCCCATCCTTGATGTCATAACAAGAAATGTGTTACCAGTCACCTGCAGCTTCATTCTCTTTCATCAATGCTCCTTGTCATTGTTTCTGCCTAGCGACAGACCTCCTTCCTTTTTATTAATGCCTCCCATGAGAGTAATCAAACTAAGTAACTTATTGGACTTTTTTCCCCCCACCATCCTGATTCCATGTTTCATCACCTCCACACCCAGTGCTCCCTTGATGCTGAACCTACATTATGTGGCAGGAAACTAAAATGTTTATCCTGTTCTATTGTTTCTAACAGAAATAGTCAGTTTTCAGTCTTTTCAGGGATAGTTCACAATTTCTGGCTCTTAAAGGTTTCTCCTTTTTCATTTCTAATGTATCCATTTCTTTATTTTTATTTCTTTTATTTAATTATTTCTAGGATGTTATGTGAAATAGAAAGACTGCAATGTACACTTAGTTCACCATCTTGAAATAAGAGGATTGCTTCAGATTCACAGAAAAAATATTTATGCTGACCAAATTAAAATAAAATTTTTTGTTCACTGGCAAAAACAAAACAAAAAACACAACTTTTAATTCCACACACACACACAAATGAACAGGATACCATTCATCCATTTCATATCACAGTAAAGTCAAAAATGAGTATATACTCTTTTAAAAAAATTATTTATTTGAGAGAGGGAGAGAGAGAGAGAGAGCCAGAGAGACAGCATGAGCAGGGAGGGAGGGGCAGAGGGAGAGGGAGAAACAGACTCCCCACTCAGCAGGGAGCCTGAAGCCTGGCTCAATCCCAGGACCCTGGGATCACAACCTGATCCAAAGAAGACACTTAACCGACCGAGCCACCCAGGCACTCTGAGGACATACTCTTTTAATAACATTATGTCAATGACTTATATTTAGCTACAAAATAATTAAAATACCCATATATATATATATATATATATAATCATTTTGTATTATCTTTTAAAATGTTGCTATAGATGAGGTGTCCTGTTACATGCTTAGGCATATATTCATATTTTCAGCTGGTGAATTAGGCAGTAATCCCAATTAATCAGCTTTAAGAAGGATAAAAATGTACCTCCAGGAAATAATAATCATTCTAGATTTACAATGTTTGAAAGTTGATCTGTGTTTTCTATTTGTACTTGTCGTCCCTTTTATATATTTTTTCATTGCAGGGAAGAACCTTGAACTACATTTCCCAGAAATCCCTTTAATTTACAGTTGCTGCTTAGGTGCTGCCAACCAGAAAACTGCACACAATTTGGAAGTTAGAAGAGAAGGATAATTCATTAATTCATTTTGAGCAGGTAGCTAAGATCATTGGCAGTGGCTTCCAGCAACTGAGTCCTCTGAAAATTGTCTGCAGATTTTATGTTGTAGATCATAGTGACAGCTTTCTGGTAATGCTTGGATTTAGGAATCTCCTAAAAGTGGCTTCCTGGTATTTTTTCCACAGCCCTTCCAACCCTTGCGTACGCCTCTCATTCTTTATGCTGTATTAAATCTCTGTCTATCAGAAATACTTAGAGTGGCTTTTGTTTCCTTAATTGAGCCCAATATTATAAATGTGTACAACTTGTACAAACAACATCAATATCAGGATAATATATGATTACTAAATCCACCAATTAAAGTAAATATTACAATTCTCTTTTCACTGCTTCCACCTTTCTTTAGTAGTAACCTGCCAATTATATATAAGGACAAAGACCGTTGAGGTAAAGTTGTTCAGAGGAGAAGCACAGGGTTCCACTTAGCTTCACATTCACCTTGCACTGTGTAGTTCAATTAAAGTAACATACACAGCTCACACAGATTTTTATTTGGACTTTGATTTCAAGGAGTACTCTAAAACCATCATACTCTTAATTATAATACCTGGAGTTAATTATTCAGAAGTCTCATTCATCTGATGATTATTATAAAGCCAATGAAACTTAAAACATGTTCATATAGTGCAAATGAATGTGAAGAGTACTTATTTCAGGAGTAATTTATGATAAACTCCTCCAAATAACAATTACTAATGAATGCTGACAACTTCAAGTGTGTTTAGCAATATGTTCAATAATATATGCAAGACCTGACAATAATTTCAAAATTTGTCCAATGAGGACACATATAACAAAATATAAGCTTTAAATGGATAGAAGTGAAAATATATATATTTTTTAATGCTGAATAAAAGTAACCAAAAGTATCTATATAATGATTTTATTTTATGAAAAATATAAGATATCAAAAAATGTGTAACATACAATCACAATGAGTATAAGTGAATTCAAAAGTCAAGGGGTTAAAACAATGACCTCTGGGGTGCCTAAGTGGCTCAGTTGGTTAAGCAGCTGCCTTTGGCTCAGGTCATGATCTCAGGGTCCTGGGATGGAGCCTCGCATTGGGCTTCCTGCTGAGTGGGGAGTCTGCTTCTCCCTCTCCCTCTGCCCTCCCCCAGCTCCTTCCTATTCTCTTGCTCTTTCTCTCTCTAAAGTAAATAAAATCTTTATATATACACATATATATATATATACACACACATATATATATATACACATATATATATACACATATATGTTTTTTAACAAATATATGTTTTTTAAAAGGAGTTTTCTAAAGAAAACATCACATTTCAATATTAGCAAACAATAAATGATGCCTGATTTGAGGAATAAAAAAATAACAAATAATATTTCCTTTTCCAAAGCAACTTGGCATAAAGAGCATTCACATTTCATGAAAGAAACTAAATCATTTCCATTACTATTTTCTTTTTTTATTTAAAGCATAAATGTTATGCTTTAAACAAAATTTTAGGGGTTGAGAGATAAAAAAATCAATTTGATATTAATATTTTCCTAAAGCCCTGAAATACAGTATGTGTATATACTTGCTCTCACCCACACAATGAAGAGATGCAAATAGTCTATATCCATTCAAATCACCTTGCTGCCTTTCCCAATCAACTGCATGGCCGAGTCCCCAATAACTCTGTGCGGAATACGCAGTTCTAGTCGCAGGTCTTTTCTAATTGACTACTGCTATGCTCAGTTTCACCTAATTGAAAAGCCTATTAGAACAATTTTAAACTCTTTACAACATTTATTGGATTTTTTTATTATGACTTCTCAGATTGTAACACTTATGGGCCAGAATACATTGTGCAGATATGTAAAGCCAAAGCTTTAAGTGCTCTTTCAGGAAATTTCTTTCTGTAACATCTTGATAGAGTAAGTGGATCACATGGATTCTTAAGAAAAGAATTTTCACTATTAAACGACAAGAAGTATTTAAGCCTATGCTCAAAGACAGTCTCAGAATTTAGGTAAACTAGGGTCTCATTTTCCCACATTCTTGCATGAATGGGGAGAACAAGAAAAAACTCCTCTATTGTGTGTTTTTTAATTTTTAAAGATTTATTTATTTGAGAGAGAGAGAATGTGAGAGAGAGAGAGAGTACCAGCAGGGGGAGGGGCAGAGGAAGAGGTAGAGGAGAATGAGAGCCCGACTTGGGGCTTGGTCCCAACACTGAGATCATGACCTGAGCCGAAATCAAGAGTTGGACGCTCAACCAATGAAGGCAACCACTGAAGGTGCCCCTCTATTGTGGTATGTTTTATGGTTGTATTCTATAGTTGCCCCCAGCAAACACGTTTTGTTTTTTTGTTTTGGTCACAACAATACCAAGTGGAAAAACTTAACGGTAGCGTTGATGAAGTATATGTCACTGCTCTTACTGACATTCTGAAACATCCAATTTGATCACTGTTGACATAGTTCATGAAGTTAATACATGAATTTTAAAGTATAGATCAACCCATGTACAAAAAAAAACCTATGTTTATGTTAACATCATATTAAAATTATTTTTAGCAGTTCTACCTAAGCATTGGCATCAAATGCCACTGAAATTTTCTTGATGTACTTTCCTCTATACTTTCTGAAACAGATTCTGGAGTTTCAGTTGAATATATATCCATCGCCTATGTCCAGATAAAGCACCTTCACAAGATCCCAAAGGACTCAACACTTTTCCCAGTGATAATCCCTTTTCACTGTAAAGATAGCCATTGTCCTGATTTTATGAATATCACCATTTCTTTTTTCTTAATAAGTGACCATGTTCCCATTTCTAAATACCAAATTTGATTTCGCTTCTTTTGGGAACTTTATATAAGTGGACACATATGGTTTGTATTGGGGGGTGTTTTATTTGCTCAATTTTAAGATTTTAAGATTTTATACTTTGTTTTATGTAACCACCACATATTCATTTTCATTTCGAACAGTATCTGAAACTTTAATTATATAGAAAAATTATAACTTGGTCAACCATGTAGCTCATGCGTAAAGCATACACTTTTGCTTTCAATCACCTGTTTGGAATTCTGTATTACCTACTAACAACCCTCAGCTTGACTGAAATAATTTATATTAAAATTGTATAAGTGCCATGCTTTCACTTTATTTCTCTAGAGTTTCATCCACTATTACTGTATCAACTCAGGGCATCAGAAATTTATATGCCTATAACGGAACATGCCAATTCCCCCCTACGTTCTCAAAACTTAGTTTGATATTTCAAAAATGTGTTTAGAATTAATATAAAAATTATTAATAATTTTATTGTCCCCCAAATCACTCTGACTTTGCATTTTCTTTTTGTATATTTTATAACAGAATTTAATGAATAAAAAATAAAATTTTAATTGTATTACTGCACAAAAGTAGATAAGTATTTCCAAGTCGTATTTTATAGGTCTATTTAATTAGTTTATGAATTTTTTGTGATAAATAATTAGAATTGTTTTTTACATTTTGGCAGCTAGGAATATCTGAAATAAATTTTGTGTTTATTTGAAGAAAAAAGTAACCTGGATTATCTGGTGTTTCTTTTTCCTACAGTGTCATTTATTCATCATCTCTTTTTATTTTAATGCTAACTTACAGGTTATTTTATGTGTATATGTGCCTATTTACATAAACTACTTATGTGAACTACTTATGTGTGTATATATTAACTTATATACAATTGTGTATACTATATATGTTTATGTATATGCATATACATAATTTGTGCTCACAAGTCTCACCAAATCCTATATTTTGTATTATGGAGAATATAAATATAAAAATTTTAATGTATTATTGGATATTAGAACGTGGTATTTTCTTTTTAAATCATGACAACTTTTTTAGTTTACATAGATTGCCTAGAAGAAAAAGAGCCATAATAGAAAATAATTTTGTCCTCTAATATACTTATATTGACAATTTATATCCATAATCTGTGTTTTCCTATTTGGCTTCACATTTTGTCACAGACACTAAGGAAAAAATTCCCACTAGTAGACCATTTTCTCACAAATTTCATCTTTTTTAGAGATCTTATTTCTATGTGGCACATTAATTTTAAACTTTCTGATTTCAACATTCCAAAGTCCACCCCAGATGTTTCTCTTCATCGGTAATGATTTCAATTTGAGATGTTATATGATTAATAAAGGTTTACCTCTGTGACAAAGAACATAGGTGTTAATGAGATTTACAGTTAAAGGTATTTGATTGATGGAATCCCTCAGGATTCCATGAGGGAGAAATAAGCCTCTATAATTACTTCAATGAAAAGAATATAATACTAGGAATTTATCGAGCAGGACACGGAGAATTGATAAAGACCAAAAGACTGAATTGGTAACCAAAAGGTTACCAAATTGGTAGCCAAAAGGTTACCAAATTACCAAGGTTTACCTCTGTGACAAAGAATATAGGTATTAATGAGATTTACAGTTAAAGGTATTCAATTGATGGAATCCCTCAGGATTCCATGAGGGAGGAATAAGGCACTATAATTACTTCAATGAAGAGAATATAATACTAGGAATTTATCGAGCAGGACACGGAGAATTACGATAAAGACCAAAAGACTGAATTTACAGAAGTAGTAATTGCAAAAAGCAGCCATTTCCCACAGGTCCAAGAGAACAAAGCAGTAGGGGTTGTGGTATCTGAATCTAGAAGACTGAAGAAGAGGACCTGTAAGTTGGGAATCCGATCTCTGAGGGGTGCTGTGTGGCTGCCTAAGGAGCTTGGAGGCAGGGGTTCCCAAACTGGAACTTACACCGCTAGGTGGCAGCACTGCAGCGCTGCTGCTGACGCCACTGGGGAACGCGGGAGACTGGCTCTGTTAGACTGGAAAGAAGTTGGACACTGGGGCAAAGTATTGCTATCAGGGAGATGGTTTTTGCTGAGGCAATGACAACAGGCACAGAGACAGGAAGAAGGAAGAAACAAGTCCCCTTTCACTTTTTCAGCCTTCCAATCTCCCTCCCTGCCCTCGACTGGCAGACCCTAATAGGAAGCCACCAGACAAAGAAATGTCATTTGTACACCCCAGTGCCAGCATGACAAAACAGAGTAAAGAAAGACACATTTAAAGCTGGGAAATCATAGCTTAATAATTCACATAAAAACTTTAATTTTACAGTTATGCCTGAGGTGCTCCACTGATGTAAAGCTGAGGGTGACTGGGATTGATAGAGGCAGTAATCACAGGTAAGAATAAATTTAAATGAGGAAAATATCAGTACATTATGATAGAGTATGAAATTTAAAATACTTAGGGACAAAGTGGTATATCAACTTCCGGGTTCATGTAGATTTTTTTCAGTTCTTTCATGTACTAATTCCAAAGAACAATTTAATCACAAATTCTAATTATGCATATATAAGATTTTGTCATACTAATGGAGAGTAAAATTTATACAAACACAAGAATAATTTTGTTTATTTTATAATTACTAATTCATGAAAAAATCAGTGTGTATGAAGAAGCAAATTGCATATATGTGTTCTTGAGATCATATGAAATATGAAACCATTTCATATGAAACAATTTTACCTTCCATATGTAGCTAGAGCCCCACAGAAAAGTCATTTTTTTTTCCCCAAAGTCGCTTACAGATGTGCCTTTATTTATGTGGACAAGCTTTCCCTAGAATTTTCTTTTATAGTTCCCTGAAAAGCAACTTTTAACCTTGCAAAGGTAAGCATAGTAGTCATCATAGCATTCCTGAGGAAAAGGCTACTAGAACTTCTTGTGAAGTTAGCAATTATAAACCATCATATATTGAACTGTTCACTGAGGAGAGGAGCACAATTTCATGGGGGCCAGGGAGATTTTCTCAGAGGAATGATTAAAACCATTTCCTTTCTAAGCTTTAATATTACCACTGCAGATTCAGATGAATTGAAGTGGTTCCAACTGGTACTAGCAAGAAAGAGTCAAAAAATTCCAAAACAGGACATACCAAAAAAGAAGATTGTCTATACTGACTTTAAACACAATTCCAAGCTTAGAGGTCTATAGGGAAGAGCTAGTTTCAGCCCACAGTGGTTCAGGTAGAACACCTTCAACATCCAGATACACTGTCACTGAATTTGAGGTTTGGGAATACATGCTGAGCGTGTAAATTAAGAGCACTTTCAAACTTTGGGACCCCTGAGGCCTGAGCAAGAATGAGGAGGGAAAAGAACAGTGGATGAGTCAGAGGTTGTAAGCAACAAGTCTTCAACAGCAAAATAATGAGAGCATCATAAATACAAAAGCACCTAAAAATCAGGACCAAATATACTGATAAACCTTTACTCTCTACATTTGGAAATTAGATGCTGGACTAAACCTATTGTCAAAGTAAGTTCCGGTATTTTGAGATAATTTTGGATTGTGAGGACTTCTAATAAGATTATATGGTGAGGACTTAGTGATGAACAGGGAACACAGAAGAGATAGAAATTATATTTCAGTCTGATAGAGTGTGTCCTGCCAACTAGACTCCCTGTGTCCCACATAGTTTTAGCATTCTAAGTTTGGGTTGTAGTGACTTAAGATATAAAGAATCCCCTTGTTTTCCAGGTTTATAAGTAGATACACAGAAGTTAAAAGCCTGGCCAAAAGTCAAGATGGTGACTATTATTTTTTTTTATTTGACAGAGAGACAGCCAGTGAGAGAGGGAACACAGGTGGGGGAGTGGGAGAGGAAGAAGCAGGCTCCCAGAACAGCAGGGAGCCCAGTGTGGGGCCCGATGCGGGGCTCGATGCGGATCTCGATCCCAGGACCTTGGGATCACGCCCTGAGCCGAAGGCAGACACTTAACGACTGAGCCACCCAGGCGCCCCCAAAACTCAAATACCCAATCAGGGACTGGGATGGATTGAAAAAAACCAAACTGATGTCATCTATAATTTATTCCAGTATAGTCACCAAGAACTCAGTATCTAAGCATACAGTTTAAACTGCCATTCAGTGTCATCACTCTTTGACAGCAAAAGGAAGACTGATGATGTAAAACCAACTTAGTATTTAATGTGTATTAAAGATAAGGGATATGTCCATTTATCTTCTGATTTTACAAATGTTTAGTATGTAGAAAGTAATCAATAAATATTTGTGGAAGCAAGGAAGGGAAGGGAAAAGAAAATATTTGAGTATTTGAAGCACTGTTTAAAATTAAAAAAAAAACGGGGGGGGGGGGCGCCTGGGTGGCTCAGTCGTTAAGCGTCTGCCTTTGGCTCAGGGCATGATCCCGGAGTCCTGGGATCGAGCCCCACATTAGGCTTCTCTGCTGGGAGCCTGCTTCTTCCTCTCCCACTCCCCCTGCCTGTGTTCCCTCTCTCGCTGGCTGTCTCTCTCTCTGTCAAATAAATAAATAAAATCTTAAAAAGAAAGAAAGAAAGAAAGAAAGAAAGAAAGAAAGAAAGAAAGAAGAAAAGAAAAGTGAAAGGAAAAGAAAAGAAAGAAAAGAAAGGTCCAATTGCAAGGATATCACTACTGATTCAGGATCAATCCACAAATAAAGAGTTGCAATTAAGAATTGCTCCCTGAGTTTACATGCAACTAGAAGTACTGAATCCTTACACTTAATGCATCCATGTGCATCCAATTTCATTTTAGAACTATCACCTTTATTAGGCATTGAATAGCTAAGAAATAGTACCAAAGGCATATATCCTAAAGGAAAAGGTTGATATACTTTATAAAGATTCATATTTTTGTTCATAAAATTTTAAATACCATGAAATAAAATTAAAGATGAAATTACAAACTGAATAAAGATAACTGCAAAAGATATGACAGGTTAACATGATAAAGCTTTCATATAGAAATAACTTTTCCAACTCAGTAAGACAAAAGAAACAAAGGAAAGGGTATGCAGAGGAACTTCCTCATGATTAATAGATGTAGATAGGTATAGGTAACAATTAAACATTTACAATTTATAAAGACATTTATGGTATACTGTCGAGCAAAAAAAAAAATTGTTAAGCAGTATGTACAACATCACACATGTGAACACTCACAATAATCTCTGGAAAGATCAAATATCAAGACTGGGTGAGTAAACTTAAGGTTATAATCATCACCATCATCATTATCATATTAATGTTTATTGTCCCTCTCTCAACCTCCTCCTCTTTCAGCAAGTTTTCCTTTATTAGGGGAGAAAAGTCACAAAATGAAAACTTCAGGGAAGAAAAATGACTGAATAAAAAAGAACTTTCAAATGTCACCACTTATCAGTATTGAATCAATACAACTCAAACGGAAGGGCTAGACAAAAAGAGGGAGCGCTGCATACTAGAGGAGCATTGTGCTCTAATTAGAAAGAACAATGGATTTGGTATCGGTTAAAACCGGACTCAAGCTTCAGCATTCCTGTGGAGTGGGAGGGGAAGCATGGGAAGGTGAGAATGGTATATTCAACTTTTTGGGTTTTTTTTTTTTTTTTCTTCTGTTCTTTGTATTTATTGTATTTCCTTAAAGTTGTTTTGTTTTGTTTTCAATTACATTTATTCTGGTCTCTGTTGTCTGTAGGATTTTAATCATATGGCAGTAGATTCTACCCATATTTTCCTTTATAATTTAGTCTTTTACCTTTTTTGTTATTTTTATTTGTTGTTTTAAGAAAGTCCTTCCAGATTGAAAAATAGAAAAAAAAATAGTTGCAGAGCACTACTGGGTTTTCATTTTTTACGTTTCCTTCCAGTACAAATGTAATTTATTTTCCTCCATGGTTAGGAACCACATAGTTCCTTGTTTAAATAGAGAAATTGTTTCCTAGCAGCAATTTTAAACTAATCGTAGTGATTTCAAAATGTTATTAATAAAGAAGAAAATGATGCATATCTTTTAGAGTAACAGGATTAAATAAGATAATGTATGTAGAGTACACATTTGAGTGCCTGGTACATAATGCCATTCAATTAATTGTTGCTATATATGAATGACTTTAATAATTTTACAATAATCAATTAATTGTCATTGGTGATTAACAAAATGTGTTGTATTTGATATCTAAGTCTTTGGGGAATAGTAGTCTAAATTCCAATGTATTATTTATTTAAATAAAATAATGCCTAAATTCTTTAAAGACAGTGGGGCAGCCTATTTTTACTGACATAATTGTAAGTTCTTTGAACATCAGAATCTATAATTTTATAATTGTTTTGACACCAAGACTTTGACATATTCTGAGATATTTTAAATGAGTTTCAATGAGTTATAATAAGGCAAAATGTGCCTTGTGTACTTTGCCTGTCTGTGTGACTACTGACAAGCATTTATAAGTGGCCATGACAATACCATAGGTATGTGAACGCACTCTCTAATAAACGCCATGAGATAAATCTTTCCAATGACATCATTGTTTAAGTTAAAATAAAAGAGAAAATAAATTAATAAATGAGTTTAACTTTCTGGATAATATAGTTATCTCTAATCATAGAATAGGATAAATTCCTTTAACTATATTTAGATTTTATACACATTTCATCTTACTTTATTCAACAGAGTATCTACCAAACTTTGTAACTTGAGGGATAGGCTGGTGATGGGTATTAAGAAGGGCACATATTGCAAGGTGCACTGGGTGTTATACACAAATAATGAATCACGGAACATTACATCAAAAACTAAGGATATACTGTATGGTGACTAACATAACATAATAAAAAATTATTATAAAAAATCTTTTAAAATTTCCTACCACTAAAAAGAGAGCTACAAATTCTCTGCCATGCCTCCTATGCATAAAAGTGATCCTCCTCTAACTGTTATGTTCAATAGTTCGGTGAAACAGACACCATGTCAATTCCAGGGTATCTTTGAAAATAACTGGCAGCTTCACCAGTGGCATCTTGGAGACTTTATCTACCACATAAGAGACAATATGGAGAAACCCAGAGATGACATTGACAAAGAAAGCTGTCCAGCTCAGTCCAACCTTTCAACCATGTCCACCAAAGCACTAGATATGTGAAGGAGGAAACTGTAATGGAAATGGGCCTTTTACTTTTAGGCATTCAAGTTTATGACACATAAATTAGGTATAACCCATTCAGCCAAGCCTTCTCTGAATTCCTGACTCAAAATATTGTAAGTTTGCCAACCCCAAGAATTGTGCACCACCAAGACAGAACTGTGATGTGAACTATGGATTTTGAGTGATTACAACTTGTCAACAACTGTAATAAGGATACCTCTCTGATGAGTGATGCTGATAAAGGGAGGAGTCTATGCATGCATGGAGGCAGGGGGCATGTGGGTTTATATAGAGGGTATATGTACCTTCCTCTCAATTTTGCTGTGAACCTAAAGCTGCTCTAAAAAACCCAAGTGTTAAAAAAAAATACTGTTAGCAAAAACAAAGTGATTCTGAAACCAAATTTCTAAGGTGTGTGTGATTTTAAAGTAGTCTATTCTTAATATGTATTTTTAATACATATGAAGGGGTTAAATTTTTTAAAATAAAAAATAAATGAGAATTGTTTTTTGATATAAATGAAATATGAGTATTTGAAGCATTTTTCAAAATATGAAATGCATACGGTATCTTGAACACCTAGAACATCTATTCTTATAATAATGTAATGCAAATATTTAGATATATGGAACTAGATATAACTAGTTTATCTGGTATAATTACATATATTTACTCTTACATAATTAGCAAGCTAAGTCAAACATATAAATCATATATAAATCTACAAAACATATACCATTGCAAGTAATTAATACCATATTTCCAAACTCTACGTGGATTCTAGCTTGAAAAACTTTGTTCCAACTTAAAATTTAGTTGATTTACAAAATGAAATTATTATTATGTAATATTTCCAAATAAGCAGAATCTCAGTGTTTATAATGCTAATTATAAATCAACATGAATATTGAAATGTTTCCAGGCATTGAACTATACATATTAGACAAAATGTCCCATCAAACTTGTTTGTTTTTTGTTGTTTGTTTGTTTTTTTAAAGATTTTATTTATTTATTTGACAGACAGCCAGCGAGAGAGGGAACACAAGCATGGGGAGTGGGAGGAAGCAGGCTCATAGCGGAGGAGCCTGATGTGGGGCTCCATCCCAGATCGCCGGGATCACGCCCTGAGCCGAAGGCAGACGCTTAACAACTCCGCTACCCAGGCGCCCCTGTTTTTTTGTTTTTGTTTTTTTTTTACCTCCAGTCACTGAGAAGTGACTGGAGGACCTTGCTGAAGGAAATTGCTGAAGACAGATGTTTATTAACACAGAAAATGCATGTAAATTGACTGGCAAAAAGCAAAGTTTAAGAATGTCATTCACAGAGAAGTGACCCAACACGAGTGTTAAGGTACGCAGAGATCGATAGATGTCTGATCACTCTGACAACAATAGGATGGCAGAGAAACAATGAGGGAAATGTAATGTGTTGATCTTAAAATCTGCCTCTACCCTGGAAGGGAACTGATATCTCTGTGTCATTGAAATTCACATGAATATTTATATCAAAGAACAGTGCATTTTTAAAACATTTTGGATTTAAAATCTAGAAATTTTATATGAAAGAAATTATCTTTGCATTATTTTATTAGAATATATTGTCCTAATGAGTAATGAAGTAGAATTGTTTTCCCCAATTCCTTTCCATCTTAGATAATATTAAGAACAAAATATAATTTTAACTATATTATCTATATGACTAAGGGTCATAATCACACAATTCCTCAATTTGCATACGTATATTATTAGCTACTTTCTAATGTAACATAATGCATTTGACAAAAGTATTTTGACTAAAGATATTATTTCTTTTTTCTTGTAGAAACTATTTAATTTGCTTTCATCACATATGATGCTGATAGAAAATTAGTAATGTAAATTATCAATGTGGGTTTCCTAAATATGAGTATTTTTTTTTAAAGAAATCATATTCTAAGTACTTTGGCAAATGTATTTCTCTCTTCAGTTTTCTTGGTAACAGTTAACAAAACACATTTACCCACAAATTATTCCTGGAAGCATTATATATCTATTCGTATGATAAAGCAAGCTGCAGCAAAGAGATACATATTCTAATAAGGTGTTTAGATTATATTCCCATTGCATACATGCAAGTGTTTGCCAAAGTAAATTAAGCTGGAAAGCTATCATTTTCTTGTTACTGATAGAGTTCATCTATATTCAGTTGCATTTTCTTTTTAATATACATTTTACTATCAAATTTCTTCAATTTCTTCCCTTCCTTTACACTAATCTTCCCTTACTCTCTCTCTCATTATAATGGTCTTACAGGGTAGAGCATATTTTATGAACCTTTATAAGAGTGTTGAGCATGATAATAAACTTCAAAATCTTTTCTCCCAAATGTTAATAGCCATTTTAATAAACACAAGCCAGACACAGTGTTTTATTTTCTTTTAATTATTTAATATCCCCTAGTCTTCCAGTGTGTCCAATTAATGTCCAACATCAAGGGCACCTCATTTTGCATAACTCTTTAAAAGCATTAAGAAAATCAAGAAAACTGGGTGAAGTACTGTGTGTATAATCTAGTTACAATAATTTTCAAGTTATTTATCTGTGTTTCACATCTTCACTACCTCTGACCTCTCCAAAGAAGAGACCATATGTAATTCATAATTGGTATCACCATGGCAACCCTCAGTGTCTGCTACAAAGGTAATTCTCCAAAACTTATGGCTGAATAAATGGGTGGGTGGATGGATAGATTGATAAGTGAATAGGATAATACATTTATTCCCCCAAAGAAAATTATGATAGAAAATGAGATGCCAGGCATTAAAATGCTTTGTAGCAGTATATGTTGTCAGACACATAAAGTGTCATAATTCTTAGCATAAATTTGGCCCACTTTTGTTCAACATAAGCAGAATAATTATATACAAGAAGTTATCTGAAATAATTTTGAAAGGCAATCTAAAATAAAATCTTTAAATTCATTGATGTCATCTCTCAAAAAGCAGTACTTGGACATGCAAGCAATTATTCAAGTCAATCATTTACATGAAGAGGCATAAAAGCATCCTGCAGTGACAGCAAATTAATAAGAATCAACAATTAACTTTATTTCATCTATTCAAACATCTTAGATATTGACATATGTTACCACACCGCACAATATCATTTGGAAATTAGAGTGATGGCATCAAGGAAAAAGACCATTATGCTCTCCATTCAAACGTACTGAAAGCAAGAGCAGAAATCACAGTTAAATATAGATTTAAAGCATGTTTGTCACATCAGTGCATTTCAGCTGACTGTTAAGCATTCTTTTTACACGCGATGTTGCCTGGCCCTCTTAATCACTTTCACCTGTATTACCTTACGCCTCACAACATGTCCTCCAGATAGAGTTGCATTCTGCCATGATAAATGTTCATTAGTGACAATACTGGCATTCACTGAAAGTGTGATCTCTCCAGATTTTATACCAACAGAGCAGCCATTAAAGTTATTCAACTTTACATCCAAGGAGAACACCTATTCCTACTTTTATGTCAAACTGTGCACCAAGTTAACACTATTTGCCTCCATGCCTGACAGATTACAATTGACAGCCCCCCACCCCCAAATAATGTATTCATTTTCTTCATGAAGCTTCCTCTCTCTCTAGAAATTGTACACAAGTTCTATAAAGCTTGGCTGGAGAATTAATTACTGAGAAAGACTGTGGGACCCTTTCCTCCAAGTTTGTTTTGTTTTGTTTTGTTTGCTGTGTGAGCTATCCTCAGACTAAACAACTGTCTCTCAGCTATAATATTCTTTTTTTTTTAAAGATTTTATTTATTTATTTGACAGAGAGAGACAACCAGCGAGAGAGGGAACACAAGCAGGGGGAGTGGGAGAGGAAGAAGCAGACTCCTAGTGGAGGAGCCTGATGTGGGGCTCGATCCCAGAGCACCGGATCACACCCTGAGCCAAAGGCAGACGCTTAACGACTGCGCCACCCAGGCGCCTCATCAGTTGTAATATTCTGATGTAACTTGATTCATAAGAGGTATAATCACCACCTAAATTGATGTACATGTTTATTTAACAAACATTCTATGTGCTATGCCCTGTATTAGGCACACAGAATACAACAGTAAATAAGAAAGACAATGTCTTTGCTTCCTGGAATTTACATTATTGTGACAGAGTAAGGGTGATAGTTAAATTAATATACAAAGAAAATATGAGATAATGATCAATATTTGAAGAGGGAAACAAAAGAGTAGAATATCTTTGAGAGGGACAATGTATATACTATGGTCTAGAAAATATAAGATTTCTCTGACCTAGCCATAAAGGAAGGGCCATTCTCAGACATAGTCAACTCTTAGAAATATACATGGAGAAACAAAGTCTAACTCAGAAAAGAAGAGGAAGGGCTGTTTGTTGGTAGGAAAAAAAACGCTGTATCATTGTTAGAATTTGAGGACCCTCAGCCACAGGAATGGAAAAAATGTTTGTCTAAAGAAATAGAGGGCGAGTCACCAGCAAAGAGCACAGCCTTCAGATAGCCAATGAACCTACGTCGGATTACAAATGTTCAGATGTATGAGAGAGGAATAGTTAAGCCAAAAAATGCATGACTAAAAAGAAGAAGTTATGTCTTTAGAAAGTGAGAAAAGGCCTTTCAATAGAGCAAGAGAATGGAGAATAAAGAGATAGAGAATAAATAGAAATAAATTCAGTGGGTTCAGGAGCATAAAGATCAGTGCGCTTGCCATGTGATTCTTCGGAATGGAGTGGTATTAAAAAGGGTAAGAGTCGGAACAGGCCAGGATATATCAGAGTAAAGAGCTGGGGTGGAGAGGTCATTTCAGCAGGATGGGAACCCAGTGGATAATTTTAAGCAGTGTTGTGATATTACCTGGATCACAACTACTTTTCTGACTCTGATTGTGACACTCCTGCCTCCTTTTTTCTCTTAGGAGACTCCCTTTGATTACATTGGACTCACCTGAATAAACCAGGATAATCTTCCCATCTCAAAATTCTTAACTTGATTACATCTGCAAAGTTCATTTTGCCATAATATATTCACAAGCCTGGGAATTAAAATATGCACGTCTTTGGAGGCCATTACTCTGCCACAGACAGGTAGCAGAGTCTGGATTCAATTGCATAGATTAACTTCAGAGTACACATTACCAGAGTCTTTCTGGATATCGTTACCCCGGGAAATTGCTGCAAAGAGGTGCAATTTGGGAAGGAAATTGTACTAGAGTACTAAAGTTATACTCTTTCTTGAGTTGTTATTGTGGCCAAGTGTAACTCAAACTATGTAAGAAAGGGGATTCTGGGAAATATATTCTCCAGTTTAATCAAGATACAATTAAAAAGCACTTTTCATTTACATTGTCATGCACACATTCTCTTACAACTGGCAATCTAATAAATTTGGTGCAAAATCTAATATTTCAAAATTGATCTAAACTGTCAATAGATGACTTTCTTTATAATTCAAAAGACCACCTAAAAATAATTTGTCTATATGCATTGTGGTGAGCACTGTGTGTTGTGTAAGACTGAGGAATCGCAGACCTGTACCCCTGAAACAAATAATACATTATATGTTAATTTTAAAAAATTTAGGAGAAAAAAGTAACTTGTATATAAGGTACAAATATATCTATATCTAAATGAAAAAGTTTTCCCCAAAGAAAATCAAAGAAGACAAATATATATATACATATATGTATATATGAATAACATTGTTTGAGAAATGTTTCATACTTTTTGGGAATGTGTACATATATAACTCTGCCTTTTTGGTTTAATGTCTGTTTTAAACAAACCACATTTTTTTCATCAGGTGAAATATCTTAAAAATCTCAGTTACTAGAGATATATAAATGTTAAGTTATGGATTATATTTGATGATCCAATATTCTCTATATTTTCTCCAAAGATTATTTATTTGCAATTCACTTCCTAAATATAGAATGAAATTGGATTGCTACAATTTTTCTCCAAGGGCCAATTTTTGTTCTAAAATACTTTGATTTTTCTATGAAATCAGAGCAAGATATAAATGTTCTATCCCTCAGACACAGTTTTAATAGCCTTGTTGTTTTCTTGTAATCTTTTTAACCACAGATCTAGAATTCTTTCTAGTGGGTTATCACAACCTTAATAAAAATAGTTATCAATTCTAGTACTAAATTTAGAATATTTCAAATGGAAATGATCACTTTGGGATTTAAAAATTAGATGTGTTTAGACTCTGAAATTTTGGAAAGCTACTTGTCATATACCACACTGGTTTTTAGTCTAATGGTTCCTACCACAATTTTCTTTCCAGTTTCACAAGTTTTGTTTCTAATGTAATATCATTCTTGCTTAGATAATAGAGCAAATAAATACTGTGAAAATATTATCCCTAAAATTCATTTTATATAGAATCATTATGTATTTACAATATCTATCTTTTTATGGTGAATTACATTTCCATAATTGAAATGCTAATTATCATTTTTTTTAACAAATACTGAAACTGAAGATAAGAATGCTCGAGTTTCATTTGGGAGAGTATGGTCTGGAATGTCAAATACAAAACAGAATGTTCATAATAAGTCTAATATCTTTTATATCGTGCCAACTGCATCTTTAGTAAATTTGGACTGTATTTTTAAATGGATGCTTTGCTTCCATCATAATTACATTGGCCTTTCAACTTACAAAAACAATATTTCCTCTACAGACATTTTTACATATGGAACTTCAGGCTTCATTTCTCAGTATCTGTGTACTTTCAGGAGATATATTCACAGCTCACTGAACAACAGCCAAGTACTCCTCTACATTTCCTGGTCTCACTTGCAGTATTAAGAAATGTTTTAAAATGTTTACTATAGTCAAATGCTAATTACTGTACTATTAACCGTGAAACTGGTTACATTCAGCTGATAATATTGTGGTTCCACAAACATGAATCTCAAAAATTTTCATTCGCTTATTTGGGTACTTCTGAAAAGAAATGGAAAATGAGAGAAGGAACAGAAATCATAATTAAGTAAAACTAAAGAACATGTTGAGTGGGCACTGTTCTTTACTGCAAGAATAATCCAGAGAACCCATATTCATAGCTGCTTTGTCAGTATTTTTTTTTTCTTCCAGAATATTTTGTTATGGAATATAAAGAAAGGAAACTACATATTCTCAATTACAGTGTGGAGAATTCTATTTTGTATTTCTCTCTGCCATAATATTTTATTTTACTTCACCCAATACTATAGAGCCTGGAGGAAATTTTCTGTGTGGAAACATGATAGAAACCAAAGATTGGAAAGTATGCTAAAGTCATCTGGCAGAATATCCTTGGTATTGGAAACCTACATTCTTAGTACAGCATTGCTACCAAGTGGCTATCCAGCTTATATTAGAGTATTTCAGGGACAGGAAACTCACTGGCTACAGAAAAAGACTTATCTCTGTCTGGTCAGATAAATTTTTAGAAATACTCTGTAATTCAAAATCTGAGTTATTTTACTCTGTTTCCATAGTTCTTGTTTCTGTCCTTGCAGATATACAGAACAGGTTAATTCTTTTTCTTCCTCATGGTTACTTACAGCAGAAATGAAATAATATGTGTGTATATTTCTCATGACAAACTAGTATCAATATGTAGGCACAGCTTCCTATAATCTCATCTAGTCTTAATAAAAAGTTCTAAGCAAAATTTCAACTAGTCTTCTCATTTGCCACCTAGTTAGAAAGGCAGAATTCTAATGCTGATCTTTCATTATTAGACTTCAGTAACAACTGTCTGTAAAGACATATGAAAGAATAGAGCACTCTGCTATATCCAGTAACCTACACCAACAAAAAAGATGAATAAATAAAATTTTTAAAAGACAGAACTGAGATAGAGAACTGAAAGGAGGACAAATTCATGAATTCATTTATGCTTTTGGCTAACATACACCCCTCCTCAAGTCAGTTTGAAGCTGTTAGCAGGGTAGGGAGTTTCACTTACTAATGATTTCACAGCTGGCACGTGCATGGCATCAGTGTTTACTGGCACCCTCAGAGTCAGTTATTTTTAAGCAGCTCTCTTCCAGGCCTCTGAATAAATTATCTATCAAGTGCAGCAGTGCATGACAACACCCAAAATGCAATTTGCAGTCTTGCACAGGCTCTCATTATTTGGTGTAAATGAAATCCCAAGTCATTAAACTTTTTTTAAAAATGAAGGCCCCTTTTATTAAAACTATAAGCAATTGAAAGACCTCTTAGGTCATTCTTTCAATCTATATTATGCATAGTAATGAGCCTGGAAATTCGATCAATCCCTCTGCAATTGTTTACTTTTCTTTGAAAGACAAAAGTTTCTGTCAAACACATCACAGAAGAAGTTCAAGCAGGCTAGTTTCATCTATTCCACTGGGAATATGCCTAGAAAATTGGCCAAGAGAAAAGACAACACAAGCAATCATGATAAGAAATAACCTACTCTGAAATTTACAAAGTTATAAGTCAACAGAATACGTAGGATGTCTGCCGAATAACTATCAGCGATTCGTACTTCTTTGTGTCTGAAGGTTTCCCCCCCATATATGCTGTAAACTTTAAATAAATAAACAAACAAACAAACAAAGGAAATGGAAAGAGCTTTTCCTTGATCTGCTTATATGAGCCTTATCAATTTCAGGCAAGATGGCAATACTTTCCTGACAATGAGTTTAAACATATCTGCAGTCTTTCCTGCTATGTTTACCATGAATTTTGATGATGCTTTTTATGAGCCTCAAAGGTATTTGATGTTGCTATACTTTTAATCCATGAACTGAGACTTATAGCCCATCAAAAAACATTTAGTCACAAACCAATATGGAGTAAATGTTATCTACCATCGCTTGTTTCGTTGTTGGTTTACCAGTGCAGTAAACACATACTGTGATACAATGTAACATCTTAATAATGTGAATGTCCAGGAAAAGCATTAAATACTCACTTATACAGTAACCAAGCTTAGATGTGATTTGACTGTGCATTATCAATATGTTTTACAGACACAATTTAATCCCTGCGGTGTATCAGCGTCTGTGGAATTAGAGAAGCTGCACCAGCAGCAGCCACAGCAGTAGCAGGAGAAAGAAAAGGCTCTAATGGGTTTATCCAGAAAAGTCTAAATGCAATTAAACATTTGATTAATGTGGTTCTCTCCCACTATTATTAAGTTCCATAAACGCAGACACTTTCATTTTTTTCTTCTCTAGTATATTTTCATTAATTAACATCTGGGGGGCATGGCAGATACTCAGCAAGTATTTGTTGAAGGAAGGAAGGGAGGAATGGAGGGAGGGAGGAAGGAAGGAAGGAAGGAACGGAGGAAGGGAGGAAGGAGTGAAGGAAGGAATGTAACTGGGGTATTCAAATTGTTGAGTCATTCTGGGTACAAATGACCCTACTAGAAAAGGGGTTACTTTGAAAATGTGTCTCAGAAATAATTAAAAAGCTTTTTATTGTTCCAAGTATTTCAATGACAAATTTAACAAATAGTACTAGCACTGAAAGAAATTTAACAGTGAACCAGTATGAGCTGCTAACCAATTCTAGAATATTTTTTCTTTTTTTTTTTAAACAATGGCTCTGTAACTAGTAGATGGATTCTAAGACAATCTCAGTCTCTTGGTATTGATTTTCCTATGTAATATCTTCCCCTTGAGTGTGCGATGGACCTAGTACTCATATCTAATTTGACAAAAGTGATGGACTGCCAGTTGGAGTTAAATTATAAAATATCTCAATTTCCCTCTCTCAACCCCTCTCTTTCTCTAACACAAATACACACACATACACTCCTCAGACTCTAAGAAACAATCTGCCACGTTGTGAGCAGCCTGTGGAGAGGCTAACCTTCTTTCCAGTCTTGAGATGATAAAGCCCTAGCTGAAGTCTGGCTGCAAGTGAGAGACAGAGTCAGAACCACCCAAGTTGCTCTAAAATGTCTGACCCCCAGAAACCATGACATAATAAACGTCTTGTAGCAATAGATCACTAATACCCTGAGGTATAGCACCAAGTCCACAGCTTAACACACCTATCGAAACAGAATCCATGGATATGGGGGATCTTCATTAAGAAATTTCTTGGGGCGCCTGGGTGGCACAGCAGTTAAGCGTCTGCCTTCGGCTCAGAGCATGTTCCCAGCGTTATGGGATCGAGTCCCACATCAGGCTCCTCTGTTATGAGCCTGCTTCTTCCTCTCCCACTCCCCCTGCTTGTGTTCCCTCTCTTGCTGGCTGTCTCTATCTCTGTCGAATAAATAAATAAAATCTTAAAAAAAAAAAAAGAAATTTCTTAATTTTAGGGGCATCTGGGTGGTTCAGACAGTTAAGGGCTGACTCTTGATTTAGGCTCAGGTCATGATCTTAGTGTCATGAGATCAAGCCCCATATTGGGCTCTGCACACAGCGTGGAGTCTGCTTGAGATTATCTCTATCCCCCTCTGCCTGTCCCCCCACTCATGCATTCATTCTCTCTCTCCTAATAAAAAATTAAATCTTAAAAAAAAAAAGAAATTGCTTAATTAAGCTGAAATATACCACCTTACAATTTGCACCTACTAGTTCCTAAATGCTGGTAAACCAATAAACCAGACAAATCATTTTTCTGGAATTTTAGAGATTATATTCTAGAGAGGGAGACAGATAGCAAGGAAATTTTAAAATGAACAAAATAATTACAGGCTCTTCATACATTAGTAGAGAACAAACAAGGTAAAAGAGAGGGAGGGAGTAACTGGAGAAGGTCCCATTGGTTGGTGTGAGCAAGAGAGGCATCTGAAGAGATGATTGTTTAAACCGGGTTTAAAGAACAGGAATGAGTTAATCATATGAAGATCTGGGGAGAGATCCAGTGAAGCAAATGGAGCAATAAGGATAACATCCCAGAAATGAGAAAAAGGTTGATAATATTTAAGAAACAGAAAGAAAGCCAGTTAGGTTGAGGCATGGTGAGAAATAGGACAAGTGTGGTTGGTTAGTGATGAGCAGGGAAGGCTAGCAGGGGCCAGATGTTGTAAAACCCTGTGAGCCAAGAAAAGGGGTCACTTTTTAAAAACACAACTGAAAGCCATTTCAAGGTTTTAAGCAGGAGAATATCATGACTTAAGTAAAACCCTATAGTTGGGCCAATTAAGACTGTTTCATAGGTGTACATTTGACTCTCTCAGTTATATGAGGTTAACACTAACTTGGATTATCACATAGAAGTTAAATTCTCTGCTCTGGCTGTTAGGGGAATTTTGGGCTCTCTTTCCTGAAATAATTCTCAATCAAAATATCACAGCATATTCAGAAAGAATGGTGATCTCCTTTCTGGAATCTCTTCTCTCTCTAAATTTAAATCCTGAGCTGAGGAAGTACTGCTGAAGCAATCGTTACAAAATTGGAAACATAAAATGAGGTGTAGGTGCCACAGGGAGCACCCTACATGAGCGAGAAGTTCTGAACCTGGCACCAGAAAACATCAGCCTACAGCAGTACAGTATGGAAGATGTTCTACAGCTGAGTGGTATTCCTTGGCTTTTCACGTCACTCCTTACTCTTTGGTCAAACATAAGAAAAACGCAATCAGGTTAATATATCCGGGGGCTTCGGTTAACTATTACTCTGTAACAACAACAACAACAAACACATGTAACACAACAACATAAACAGTAACAATTATGCAGGTTGCCTGGAGCACCTTTGCTTCAGACTGTGGGTAGGCTCCATATATCTCCTTCTGGAACCCAGACTTAATGGATGGAAGTTACTTGGGACATCTACTCATTGCGGAGATTGGAAGCCACACACAGGTAGACAAAATACATGATACTTCCTAATGCCTGCACTCATAGCTGACATATATTGCCCTTTCTATTGATCAAATATGACAGATGACCAAACATTATCAGGACTGTACACTATACTTCCCCTATGGAGAAGAAGGTGAGAGAGGGAAAGATTATTTTCTGAACATTAGTCTAATGTACCACACCGTAGGTGACGCATAGAAAAGAATCATCATTTTATAAGACGGAATGACTGGGTGTAGGCAGCTTTTTAGGCTATAGATAAGCTGAAATCTGAAGGTTTTCTGGGACCCATGGTATAATGTTCATTTTGGCCTCTTTGCGTTAAGTCTTTGTTACCTAGTTCTTCCCTCTGTCCAAGTCCGTACAGATCACTGCCTATGTTCAGCATAGTGTTCGTTCTGTATCCTGTATGGGGCCAGTGGTATGGATCACACAGGAATTGTTGGCCTAGGTAATGAACACCTCTAATAAGCCTTAAACAAAAAAAAATAAGCATATAATTTACTGATTAGATTCTCTTTACCATAGAAACAGAAAGTGGTGTTGTCCACTTCCTAGCAGAGAAAGGTTCTGTATGTGTAGTGAGCAGACTGTATCCTGAGGAAGGTAACTTGAGATCACACAAGGACTTGCCCCTCTAATCGTGAGTAAACTTACTGCCATATCACTCTCCAGAACTGTCCTTGAGGTTTTGGTAGTGTTGCCATTGACCTATTTTGTGTCAGGAGTGGGAGAGTGGTGATAGGGTATGCACCACTTTTTAAGTGATAAAACATCTAAAGCATTATGTTGTTTCTGCAATTAGACATCCCATATCATATACATTTGTGGCTATATTTTTTTTCCCTGAAACTCCCCTCTATTTTCAGGGGAGATAGTATTTGGAAAATATATGAGAGAATCAGAAATTTTTGCCCTTGACATCAAACTTTAGGTTAGTTAGCACTTAGGCCTCTGTTACTAAATCACTACCTTGTAATAAAAACCATCTTAAAATGTCTCACATGAAAATTAATTTTTATGCATAGATAAATTTCCTGTTTGTAGAAAATTAAATTCCAACCTGTGCTCTTAGTATAATGCAGGCATTATATAAGGTTTTGTTAAGCCATCTTCATATATAACAATGTGACCATATATAAAGCACATAAATGTGAGGAAAAAACTTTCAAACTTCTATGTTATTATTTGATGAAAACTGTTTATGTCATGAGCAAATATGTCATATTGAAAACCATGTATTTATTTCTGAATATTGTTTTGAATGCAAAATTTTAAAACTATTTTATATATGGAGAAGAAAATCTACCCGTGTTTTCATATAAATGTTAATGTGGTACTTAAGAATGTACATTACTTCTCTAACAGTTCCTTCACATAATTTACCTTCGATGAACATACATCAAGTTTTCAAATATTTTACACTTTCTATGGTAAGCTATCTAGTGTTTAGAAATTGTAAAAGTGAATTATAAGGAAAACTGACATGAATCCACGCTATTAAAGGAGACTTTAGATAAATCGATCTGGCCTCTGCCCTGTGTGTAGTTATTATAAAGGTTAATTTGAGAAAAAAAAATTAAATTTGTATTTGATAGTTGCCTCAATTAGCTTGTCTTTGTCATTTTATAAGAAGCAATTTTATTTCCTTGTCTTGAGGTGCTAAGTAACTTCTATTTTTTAAGTTTCCAAAGTATTTTCAAGTTTGTCTTTCTACGTTGGAAACTCTTATGTTTCAGATTAAAAGACTGTTAAGCCTTTGGCTGAATCCTAGAGGACAAGTTCAAATGGCATGTTTTTACAGAGGAGGAAAAGGTGATAGAGATCAGCTAAAGGGCTTGCTTATGGACACGTAGATAGTTCCCAGCTGAGCTGAGACAAATGGAAAATGTTCTCATTATCTTGTGCTGTTTATAGTTTCTCCACGGATCCTTTGTGCCATTCCATCCCTCCCACACTCTGGCACCATCTCCTGTCACTCATTATACGCATTAGCAAACAAGGGCTTCCTCAGTTGAGAGTGACTAAAAACACTGATTATATTTTTATCAGATGCTCTCAACAAGAAGGGGAAGAAAATACCATGTGTAAGTATTCATTTAGTGTATTATTAGAGCTCATGTATATAAAAATACATGGCTAGGGGCGTCTGGGTGGCTCAGTCGTTAAGCGTCTGCCTTTGGCTCAGGGCGTGATCCCGGGGTCCTGGGATCGAGCCCCACGTCGGGTTCCTCCGCTGGGAGCCTGCTTCCTCCTCTCCCACTATCCCTGCTTGTGTTCCCTCTCTTGCTGGCTGTCTCTCTCTCTGTCAAATAAATAAATAAAATCTTTAAAAAAATAAAAATAAAAATAAAAATAAAAATAAAAATAAAAATAAAAATACATGGCTAGGTCTCACAGCTCTGGACCTTCCAGTCCTTGAACCTGCTTCAGCTATCCACTTTGATATCCACAACACTAGAATGTCTGAAAATGTCTTCTACACTTTTTACTGTTACCTCAGAATTATTTACTGGATCACCCTTTATCCTTGTCTACGGCCATACCACCCTGAAAGCGCCCGATCTCGTCTCATCTCGGAAGCTAAGCAGGGTCGGGCCAGGTTAGTACTTGGATGGGAGTCCTTCTTTACATCCAGTCAACAAAAGAACTCTCAAGGAGTGAATTCTCAGCTTTATTTTCTTCCTCGTACCTGGGAAGTATAATCCCATAGCCGAACTTAAACTCTTCCATTTTTGTAAATTACTTCCATTTCTATATGTCTAGCCTTCCACTTTCCTATGCTACCCCTGCATTTCCCATTGAAATGTCCATTATAAACATTCTGAAAAGTTATTTTAGCTTTCTCACTCATTAAGTCTCTGTCACTCTCTCTCTCTCTCTCTCACACACACACACACACAAAGCATATATACCACTACCATCACCAAATTTGTATCTGTTAATAATTAGCCCCACTATCCCTTTGTCATGAGGATTGAAATCTCTAAATCACTTCCTTTGTATCTCTTTATTGACTATCACATCTACCAATTGCTAATTCTTAACGATTCACAAAATATCTTTCCTCTCTATCCCTATGATGGCAACTTTAACTTAGAAATGAAGTAATTTGTCATTCAGGTGATCACAATATATTAAAAAACACATCTTTCTTTAAACTATGTTGACCCTAGAATATTTTACATATTAGTTTTCTTGAGGAACATATTACTTTCTTGCTTAATATTCTCCCTAGCCATAAACAACTACTAATCTATTTTTGTTTATTTTAGATTTAAATATTCTAGACATTTCATATGAATGCATTTCTACATTATGTGGTCCTTTGTGACTGGCTTCTTTGACTTGGCATAATGGTTTATAAGCTTCATATATGTTGTAAATGTATCAGTACTTCATATTTTTTATTACCAGAAAATATTATTTTGTATGGTGTAGCATACTTTACTTATCCATTCACCACTTGATGAACACCAGCCTCCATTTTGATTAAGATTCAGTGGGAAAATGATAGTGAGAAAAAGTTATAAATGTTTAAATGTTGATATTTTTAATTTGTTTATTTACCCTCAAATTTTATGAATGTGTTTTTTTTATTATGTTCGGTTAGCCAACATAAAGTACATCGTAAGTTTTTTTGTAGTGTTCAATGATTCATTAGTTGCGTTTAACACCCAGTGCTCATCACAACACGTGCCCTCCTTAATACCCATCACCCTGTTACCCCATCCCCCCACCCCCTCCCTTCTGTAACCCTCAGTTTGTTTCCTGGAGTCCAGAGTCTTTCATGGTTTGTCTCCCTCTCTGATTTCGTCCCATCCAATTTTTATAAATGTGTCTTAAAACTTTGGACATCAGGGTAAAAGGAACAAAACAGATGAACCAGTTTCATTTTCAGTTACTGGTCATTATAGAAATAATTATACATAATTGAGAGATATGGAAACTGGAGAAACAGTGGGGAGATTCAGTATAAAGAAGTATCAATCATTCACTGCCCCCTATTATAAATAAGAGTTTTTAATAGAGTAGCCCTTTTTATAAAATTCCTTTTTACCTTGGAAAGAATGAAGAGCAATATTAATAGAGCAATCTCTGTAATAAAGGATTGTATTAGTTCTTAGTAGCAGGCTGAATCATAGGAAATTGCCATTTTTGTTGATGAAAAAATATTGCCTAACATATATGTCTACAAGAAATGACTGAACTCCATTGATGGGAAGATATAGTTCTTCATTTACTTTATTAAATGTGACAGACTGATACTAAAACAAAAGAAATTTATAAGCACTGCTGTTATAATAAACAAATACTGTAACAAATCACATTAGAGATATTTCAAGTGTCTTTTTCTCTTCACTTCTTTCTGAAAGAATTCACAGCCCAAACTCCTTCTGTGTGGGAATTCAACCTTCATAGCACTAAATTCTCCTCAACTCCAAAAGCCCTGGCCGATAAACCAAAATTGATTTATTTATAGGCTAGCTAGTAACTTATGACTTGACTCAAAAAGATAACCTTGGCTAAACAGATTCACTAACAAGAATTCACTAACAAGAGAAAAACAGTAATGACAAAAGAATAGGCAAGAAGAAAGTAGCCCATACCTAGACCACCGCTGTCTACTATAGGAGCCTATTTTCACCATCTTCCGAATTCCCATACAAAGTTTAGGTATAAAAAACAAAAAACAAAAAAAACCCTACATTTTCTCGATTGCCTTATCCTCATAAACATCCCAAAGTACCTTAATTACAAGATGGCCTATAAAAAGCATAAAGGAAATTTTGCCACTTTTAATACTTTGTCAACCACAAAGTCTGAAGAAAAACAACTTCTACCTTCAGGTATGTTTTGTCATCCCTAACCTCTTATTTAGATAGTTTATAAAAAAATTTACCCCAGTTTTCTTTTAAAAGAAACGCTACTCGAAGAAGTTATATTGAGAAATCCTATTGATGGTACATTGTAGTACATAAACCTTTTGCATAATCCACAACCAGAAGTATCACATTGTAAAGTTCTTGGTGCCTTCCAACCTAGTATGCCTTAAAGCTCACTTTTTGAACATGAAAATTAAAGTAAAATATCCATTTTTACCATTTTTTTTCTGTTTGAAATTATTCTTTTTGTCAGCAGATGAAACATGAACTACTTTAGTAAGGTACTAAAAGGTAAACCTATTGCTGGATAGCGAGAGTGAAAAGAGATGAATGCCAAATACTTTTTAAAAACAATTTTTTTTCAAAAAAATAAATATTAATTTAAGAAAATGTAGAAAATACCAATAAAGTAAAAGAAAACATTTAGATGGACCATCTAAAATCTATTAGCCATCCAAGGATAAGCACCATTAATATTCCAATGTGTATCCTTTCAATATTTTCCATGCATGTGTATTATTGTGGGTACACATACACAGAAATATATACATATATACATACACATACATATACATGTTAAAAGCACAAGAATATGGTGTACTGCACTTTGTAACTAGCTTTTCTAAACATCTTTGCAGATTTCCTAGTATTGTATTATATGATTAGAAGCATAAATCTGATTTTTATATATTAAATTGTTATAATAAATATTTAAGGTATTTCATATCAATCAATCTTATAAGATGTAAACAATAATATTTGGAATAATCTCTTACAAATCTTTTACTATTTCCTTAGAGAAAGCCTAAAGAGGACTTTGTGAGTCAAAACATAAAGACTACATTTTGTTAATACATCACCAACTAGAATATATGTATTGATTTATATTCTAAACAAAAACATACATCTAGAATAATCCATTCCTATATATTTAATCTAATGTAAGATATCCTTTTTTCCTCTATGATAAAATGTTAAGCATTACTCTTTTTCCTTTTTTAATTTTTAATAACTGATGAGATTATTCATTTCCTTCTATTATTTATTGCGTAATTTGGTACAACTTTATCTTATCCATTTTATTTAATATACTCATAAAAGCTATTTCTGTATGAAATATATTTGCTTATCACATATATTTTGAAAAATAATCTCAGATTGTATTTATCTTCATTTTTTTCTGTTATAAAACATTTTTAAATTCATGTAGTCAAACATACCAAATTATTTTTTATGGTGTTTATAGATTTTATTTATTTATTTGACAGAGAGAGAGACAGCCAGTGAGAGAGGAAACACAACCAGGGGGAGTGGGGGAGGAAGAAGCAGTCTCCCAGTAGAAGAGCCTGACATGGGGCTCGATCCCAGAACTCCAGGATCATGCCCTGAGCCAAAGGCAGATGCTTAACAACTGAGCTATCCAGGCGCCTTTGGTGTTTATACATGGAATCATGCATACAAAGCCTTCCATTTTCCAGAATTATGTAAGTAATCATTCATATGTTTTTGAGCAACTTAATGATTTCATACATTATAACAAAGTGTGAATGCTTATGGAATTTATTTTGATTTTTTAAAAAAATTAGGACCTCATTTTATTTTTATCTAAAAATGTCAGATCCAACAATTGTTTTCAGTCCAAAAATATGTTATTCTTTTCTGATCCATTTGAAATTTCAACTCTTTTTTCAGTTTCAACTATATAAGAATATATATGGTCAGTTTCTTTCATTTACAGACTATTCCACTTATCTTAGCATTTATTCCTGTGCCTGTAATAGATTATGATTTATAGTTACAATTTAAGATATTTGTGAATGCATAACATGGAATACAATAAAAAAGGCTTACTTTACATATTATTTTCTCATCTTCCCTCTTTTCTTCACCATTATGAAAATGGGATACTGAAGTTGAAAAAATATGGATTAGAAAAAGATTTCTGTGTGTATTACTTTTCCTGAATCAACTTTGATAAAACTTCTAGACACTTCACTCTCCTATTAAACAATGTACTAAATATGTTCCAAATACTCTTACTCATTTATAGATTTATTTCTTTGAATTATGGATAATAATTCATCCACAGTAAGGGCCAGGTAAATTTTCATAATGCCAGATGCAAAAGAGTTTTCAGAGGCCATTTCTTGTCTCTACAACTACATTAAAAAAAAAGACATCAGAGGACAGGAGACAACATTTTGCTTTCCATTCACGTGATCCACTTAAAATTGACTGTGCCTTCCTTGGTCAGAAATAATTAGTTCAGACGCTATTGAATTTTTGACATGATTAAAAGAATAGGGCCTTTAAGATCCAAACAGATTTATTCTTAATAAAAAGTAGTAAAAGAGTAAGAAAAACTTATATTCCCTTCATAACCTCTTTTTCTAAGATTAGTTTTCTCAGAGACAGAAAAATAAGAAGGATTATAAATAAAATATAAAAGTTGAACAAATTTCTTTGGCCAAAACACTTAAAGTTATAGAGTTTGTATAGATTTTGGAATTAAATTAGTAGCTAGTGCTAGTTTACAAAAATAACTATCATGTAAAAGTCACCGAAGGATAGACATTGTAGAAAGTGTAGAGAACACCCATGGGAATTGTGTCCTTGTGTCCCTATGAAGGACTGAATTCATAATTACCTATGGAATCATCCAGAAGAGCTAGGATTAAAATTTTAGATCATTACATTAGCACAGATCATCAGAGAGCTAGTGCTTTTTCATTTCATAAGCAACAGAAAGAAAATTCTTCAGATAATTTGTATTTGGCTCTTGGTGTATTTTGTTTGTTTTGGTTCATTTAAATGAATATTTCTAGTGTCTGAATCACCACTTTAAGTATAATAAAGAAAGACTAAAAGGAAAAGATGACTCAGGAGGCATTAGAAATGTATCTATTCTGTCCTCACTCCTATTCATTATCTCTATTTGCCTAATTACATTATGAAGAAGACTGCTCATTTCCTACACAATGGCAAAATCCTTAATAAAGCTAAACGGCATTTTCTCCGAAATATTATTTAAAAGCTTAAGAGCTTCCAACTGAAATAAAGGCAGAGAGGTTAAAAAATGGAGCGGGGCGGGGGGGGGGATTGAGAGTAAAATCCAAATAAAATAAGCAATATTGCAGAGTCAGTAATTCAGTCATTTTTAGATTAAAGGGGCAGCACACATATTTTAAACAATCAATGAAATGCTATGGTAGAATGAAATAAAAATTTCAAACTTAAATTTTTTGAAGCATGCAATGCTTGAGGAAAACAAAAACTAAAAAACTAAAACTAAGGGTAACTAAAAATCAGTGTGGTATCTGAGTGTACAGGCATACCTTTTTTCCAGGGTTTTGTCACATACCATAAAATAATTTCAAAGCATCACTGTGAAAGATTTAGTTAGCTTCTGATTGTGCTGTAGGCTGCAAACACTGACTAGAATTTCCCCAGCTATTTATTCAATCTATTGTTTGTGCACTAATCTATGAAATTTCATAATGAGTTTGCATTTTTCAATCATGTTAACTTCCTCTGTTTTTTTTTTTTTTTTGGAATGTTCATCCAGCCAAGGAAAGAAAAGCTGGTGTCACAGTAATGTATTTAAACACATTTTAATGGGTGAAAATGTTTGTCATGAAAATAGTAAATTTACTGTCATTTCCTTTGCAGAAAATTGTTTCAGAGACATTTAAAAAATCGTTCTGGTTTCTTCTTCCGAAATGATCTGAACAACGGAAAACATCAATAGAGGGCACTAACAGGCTGTTCTGGAAAGCCTTTCATTTCAGTGCCTGTGACAATGAAACCCAGCTGAGAAGGCAGTACTTTTTAGCTGCATAAAGCAGCAGATGTCGTATTGGAAAGAAGGAAAAAAAAAAAAAAAAAAAAAGAGCATCCACATTATCCTTGAGCCAAAAGATAAATTCACAAACCTAATCCATTAGAATGTGACTCACTTTTCCTCTATCAGATCTTATCTACTAGCTCTATATATTCTCTTTCTAACATACTTTATTTTGTCTGTGACTTTCTCAAGTGAAATTTATTTCTAGCTTTAGACCTCACTGCAGATAACCAAACTCATCCAAGAGGATATTTAGTCATGCAGTGAATTCTTTGGTCATTCTATATTGATGGAAGTATATAGGGATATATTTGGGAATATCCTCAAATAAGAACATCTACAAATAATTATTGGTCTTGGCATCCTATGTCTATATTTTGCTTGTGAGGTCATTTTTGATATTCACCTTAAAATGATTATAGAAATCTATGGCTAGGGATAATTTTTAAAACAAACAAGTAGTAATGCTGATTCAGAGAGATTTATGTAAACATTCTGGAGCTCTAAAACACGGGCATGCTGAGGAACAGGCCTTGCTCTACAGGTTGTGTTTTTTGGGACTTTGGGAAAGTCTTTCCGACTTCTAGGAGGTTGAGAAGTGCAATTCGACTACATGTCCAGAAACAGGAGAAATTGAACATTCGTGAACAGTGTTGGTGATGACTACAGGAATATGAATATAAAGACTACAAGGAAGTTAGGGATCATCATGATGGGTGTTAGCGAGCAGCTTAAGTTTGTACTTCCCTTTATTTGATAAAATCAGTTTATTTTTATTTTATTTATTTATTTATTTTTTTTGCAAATTAAGCAATTTGCTCCCGTGTATCTAACTTAAAGCCTGTCCCTTCCAATAAGGACTCCTAGATATTTTTTTCTTAGAGTTTTTACTAATTGTATAAGATTTCTTAAAAAAAGAAAAATCTAAATACAATACCAGCTGCAGAACTACACCATACTGAGAATCACATGGAGAATCAGAGAGAGAGATTTGCATTCATACACCACCTCTACAACTTTCCAGTACTGTGGGACCTTCACAAGTATAGATAATGAGCCCACATGAACACAATTCCAGCCATTTAAATTGAACTGAGGATTTATACACACACACACACACACACACACACACACACACACACACACACACACCTGGTATATTTTGAGTGCTCAGTAAATCCCAATTTATGTCCCTTACATTCTTTTCTCCTAGATATAGTCCCTTCAGCTATACCAATTTTTAATGGAATATAACAAGAGTTGGCATAGAGAATACTGCTTCTATGATCACCTTGCCACAATTTGTGCCATTTGGTCTAAGCTTATTTTCTCTCTCCTATTGTCTCCTAGGTAAATAAGAATGAAATAAGTTTTATTTTATTACCTAAAGCACAACATGAAGATTGAGTGTAGCTGGAATTAGGATAAAGTTCTTCAACTGAATAATCATCATTAGTAAGTCTTTAAGAAATTATATACATACGTATATGGGTAAATCCAATTTAAAATCCTATATATAGGTGTGTTCCTTAATAATAGAGTGAATAATTATTGAGAGGGCAACAACATATTGATGCTTATAACTAAATACAATTTTCCAAAAGTTCAATAAGAATCAGTCAACAAATTTGTCTTTATGACTTGGTAATGGTTTTTAAAGTTCTTAAATACATATTAAAAGCCTTATTTTGAATATGAAAAACATGAAATATTTTGGATAATTGCCTCAGGTAAAGGGTACAAAGGTAAAAATTTTTATTTTCTTTGTTATGACCTAACATTTCAATTATAGCCTGCTGGTTGTCTGTATGTAGTGTTTCGTTTGATTAAACTTACAAAAATTTCTCTCATTTTCAATCAGTATTTTCTTTTATGTGCAGTTACATTATCAAAGAATTACATTTTTCTCTAAAGGTATTCTAATTTAAATCTTGAATTTCTGGGGCTCCTGGATGGCACAGTTGCCTGGGTGTCTGACTCTTGGTTTTGGCTCAGGTCATGATCTCAGGGTCATGAGATTAGCCTTGCTTTGGGCTCTGTGCTCAGCGAGCAGTCTGCTTGAGATTCTCCCTCTCCCTCTGCCCTTCCTGCTTGTGCTCTCTCTTTCTCTAAAATAAATAAATAAATCTTTAAAAATATCTTGAATTTCTTTAGCATTTTTTCTATATCTATATTACTCAGGTTCTTCCTATATTTCTGCCATTATCCAATTCTTATATATTTTAACTTTTAATTAATTTAAGAAAATAAATGCTTAGATATGCATATATTTTAAAACCAACATTCAGATTCTTTCTGTCACCTTTAGTGTCAACTCTTAAATACTAAAGGGGTGGTCTTGAAATGACAATCAGACACCTGCATATTCTTTTTGGGTGGAGAAGGCATGTGGAAATCATAACTACAGAAATGTACTTGAACATTCAATAGACAGATCACAGTATAAAGTACTCTAAAGTTAAATGGATGCCACCAATGAAAAAAATAATATTAGAAGCAATACTTTTTTCTCTTCAGTATGTATCTAGTTGTTCTGCAGAAATTTTTCTTTACATTTATTTAGTGTATGTGTGTGTGTGTGTGTGTGTGTGTGTGTGTGTGTCTGTGTGTGTATGCATTTCTACCTGTGAAAGTGAATTTTAAGTGTCAATTTCACTGGGATACAGTGCCCAGACATTTGGTCAAACATTATTCTGGGTATGTATATGAGGGTGTTTCTGGATGACATTAATATTTGAATTGCTAGACTGAGTAAAGCAGATTGCCCTCCCAATATGGGCAGGCTTCATCCAATAAATTGAAGACCTATAGCACAAAAAGGCTGAGTAAGAGGGCACTCCTTCTGCCTGACTGGTTGAACTGGCACATAGATCTTTCCCTCGCTTAAGGCGTCAGCCAAAACAGCTCTTTTTGCATCTTGAGGTTGCTGGCATTCAGACTAAAACCAAACCATCACCAGTCCTGTGTCTCTGGATTCCTGACTACAGATCTTGAGATTTCTTAGACTTCATGTTCATGTGAGCCAATTCCTTACCAAAACAAAAACCAAAAATATATGTCTATATCTATCTATACCTATGTCTATAAATCTATTGGTTCTCTTTCTCTGAAGAACCCTATCTAATATACTGTATACATAATTAAAATAGAAATTGAGACAACATAAAATCTCATGAAATTCTTGAGATTTGCTAACTGCAACTATTTTATTCTTTAATCCATATTATTTAAATGGAAATGAAATTTGGGAAAAAATAAAATGCTGGTATATTCATAAAATAGTGCACCTGTTCCAATTTTGTATGTTGCCTAGCTCATTTCCTTCATTCATAGAGAAGGATCTTGTGGTATGGAGAGAAAAGTCACTTCCTAATATCATTGTTTTGGGACCAATATCACCTTATTTCCTTTAAACTGATTTAAACTCATAAAAACTAAGGCAAGGGAAACAAAAGCAAAAATAAACTGTTGGGTCTACACCAAAATAAAAAGCTTTTGCACAGCAAAGGAAACCATCAATGAAACAAAAAGATAATGTACTGAATGGGAGAAGATATTTGCAAATGATATATTCAATAAGGGGTTAATTTCCAAAATATATAAAGAACTTATATAAACACCTCCAAAACCAAATTATCCAATTAAAAATGGGCAGAGGACCTGAATAGACCTTTTTCCAAAAAAGACATATGAATGGTCAACAGACACATAAAAAGATGTTCAACATCACTCATCATCAGGCAAATGCAAATCAAAGCCACAATGAGATATCACCTCACACCAGTTAGAATAGCTAAAATCAAAATGACAAGAAATAACAGATGTTGGTGAGCATGTGAAAAAAAGGAACCACCATGCACTGTTGGTGGGAATGTAGACTGGTGTATCCACTGTGGAAAACAGTAGGGAGGTTCCTCAAAAAAATAAAAATAGAAATACCATATGATCCAATAATTCTACTATTGGGTACTTACCCAGAGAAAATGAAAACACTAATTTGAAAAGATACATACACCCCTATGTTTATTGAAGCATTATTTACAACAGCCAAGATATGGAAGCAACCTGAGTGTCCATCAAAGACAAATGGATAAAGAAAATATGGTACGTGTGTGTGTGTGTGTGTGTGTGTGTGTGTGTGTTTGTGTACACAACAGACTATTACACAGCAGTAAAAAAGGGATGAGATTGTGCCATTTGAGACAACACAGATGAACCTAGAGGGTATTATGTTAAGTGAAATAAGTCAGACTGAGAAAGACAAATACAATGATTCTACTCATAAGTGGAATAAAAAAAATATGAACAAAAAGCAGAATCAAACCTATATATACAGATCTCTGATAGCTGTCAGTGGGGAGGGGGTGGAGGATTAGGCAAAATAGCTGAAGGGGAAAGGAAGATACAGGCTTTCCTTTATGGAATAAATAAATCAAGTGAATAAAAGGTACAGCATAAGGAATACAGTCAATGATATTGTATAGCAATGTAATCAGACAGATGGTAGCTACACTTGTGGTGAACACAGCATAATGTATATACTTGTCAAATCACTAAGTTGTATACCTGAAACTAATGTAACATTGTGTGTCAACTATTTTCAAAAAAAGGAGGGGGGGATCAAAGAAATCTCAAAAATATCTTCATATGTATGATTTTCTAGGCATTATTGCAAACCATATTTTAAAAGAAGTATAACAAACAAAAATATTAATTATAGCACAGAAATATAAAATTCATAAAAAAAGATTAAATGAATAATTTACAGTTTTAAAGAAACAATCCCTGAGAATTGAAGTATTTAATATTCTATACTAGAGAATGTCAGTAAAATAATGAGGGATGAACAATGATGACATTTATAAACTTGGTTAACATCTCTATATTTCTGTTTCAGAAAGACTCACTGTGGATGTTGAGAAATGCTGTTTGTTCAGAAATTAACACGCATTGTTTCACAAACCACAGGAAAAGGGATTTTACATATTCCTTCCTTCAAATGTTTTCATCGACAAACAAAAACAATTTTGTAGTCTCCTAAATAATTTTCAGAGAAGATATACTGTCAAAAATGATACAGATGGGTTAAAAATGTTTACTCTTTGCTATTTTAGTGAGCACATCTTTTTTTTAAGTACACAGGAATAGAGGCAGTGCTGTGAAAGAGACACTGAGGAAACAGTGCCATCATATCTATGATGTTAGAAATCAAGTCATAAAGTCACAAAAATAATCCTTAGTTTGAACCATAAACATTCCAACAATTGAAAAATTAAATATATTATTAATTTGAATGAAAACTGAGGGTATATGAACTATCTACTTTATAAAATATGGTTCACAAGAATCTGTGTGATTTTTAAATATATTAAATGTTGCCGATATAATACAGGAAGGTTTATTTTTTCCCAGAAAGCATAAATTAGAGGCACAATCTAGCAACTTCCCCAGACACTGATCTAGGCATCAAAATTTTATGACCAAAATCATATTATGAGGAAAGATTTAAAAAAAAATCTTTGAAAATTATGATGGAAACCACAGTAAATTTTAACTTGTAATCAAGGAGGAAAAATATCAACAACATATGTATTCTCTAAAACTCCATAATAGGATTGTACAAAACAAATCAGAAAATTTTATTGTGTTTCTCTCCGCTGGCTTCTTTCTTTGCAAACTGAATAACAGATGGCATTTAAGAAGATATATCCACCATTGTGTCAATAATTTCACAGTCTAGTTGGCAAGATTAACAAAAAGCCAATTTTCATAATGGCTCTGCACCCAGAGCTACCCTACACAACTCTCAGGGATGAAATTACCACAGTAAGAAGCCTGCTTTGACTTTGTCTTTGTAACACCATGACTGATTACTTTAAATAAATGACCTACAGTCTTACCATTCAGAATTGATGGCTTCCTTATTTGGAATTGTTCAGCTTTAAATATATTTAATAAATCTCAAATGAATTAGAATATAAGAGCTTCTAAGTTTTAATATTTTTATTCTAATGCTGTCATAAAATCAGTATGTGTTAAATATCACTTTAATGACTCTAGGAAGAAATGACTTCGAGAACATGACTTCCTATTTTTATTCTTTTCTAACTTACATTTTTAATAACTTACATTTTTAATATTTTCTTCATGTTTGTAGGAAGAAAAAAATCACCTTAGAATATAGAGCACAAATTTATGACCCCTATTCTATCTTCTAAGTCCTCTACTTTCTCTGAAGTAAACACTCTTAAATATTTGTTATATACTTTCCCAAGTTGTTTCTAACATTTATATTCACATAGTTCCTTCTTAAATCAATCACAGAAGATATATAATAGTAGATATATTTTTGTGTAATCTTTTTTCCCCAGATGGCAAAACATCTGAAAAAATCTTCCATGTAATTTCACAAAAATCCACCTCGTACTCTATTTTCTCTATTTTCTATTTCTATGTCTAGTAGAAACAACAAGTACTATGAAGGGCATATTTTAAAATATATATTTTCACATCTATGTGTATATTCCTGAATTCTAGATTCTTAGAAGTTCACAAGTTAAATAACATGCATACTTGATACTGTAATAGAATTTGTTAAGTTGCATTCTCAAAAGCTCATATAATTTTACATTCCCCACACAGCAGTGTTTGAAAATATCCATTTCATTTCAATTTAAAGCTTTTAGTTTTTTAAATAAAATTTGTATCAATGCATTATATAAAATGAGATAAAATACTTATATATGCAGATATTTATAGAAAAGATATTATTTCTATATTCTGCCAGGTTTTTTCTATGTAGTTATTTTTTGTTAGTTCATAAAAGTTTCTTGTATATATGAACAAATACTTCATGATATATTATAATAGTGAGGTTTCTGCTGTTATAATGCTTAATAAAAAAACAAGCCCTGAATTTTAGTGGGTTACAAAAATAGCCATTTGCTTTTTTTGATTATAGGTCTACAGATTAGCTGTGTTTTGGCAAAATTTGCCTGGTCATAATTGGGCCTGATTCCAGTCTGGAGGTCAAGTTCAGGTATCCTTTGCAAGCCTTATTCCAGGAACCATTAGCTACCTGGGTATATATTTCACTGGGCATGTTTTTCTCATACTGATGACAAAAGTGCAAAAGAACAACTGTGACCACATAAACACATTTAAAAACCTCTGTTTGGAAAACATATACATTATGTTCCTTCACATACCACTGGCCAAAGCAAGTCTTATTAGGCCATCTTCAGTCATGAAAAAGTGGAAAAGAAAGAAATTTGTGGACAAGTGATCCTATGTATCACTATATTTTGAATGCTTTTTCCACATCAATTGCTTATGCTTCTATTTTTTTTTACAAGTCTTTAAATCTATGCATTGCAATAATCTGTTTCTTTATAAATCTGGATTTTGTGTCCTCTTTAAGCTTTCATGCTGATCATGAGTTAGTATTATCATCCTATATATATTTTTTATAGTACTGACTTTTGCATGTTTCATTTGCAAGTTTTTTATGTGTACTTTTTAAACAAAAACATTTTCCTGTGGACTTTAACCTATCTTTCCAATTGCCGCAACATAATTTTTATTAAATAATTTCTGCATGAGTTTGAAATACCATCTATTTCATATACTAAATTGCCATGTATAAATTGCTTTATTTCTTGTATTTTTTCCTGCTAATCTACTTCTGTATTTCTGCACCAAAACACATAGTTCTCATTTCTGTACCTTTAAAAAAAAATGTTTGACAGGGGCGCCTGGGTGGATCAGTTGATTAAGCATCTGCCTTCAGCTTAGGTCATGATCCCAGGGTCCTGGGATCCAGCCCTGTGTTGGGTCCCTGCTCAGCGGGGAGTCTGCTTCTCCCTCTCCTTCTGCTCCCTCCCCCTCTGCCTGCCGCTCCCCCTGCTTATGTGTTCCCTCTCTCTGTCAAATAAATAAATAAAATCATTTTTAAAAAGTGTTTTAGTAGTAAATCAAGCCCTGGATCACTGGTTTTCGATTGTATGTATGTATATATATGTATTTCTTTATATTTATTTTTTGACAATTTTCTTGCCTTTTTCTGTATATTTTCTGTTGTGGGTGATCTAAAGATTAAGTTTTCCTCTGTCAACTTAAAAATACTCCTGGGGTTGTGAAAAGAAAATAATATAAAATATCTTATTTAGATTATAGCACCTGAAATTGCCAATCATTCCCCTTTTTTAGACCCAGTGGAAGAGTAATTTATTATGATTGAACATACTATAGAAAATTAATTTAGAATAAATTACCTCTATACAATATTGATCACTCCCATCCAGGAATAGGATATATTTTTTCTCTTCATTATATATTTCTGTATAGTTTGGTTTAATTTTCATCTAGCCCTTTTAAAAATTAATTATTTTTTTAAGTTTTTAAGTAATCTCTACACCCAACATTGGGCTCAAACTCATGACCCCAAGATCGAGTTACATGTTGTGACTGAGCCAGCCAGGAGTCCTTCATCTAACCTTTTCGCCTTTTTTTTTTTTCCCTCTTAGTTATATTAATAAGGTCTCTCAGGTTTAGTTTGTTGTTAAAAAATGACAACTATTTTGCATTACATTTCTGTATTGTTATTGCTGATTTACAAGAAAGATATTGCTTTTTGTAAGTTGATGTTGAAAGGAAATTAAGCACAGTGGTTAATATAAAATGCTCTAACTCCATACCGCTTTGGTTTATTTAATGAATGACATTAAGGAGTTAGTGTCCTTTGCCAGTTTCCTTCTGCACAAAAATGTAACCACACATCTTCTGCAATGAAGCACAGTTTCTCAAATTCCTCTCTTTTATTTTCCTCTTTAAAGATCACCTCCTCACATCAGCAGTGTGTGTGTGTGTGTGTGTGTGTGTGTGTCTAGGGAGAGGTTTGTCATTGGAAGGGATGTGGGAAGCAAGGCTGCTAATGCAAATTTTGCTGCTATGAGACAATTTTATTTTCTTGATTCAGTAGGCCCTATTCTGTTAAACAATTGAGCAAAAGTCAACTAGCAGTATTTGAAAGGTTCCTTAGGGTCAAAATACTATACAATCTTTATTCAAGTGTTAATATACGAAGTCGAAAACATCATCTAAACATCCATCAATGCACAAATTTACAGAAATTCCCTCCTGCAAATGTGAGAAGGTTGAAATAGCACATTAACCACATGTAATACATTCTAAGACAGGACAGCATAAAGAGAATTAATGGACAGGACAGGCATTAGCTAAGAAGGTAGAATAAGGCAATGTAACTTGAGGAAACTGGGAGAAATTTGGAGAAAAAAGATGAATAGATGAGGTTTAATCTCATACTTTTAATTGGGCAAATAGAAAGTGTCTTAATTTATTTGAGTATATATTTTTAATCACTTTTTTATTATTATGTTTTTTAAGTGTACAGATTAATGGTTATTATTATAGTCACAGGGCCAACCTAAATAAAGAGGAACACTAAGTTAAGCTCAAATTATCAGAAATTGGGTTTATTCAGAAATTGCATAGAAATTGCAATTTGGGATATAAACTTACCAAGCTACAAGCAAGACCCTTAACTTTTGGGGTGGGCCATATTTATGAGCAGGAAGTGCAAAAAGGGGAGTCCAAGCAGCAAAATCATTTGCTTGAGGAAAGAGACAGGTTCGTGGTGGGTGTTCATTAGTCACGGGATAAGTTTCAGTTTTTGTAAATCAGGCATTTATGAAAAATAAGTCTCTCAGTCTTTCAGTTTCCTTTTTCTGAGGGCATATGCATGTGATTCTCTATTTTTTATCCTTTAGTTCCATTTTATTTATTTTTTTAAAGATTTATTTATTTGAGAGAGAGAGAGCATGAGTGCACACATGAGTGGGGGGATGGGTAGAGGGAGAGAATCTTGAAGCAGACTCCTCGCTGAGCAGGGAGCCCAATTCAGGGCTTGATCTCATGACCCATTCATCAGTTGATGGAGACTTATGTTGTTTCTACCTTTTACCTATTATGAATAGTACTGCTATAAACATTTATGCACAAGTTTTCGTTTGGACATATATTTTCATTTGTCTTGGCATATACTTAGGAGTGGAATTGCTGGGTCACACTGTAACTTTACATTTCAGAAACTGCCACCTTGTTTGCTTAAATGGCAGCACCATTTTCTATTCCCACCAGTAGTACGTGAGTTTTCTGATTGCTCCACATCCTCACTTTGTTATTATCTGTTTTGGTTTTTGGGTTTTTTTTTTTTTCATCATTTTAACTATCCTAGTGGATATGAAGTAATATTTCAATGTGATTTTTTATTTATACTTGTCTCGTAAATGATAATCCTGAGCCTCCTTCTATGTATTACTGGTCATTTGTATATTTCCATCACAGGAATGTCTACTCAGATCAATTGCCCATTTTTTTAGTAGGGTTATTTGTCTTTTATTCATTGAGTTACAAGCATCCTTTATATATTTTAGATACGAGATCTTTACCTGATATAAGATTTGCAAATACGTTCCTACCTTTTATGATTTGTCTTTTCATTTTCTGGATCATGTTCTTTAAAGCACAAAGGTTTTAAAGCAATTTTCCCTTTCCTTCGTGGTTATTCTGTTTATTGTCCATAAGTAACTCATTTTATATAAGATGCTGTATTAGATTGCCAGGGGTGCCATGACAAAGTACGGCAACCTAGGTGGTTTAAACAATAGAAAGTTATTGCTTCACAGTTCTAGGGGCTAGAAGTACAAAATCCAGGTGTCTGGGGGTTGGTTCTTTCTGACAGCTATGAGGATGCCTTTTGCCCAGCTTCTAGTGCATCGCTAGCAATATTTAGTATTTGGGGCTTGTAAAAGCATTATTCCAATCTCTACCTTCATTTTCACATGGCGTTCTCCCTAAGTGTGTGTTTCTGTCCAAATTTCCCCTTTTCATAAGTACATAATTTACATTAAATAAGAGGCCCTTCCTACTCTAATATGGCTTCATCTAAACTTAACTAATTACAACTACAGCAACCCTAATTCCAAGTAAGGACATATCCTGAGGTACTTGGGATCAGAACTTCAACATATGAATTTTTCAGGAATACAATTCAACCCACAGCACATGCATTATCAAATAAATAAATACTTACCTAATACTTAAACATTACTTAGTAAAATCTTAAAATTAATAAAACTATATATAAAGCAAACTCTTTCCCACACATTGTCTTATTTATTTTTCTCATAACCACCTGGTGTGATAAGTAAAACTTACATTTTATCTCCATTTTCAAGAGAAAAACTGATATCTAGAGAGATTACTGATTTTTCCCCAGTTTATTATGTTTCTATGTAACAAAAACAAAGGAGTGCAATCTCCCACTCTACATACTCAGCAGGCCTGTTATACTAAAAGTAATGCTTATGACTACATCTATTTAATGGAAAGGTGACACCAATAAAAGCCACAATACTATACTTCTGCAAATATGCGAGAAATAAATGCTCCAGGAAAATGGCATAAAATTTCATCCAATGAGCCTGTGAGCTCTACTCAGCTAGATAATCTATGAAACACAGAATGAATAAAAAGCATTATCCTTGCTTTCAATGTACTTATTGTCTATTAGGAAAGTTAAGCATAATATAGAAAATAATGGGTCAGAAAATAAGATCAGATAAACTATGATGAATTGTTCAATTATGTGATTTAGATAGTGGTCAAAGGAGAATTAAATTTGGGTGAATTGGAGTATTCTGAAATGCCTTTATTATGAAAATTGGACTTGAATTAGGGACTGATGTCAGGAAATGGATCCTGACATCATGGAAAGGAGGAAGCACTATGAGTGGGGGAAAAAAACATGAACCAAACTAACAAATTGGAATTGTGAATTCTCTCTCTAAGGGGCAATCCAGATTACAGTGACTAGAGAAAACAAAAATTGTAGATAATAATAAAACTTAATCATTCTCATTTCAATATTTATATTTGTTGATTAATAAGTGACTGCACCCAAACCTACACATTTTTAGGTTAATTCCAAAGCGTTTGTGCAGCAAGAGAAGCACTCTTAAGATCAAGTTTTCACTTCATGGTATTAAGGACAATTACAGCATATTCAAAGTAGTGGTGTGAACTCCCTAGTAGTGTTTCATTAGTCTTCCTACTGAGTAGGTATGGAGTGTGGGCCAGGAAAGAGCAAAGTTCCCTTCCAAGGAAAGTCAACCCTAATTTGGTAGGTCAGTACTTTAACCTCACAGCCTACTCAATCCATCTCTATTTTTCTGGAACTACCAACAAGGCTGCCAAATGTGATCCATGCACTTGTCCACTAGAAACTGAATGGGAGCCATCAACTCATTTCACACAGGTCAGCAAACAGCAATCAAAGGCTAATGGCTTTCTGTCACCACCGACCCAGGGTAGGTGCAAAGGCTGACCTGGAGGTTAGAGGCTCTGCATCCCATTACCTATCCCAGGAACTATCTGGTCCCCCTCCAGAAAGCAATTTACTTGATACAAAATTGAAAGTACTACCTGATTTGCTCTTTTCCCAGTGCTGCTTTCAAAAATGCCTAAAAGTTTCTGAAGTGGCAGAACTGATGGGCTGGCCTCTTTGCTAGGTATTTGGCAGGTGTGAGGGAGCAGTGGTGAAAAACTAATAAAGAGAAATGTCAAGTTATGTTTTGCCAAGAGGTGAGTCGCATTCAATACATGGCAAAGACTGTTGACCTAAAATCCTCATTCAACTGTTCTTAAAGGCAGAATATAGCCCCACAAAAGTCTTTCAAAGAAAGCTTTTCCTTAACAAAGTAACCATTAATTGGTATCAGTGATTAGAGATGGTTTGCTGAAAATAATAACTTTTCTGTCTACAGCATTAGAAGATTGGAACTGTGTAAAGAGTAGCCAACTTAAAAACATTTGATACTTATACACTATGACTCTAGAAATGTTTATTTTCAGAAATAGTTTGTCCCAGGGGCACCTGGGTGGCGCAGCCGTTAAGCGTCTGCCTTCGGCTCAGGGCGTGATCCCGCGTTCTGGGATCGAGCCCCACATCAGGCTCCTCCGCTGGGAGCCTGCTTCTTCCTCACCCACTCCCCCTGCTTGTGTTCCCTCTCTCCCTGGTTGTCTCTCTCTCTCTCTGTCAAATAAATAAATAAAATCTTAAAAAAAAAGAAAGAGTTTGTCCCAAACTGTTAAGTGTTAATTTGTCTTAAAATTAATATAAAACTGCCCAAAATGCAAAATCAAAAATCATGGTTGAAGATACTCTAAAATTAATAAAGATTAAGCTTTGGGCACCTTCAAATGCATACCCAAAGCTCTAGTAAATTTTGTTGATTTACGTTATGATTTCTCTTTAGGAAAGTCCTTCAAATTATGTAATATTTAGGATCCAAATAACTTGGGTGTACCTCTATCAACTGACTAATCACATTATGAATCTGTGAAAACCTATAAATATTATGTCTATCTGTGCTTCTCATTCTACACAAAAATCACTAGAAATAATGTTCGAAAAGATTCTTCTCTGTGGGCCTCTGGGGGGAGACACAGCCCAAAAAGTGGTGGTTGCAGCATTTTCTCATTCTAGCTCTTAGCATAACTACACACAGAGATGCATACCAAATACAAGTACAAAAGCAAATGCAAAGATAAAGGTGGAGTGAAAACAGATACTAAGATCTGAAAAATGCTCAACAATTCTACTTAAAAAGAAATTTAAAATATCTCATTTGCTTAGATGTCTAATTGCTTTCTGCAAGACATAAAACTAAATTTAGTTAACACAGAAATTACATAACTTTTAATAAAAAAATCCCCACCTTGTCAGTAATGCTTTGTAGGGTAAAATAATTCTCAGAATTCACAAAGGCCTTACAAGACCCCATATCACTTATTATATACTTTAGCTCAAATAATAACCATACTGATTGATCATAGTCATTGACTTTCCCATACATGTGCATGTGTGTGCGTACTACATTATTCAAAGTTAATTATGTATTACCAGGAATACACCATTTTCTAACACGTCATAGAAATCCATTCCTAGAATTATCTTTAAAATATTAATATATGAAAAATATCACTTAGAACAAATAAAAGTTTAGGCATCTCCTGAGTCCTGTTGTTTTAACAAACAGATACAGCTTAAACTCTAAAATAACTTCCCTGAAAAGCTCATTTGTTGTTAATATTTCAAAAAATATTCTATTCACATTTAGAGAAAAGTTGGGAAAAGTGCAGAAGTTTCTCATATACCTAGCTTCCAGAAACATTACTATTATATACATTTGCATATATATTACTATGTATATACACATCACATATATATGCATATATGCATGGGTATATACATACACACATGAAAATCATAGTACATTTTTCAAAATCAGGAAATTAACTGGGATCACTATTATGAACTAAACTACAGACCTTATTTAAATGTTATTCATTTCTCCTCTAGTGTCCTTTCAAGGATCCAATCCAGGATCCCACGCTGTTTTTAGCTTTTGTCTCTTTAGTCCCCTCCAATCTGTCACAGTCTTTCATTCTGCTGCTTCTCTTTTAATAGGAATTTCATTTATTTTCTGAAGCAAAATGATAGACATTGATTTCTACTGGTTATCTATTATCACAATTATTTTTTTAAATAACTGTATTCTTTTTATTTTCCAGTGAGTATTTTTTATTTTTTTACTTTTTATTTTATTCATTTTTTTTTCAAATTTTTATTTAAATTCCAGTTAGTTAACATACAGTGTAACATTAGTTTCAGGTGTAGAATCTAGTGATTCATCACTTTCATACAACACCCATGGTCATGATGATTTTATTATGTCAACCATTAGGTTAAATGGGAAATCAATAACAGTGTAAAAATGCACAAAACTACACACATACTTAGGGTCACGTAAGAAAGAATAATCTGAACATGTATAATATTCACATATAATCATACATTTTTCCATTATCTCATTATCACAGTATCTGCTAGAAGTTAGTGTTGTTCAATCCCATCTATATGCGGGAAAACTGAGGCACAGAAAAGTCACTTGCCCAAAATCACTTAGCTGATGAGCAGAAGACCAGAATTTTAAAACATCTTTTACTGTCATTTATATGCTGTAGATAATCTCCAATGCATGAGTTTTGCTAACAGTTGCATTGAATAGATTTTTGTAGAATGTAAGACCTAAATCCTAAAGAATCTACACACATTTCTTCTGTCTTGCACAGCTTCAGCTGTCCACTCACAATCAAGAATGACAAAATCTAATAGAATTGTTGTTTGCCAAGCCCTAGTGTGATCAACTGACTTTCAACTTCGCACTTGTTTTTCCATTACACAGTGTCAAACATTATATAAACATAAGTCATGCTAATGTCTTTCATTACATTTCAATGAGCCAAATTATCCCTATCCAAAACTAAATTTTCTTCATATTGACTCCCAGTTTTGAGTGGAGTCACATTTAGAGCAGTCCTTCCCTTTTCCCCAAACTTCCTTGTCACCGAGTGATCACGTGACCTGAGCTGTCCATTCTGAACTGGGTGTTACCTGATTAGGTCATAAAGTTGGTCATGTACAACAGCACACCATCATTAAATGGAAGTGGTATTTACGTGATTGAGTGGTATATTCAAGCCCTAGCAGGCCCTAAAGACACAAATAAGTTACATGAAAAAGTGACCCAACGTCCATGGTCCACACTCCTGCCACACCACCTTCTTCCTCTCAGCCCACATCTAAGGCTTCATGCAGAATTCCTGACATTCAGTTGACAAAGGAAGATAAGACTCAGCCCTGGTTTAGAGATGGTTCTGCATGATATGCATGATATGCAGGCACCCCTCAAAAGTGGATAGCTATGGCACCACAGCTCATTCCTGGGACATCCCTGAAGGACAATGGTGAAGGGAAATCCTCCCTGTGGACAGAACATCAAGCAATATACATGATTTATCACTTTTCTTGGAAGTAAAAATGGTGAAATGTGCCATCCCAATTATGTACTAATTCATGGGCTCTGGCCAGTGATTTGGCTGGATGGTCAGGGACTTAGAAGGAACATGATTTGAAAATTGATGAAAAGGAAATGTGAAGAAAAAGCATGTGGATAGACCTCTCCCAATGGGCAAAAAATGTGAAGATATTTGTGTCCCATTTGAATGCTTACCAAATGGTGACCTCAGCAGAGGAAGATTCTAATAATCAAGTGGCTATGACCTGTTCTATAGATACCAGTCAGCCTTTCCCCCCAGCCACCATTGCCATTGCCCCAAGAGTTCATGAACAAAGTAGCTATGGGGGAAGGGATGGAGGTTATGCATGGGCTCGGCAACAAGGACTTCTACTCACCAAGGCAGACCTGGATAGAGCCACTGCTGAGTGTCAAATCTTCCAGCAGCAGAGACAACCACTGAGTCCCACACATAGCACAATTGCCCAGGGTGATCAGCCAGGATGATCGCATTGGACAGCATCCATCACAGAAGGGGCAGTGTTTTCTCACTGGAATAAAGATTTACTCTGGATACAGATTTGCCCTCTCTGTGTACAATGCTTCCATTAAAACTACCATCCATTGACTTACAGAATGCATCACCAACCATCGTGGTATTCCACAACAGCATTGCTTCTGATCAAGAAACAACCTTCACAGAATTTTCCCCACCATCCTGAAGCAGCTGTCTTGATAGGACAGTGGAATGGTTTTTTGATGAACCAGTGATAGTGCCAACTAGGTGGCAATATCTTGCAGAGTAAGGGCAAGTTTCTTCAGAAACGGTACATGTTCTGAATCAGCATCCAATAGATGGTGCTGTTTCTCCCATAGCCAGGATTCATAGGTCAAGAAATTAAGGAGTGGAAACCAAAACAGCACCACTTACTATTACTCCCTTAGTGATACACTGGCAAACTTTTTGCTTCCTGTTTCCGTGCCCTTGTGCCTTGCTGGCCTAGAAGTCACAACAATGATTCCATCGGCCTGGAAATTAAGACTGTCACCTGGCTACTCTAGACTACTTATGCCTCTGAAATAGCAGTCATGGAAGGGAATTATCTTACTAGGTGAGGTAATTAATCCTGGGGGAAATTAGACTGCTACTCCATAATGGAGGTAAAGAAGAATATGTCTGGAATATAGGAGATCCCTTATGATATATCTGAGTATTACCATGCCCTGTGATTAAGGTCAATGGAGAACTACAACAACCAAACCCAGAAAGGATTACTAATAGCCAGACCCTTCAGGAATGAAAGTTTAGGTGCCTTCACCAGATAAAGAACCATGAGCAGCTGAGGTGCTTGCTGAAGGCAAAGGGCATATAGAGTAAAAAGTGGACGAAGGTAGTTATAAATGTCAGCTATGATCAGATATCTAGTTACAGAAACAATGATTATAATTGTTATGAATATTCTTATTTTGTTATGAAAGTATGTGTGCATATAGATATATGAAGTATCTTTGTTGTCCTCTCTCATTGCATTGTAATGTATCATAAGTTGTATTGACTTATCATAATATTTAAGTATTGTTAATTTTATATCATAGTATTTAAGTTACATCAAGAAAAGTAAACATAACTTAAGGACTTTACCTCTTCTTCTGGAGAAGGGGTTACTGGGTTTCAGTTGTATGAAGGATAATTGTATCATATTAGGCAGAATTCTGACCTTGTAATTGTCTTTATTTAGAGATTAAGTACGGTTAAAGAGATGGATATGATTGCCAACTTGACGAGAGATGGATTTGTGATGGTTAATTTCATGTGTCAATTTAACTGGGCTACTCTCCAGATATTTGACTAAACATTACTTGAGGTATGTCTGGTGAGGGGGTTTCTGGTTGAGATGACATCTGAATTGGTAGGCTGAATAAAGCAAATTATCCGTGCCAATGTGGGCAGGCCTCATCCAACCTGTTGGAGGCCAGGACAGAACAAAAGGTGGAATAAGGGAAAGTTCACTCTCTGTGTGTTTTTTGGTTTTTGTTTTTTTGTTTTGAGCTGGAACATGTTTTCTCCTGCTCTCAGACTGGAATTTATACCATTGGCTCTCTTGGGTCTCCAGTTTGTAGATAGGAAATCACAGGATTTCTCAGTCTCCATAATTGCATGAGCAAATTCCTTATTATAAATCTCTTTCTTTCCTTTTAAATATTTTCCTTACAAATAGTTCCTCATATATATTTGATCCTTGAACAATGCAGAGTTGACCTTTGAACAACACAGGGATTAGAGGCACCAAGTCCCCATGCAGTCAAAAATCTGCATATAAACTTGGACTCTATCAAGAATTTAGTTACTAATAGCCTACTATTGATGGGAAGCCTTACCAATAATATAAACAGTTGATTAACACATATTTTATATCTGTATTATATACTATATTCTTATAATAATTAGAGAAAATAAAATGTTATTAAGAAAATCATAAGTAAAACAAAATACATTTACAGTACTATACATATATTTATTTAGAAAAGTCCATGTATGGACGGGTTGGGCTGCTGGGACCACCCCAGGATGTCCGTGTTCTGCAGCCTGGTAGCCTTGGCTAAATGGCAGCTGCCAGATGAGCGTGCAGGCCATGATGGCAGCCTGGAGGCACAGTGCAGCTGCTCCATCTGCAAGGTCTATCACCAACCTGCGGCCTTTGGCATAAGCTGGCCTCCAGGACACTGAAAGTCTGTGGCATCATTAGGTAAAGGAGTCCATGCCCAGCCCTAGAGGAGCCCTAGGACCTCAGCAACCCCAACAGGGCACTGGAGTCTGGAGCACGGAGGGGAGAGGCACCAGGGGCACAAGGGTCTCTACATAGAGTTCTCACCCTCTGCGCATTCCTACACTTCAGCCTAGCCTCCTGGCCACCAGCCTTAGATGTTAACCCAACCACCTCATCGGCACATGGTATAACCTGCAGCCCTGGAGGGTTTCAGAGCTCCCAGGGGCTTCTGATAACCTTGAAGGGTCTCCCTGAGCGCTCACAGGGAAGCAGGCATGACCTCTGCATCAGTTGCCTTTAATTTAGTCCTGTGGAGACTGAGGTGGGCAATTGTAAATAAGTGCCTCGTCACTTTTGCTGTCAACTCTTAGAAACAAAACAAAAATGCATATAAGTACACCCACACAGTTCAAATTCCTGTTGTTCCAGGGTCAACTGTACATATTATTCTCAGTCCATGTGAGCTAGTATAACAAAATCCCATACTCCATGTAGCTTATAAACAAAAAAAAATTATTTGTCTGAGATCCATCACGGTCAGGTGAGAGAGCTTTTCCAGGTCTTAGACTTCTTGTTTTAATCTCACAACATGGAGAAGGCAAGGGAATTTTGTGGGGTCTCTTTTATAAGAGCTCTAATCCCATTCATGAGGATTTCACCTGGATGACCTAAGCACCTCCTAAGGAACAGTCTCTGAATACCATGACACTGACCATTAGAATTTCAACATATGAATTTTGAGGGAACACAAACCTTCAGACCACAGCATTCTACCCCCTAAATCCCCCAAATTCATGTCCTTCTCACTTGCAGAATAATTTCATTACATTCCAACAAGCCCCAAATCTTAATTTATTCCAGTAGCATCTCAAACGTTTAAGTCCAAAGTCTCATTTAAATATCATCTAAATCAGATATGGGTGACACTCAAGGTATAATTCATTCTAAGTCAAATCGCTCTCTTTCCATGAATCTATGAAATCAAACACGTTATATGCTTCTAAAATACAACAGTGTTATAGGCAGAGGACACACATTCCCATTTCAGAAGGCAGAAATAGGAAAGAAAGTTTCCAAGGAAGTCCAAAATCCAAAAAGGCAATCAATATCAAACCTTAAATCTCAAGAATAATCTTCTTTAACTCAATTTTCTGCCAGACAGGCCCAGTGAAGTGGAGGTCCCACCTTCTGAACACGCTGGGACATCCTTGCATTCAGGAGAAGGCAAGTTGCACCTTCAACACTACTTAGAAATAGCTTTAGCTACCTATCTAATTTCATTGTTCACAAGTTCTACCTTCCTTACAACACCAGGACACAGACACAATTCAGCCAAGTTCTTAGCCACTTTAAACAAGGATGATCTTTTCTCCACATCCAATAACATGTTTCTTTTCTAAGTCTCCACCATAATTCTCTTTAGAAGCCCCTTTGTAGCAATATAGGGTTTTTCTATCATGCACCTCCAAACTTTTCCAGCCTCTACCCATGTTGCGCAAAGTGTCTGAAGCCACTTCCACATTTTTAGGTATGTGTTACAGCAGCACCCTTACTTTTTGGTACCAATATTCTGTCTTAGTCAACTTGGGCTGCTATGACAAAATACCATAGACTAAATAGCTTATAAACAACACACAGTTCTCACAGTTCTATAGGTGGGAAATCCAAAATCACGGTGCCAGCATGGTCAAGTGACAGCCCTCTTCTGAGCTGCAGGCTTCTCATTATGCCCTTGCATGGTGGAAGGGGCTGTGGAGCTCTGTGTGGTCCTTTTATGAAAGAACTGATCTCCTTCATGAGGGCTCCACCTTCATGACCTGAGCACCTCCCAAGAGCCCCATCTCCCAATACCATCACATTGGGGATTAGAATTTCAACAAAAGAATTTGAGGGGCTACACAAACACTGAGACCATAGGGTATATAAAAATGAAATCTTTATATGTATAGTCTATTGAATCTGTTATCTGCTTCTTTGGGGAACCTTGATTAATACAGATGATCATGTGAATACACAGTGAGAAGGTAACCATCTGCAAGTCAAGGAAAGAGGCCTCAGAAGAAACCACATCTGTGAACCACTTGATATTAATTTCTAGCCTCTAGAACTATGAAAAAATAAGCACCCCAATCTGTGCCATTTTGTTACGGCAGCCCTAGTAAACTAATGCAGGCTTTCATAGTCATTGAAAAAACAAAGGAGTCCAACTTCAATAGAACGCAAAATATTTGGAAGAATGCAGAGTGAATAAGAAGTTACTTTTCCAGCTCGTAATAGGTCTCTTATTTTCTTTCAACTTTCTAATTGGTTACTCAGGCATTGTTAGATTAAGTGGACCCAGCATACTTTCATACTTCAGACCTTATTTTTCCAAATGGACTGAAATACATGGGCAGCACATCACAATGAAATAATGTCTAAATAAGGCTATTCCTGATTGTTCCACCCATCACACTCACATATCGTGTCAGTTTATTATTACCAAAACAAATTACCATGAATGGAACAGTTGAAAACAATATTCATTTGTGATCCTAAAGTTTCTGTAGTTCAGAAGTATATAACTGGGTTAACTGTGTCCTCAGCTAAAGGTCTACCAATGCTGAAATCTAGATGTTGCCCACCTTGCATTTTCATGTGGGGCTTGCAATCCTCTTCTAAACGCACTCAGTTGAATGGCAACATCCGGTTCCATGCAGTTGTAGGATTAAAGTCCTTTTTTCTTGTTGGTTAACAGTCAAAGATTTCTCTAAGCAACTAAAGGGTTTTCTCTAGTCCTTGATACATGGACCCCTTCATCTTTAAAGCTAGTGAAGGAGAATATTCCTACTATAGAATCGACTTCAGGCAGGGCCCATGCTTTTAAGGGTTCCTCTGATTAGGTTAGCCAGATAATGTCTTTTGGTTGATTCAAAGTCAACTGATTAATAGTTTAATTATGAGAGTGATATTTCATCATATTTACAGTGGGAGAGGATTTTAGAAAGCTATATATAGACCAGAGGTGGAAATCTTCGGTGCCATCTTAGACTTCTGTCTATCACATAATATACTGCAGAGAAAATAAAATCCTAGTGGTAAAGAACACAAATCATACAGCCGGACTTCCTGAGTTCAAAACCCAATATGCTACATATTAACTGTAAAAACTTGCTCAAACTACTTAAATGGGATGCACTTTAGTTTCCTCTTATGTAATATGCAAATTAGAGTGGTATACCACACTTGCAAGTTGTTGTGAGGAATAAAATTTACATGTATAGAAAGAAAATGAGAAGAGGGTTTAGAAGAGTGTATGGAATACAGAAAGCACTATATGCATTTTAGCAAGTTTATTATTAGAATAGAAATATGTTGAAGTAAAGTGAGAAATTCCACTTCCTCGCCCTGCTCTTGACCTCAGAGCTCTTCCATAATTCTGTGTTCACCAATTTTTTTCTTCAGTGCTGTGACTGCCCTACTTAATTTCTAATTAATGTTTCCTAACATGTTTGCCAGTTAAATAATTATTTCTCTAGGGGCACCTGGCTGGCTCAGTCAGAAGAGCATACGGCTCTTGATCTCAGGGTTACAAGTTTGAGCCCCATGTTCGGTGTAGAGATTACTTAAACAAATAAACTTAAAAATAATTATTTCTCAAGTTATATTAAGGCCTATATATATTGTCCTAGGGTAGAAGGTAGTATTTAAGACCAACAAAACTACAATGATCAAAAAGGATGAATCTGTCATCCTTTAACCTAATAACGGATCTAGACAATATTTTGAAGTAAGAGTTCTTCATTCAAATATTCATGATATGACTGAGTCTATATTACTCACAGAAAAACTGGAATGATCCGGACTACTTTTGATACATTATGATTGTTTAACATAATTTAATTATGTATTATAAAAATATGACATTAGGAGCGGCAAACATATTGAAAATGAGAGAAATTGGAAATCAGAGCACCTAATTTTTTTTTTAAAGATGGAAATCAAAGCACCTAATTTCTAAAGCCAGTTCCCCATGTAAATTTCTCTGTGATATTGTGAAAATCTCTAAACCATTGTGGGATTTTTCACACTAACCCTATGACAACAAAATAACAACAAAAAAATGGTGAAGGTGTGAAGACTCTTTTAGGTATAAATTCTCTATTTTATGAATAAAAGATAACATCAATACAGCTTCTTTGGTTAAATTAATAACAGACGCCAGTCTTTGTGTTTTTTCTATTTTGATCAATAAACCAATAATCCAGAATGAAATCTTTTCATAGTATTTTACATTCTCATTTGAGTCTATTGTTTAAAACAGTTTTCATATCCACTATCTCATTTAATATCTCTCTCTTCCTTTCTCTCTCTCTCTCTCTCTCACACACACACACACACACACACACGATGTAGCAAATAGCATAGGTAATTATCCCTACTTTATATATGGAATAAGGGTGATTCTAAGAAGTTAAGCAAACTTGCAGAAAGGCACAGAGTTAATGAGTGCTAACTCCTTGACTTAGTTTTAGTTTCTGTGTTAGTTTTTTTCAGCACAATATGGTACCTTTTCCATGTCATTTGCCCTAGAACATAACACAGTAGACCACTTCCATATTTCTTTTAATTTTTAGGGCAAGTAAGACAATAATCCTAACACATTTATTATCAGGTTCAATACACCATCCTGCCCATTTGAGTAAACTTGAGAATCCTAAATTTGGCAGTCAATATGTAGACATTTATTGAATCTATTGTTTCCTAGACACTAGGCTAACCAATGTGGAATATGCTGGGATAAATAAGGCAAAATGCTGTGCTCTAGGGAACATTAGTATTTAGAAGGGGGCATTAATGAGAAGAGCTATAAATTATCAAATTTTAATTCATTTTTTCTGAATATTGAATGTCTTGTGCTATCACCTTATATGGAAGATTTCTTATGAAAATAGGTACATAAAATCAAAAAACACTGAACAAAGGTATACACTTTAGAAATTAAGTGAATAAAGAATGGCAGAGAGACACGGTCCAACACACAGTTGGGAACAATATTTTAAAGTAGACAACTTAGGTTTTTTACTCCATTCAACTATTTTCACACGTCTTCCTTGAGGAGAATTAATTCAGAGAAACTGACTGAATATATTTCAAATTATGATTATAAAAAAACACCAAAAATAGAGATAATTCAAGAGAATATCCTTAAGGGAGATAATATATGGTCTTCAGAGAAGAATTATATTTATCTGTGCCACACGTATAAGGTAGATTTTATCCATCTTAGCCAATTTTGGTTAATGCAGAACCAAATGTAAATTGGTTTTCTTTTTGTTCAAATGTCAGCCTTACTTCCATCAAAAACGAAGGTGAAACTTAATGAAAATTTAGAATATTAAGGGCTGCTGCCTAAAATCTTGAAAGCCTGAGTAAATATAGTTACTTGCCAAATACAAAGGTAAATTTTTAGGAATTGGTTTACAGAGATATTGATAATAATTCAATGGTCTTTTTGAAAATTTTGGTTATATAACTACTCAAATTAATTCAGATGAACCCAGCCCCCATATTTTAAACTATCTACATTTTTATTCTTTGAGAAATATGAAATAGCATATTTCATGCTTAAGAGGTGTTCTCCATAATGACCTTGAAACTATTATAAAGGTAATAACTCCAAAAGTACACATAGGTGATCAGTAAGGTACTGGAGTAGCATATTTCTTCTTGTATCATCCCTAGTTATCTCATCACTTATACAGGAGTCATAATTTGCCACATCATTGTAAACCAAAGTTTAGGATGGTGATTGTATCTATGCTAACTTTTCTCATTTTACCACCACAAATATTTTTGCTTTCAGTGGGACACCTTGTCAGAAAATCTTATGATTTCATTTAGAAGAGTTCATAGAGAGAGACAAATACAAGAGTTATAGTGTGGCAAAAATTGCCAACCTACACCTTTAGCATTAACTATATGAATTAAGAGTAACATCTCTAAACACAAGAGGAAAACATTGAACACTTATCAAGCTTTTCTACTGATTACTTATGTGACTTGGGACAAATAATTTAACCCCTCTGTTCTTTCACCTCCATCTGTTAATTTATATTCTATGAGGCATTTTTGTGTCTTAGCATCTCTGCAAGGTAATGTTAAAAAGGAAAAAAAAAAAAAAGAAAGTGTCATGTGGAAAATGAAGCTAATGATACAGTAATTGTCAGTTAAACAGTTCAAATTTTTTGGAAGAAAAATACGAAGCAACTTGAAGCATCATTATTTAATGAAAGCACCTATATCTGTAACTCACATTCACATGAGCTTCACTATAAAATATAAATGAATCTTTTTTTGCTTTGGATAGAAAACAGGAGGTAAAAAATTGTTATTTATAAACAACTTGATATGTCAAAAGTGAAGAAACTAGCTTAATCTATGGTTTAATAAGCAAATCAAACTAAAGGTGAAATATCTTTCTCGCAATTTTCAGAAAAAAAGGTTTATTATACTGATTTGGTTGGGTCTGTCTTTGCATTGTTAATGTAACTGTTAATGTAAAACACTTCATAGTTTGGTTCTTTCTTGTGAAATAATATATTTTTTTTTCACACTGAAGCTTAAAAAGGGATCTTTTATCATAGATGTGACAGCATTCCTCCTCAAATTTCTTATTGGGTATTTCCACTGATTGTATTCATTGTCCATCAAATATGTATTGGTCACCTAGTAAATGCAATGTTCTAGGAGTTGTGAGATTCTTAAAGATGGCACTAAAACTTGCTAACTATGATACGTGGTAAATGATTGCATCTAGTTTTTAATGACACAGCAGCAGGTGCAAAATGGCTCAAAGGGGACTGGGAGAAAGGTGATCTATAAGGACATTTGGTGCATGTCTCAGGACAGTCTACATCTACATGGCAAGAACATGGTCCGTGGAATCCCACTGTCTATCTCTTGTCTCCACTGTCCTTTCTCCCTTTAAGTCTTCTGTTGAGATTGGATATTCAAGAAGCATTACCCTTGCTCAAAGATATAATATTTTTCTCTATCATCCTAGTAAGAAAATAAAGATTTGGCCTGTCACTTTAGGAAGGTGATATCTGCTTCATTCTAAATATTTATACACACTTTTAATTGGTTGATTAAAAAAATACACAATTTTGGGGCGCCTGGGTGGCACAGCGGTTAAGCGCTTGCCTTCGGCTCAGGGCGTGATCCCGGAGTTCTGGGATCGAGCCCCACATCAGGCTCCTCTGCTATGAGCCTGCTTCTTCCTCTCCCACTCCCCCTGCTTGTGTTCCCTCTCTCGCTAGCTGTCTCTATCTCTGTCAAATAAATAAATAAAATCTTTAAAAAAAAAAATACACAATTTTGAATTTTTAGTTAACAAATCCTTCACTCATAAATTCTGTCTCAACAGTGTCTTAGTATATTTTGTGGGGAAATTTTTAAAAATTGGTTCACTTTCTACTAAATAAGGATGATGTGAATTGACTCTGTTCAAAGGCCTTAATAATTTATTTTAACACCCACCTTTATAATGTCCCCTTACATGCAGAGTGCTGTGAATATTACTGCGAATTTAAAAAGTCTTTGGTTCAGTGTGTGTGGGTGGCTCAGTCAGTTAAGAGTCTGCCTTCAGCTCAGGTCATGATATCAGGGTCCTGGGATCGAGCCCCACATCGGGCTCCACTGAGGAGTCTGCTTGTCCCTCTCTCCCTGCCCCTATTCGTGTTCTCTCTCTGTCTCTCTTTCTCAAAGAAATAAATTAAATATTTTTAAAAACAATTTTTTAAAAAGTCTTTGATTCATATAGTCAAAAAGCTAACAGTCAAGTGAGAGAATCTGACATACATTGTGTGTTACAATGACATAAGCAAGTATATTTTAAACGCTTATTAGCTGTGCAAAGTATGATGCCAGCACTGAGAATAAAACAATGGTAACAATAATACAGGAAAAGCTTAATGGAAGAAAAGACACTTAATATGGGTAAAGTTTCTATCGGTGATTAAGTATCAGAGTATATTCCTACAATGGGAATTCTGTAAGACAAATGATTCCCAGGGAAGATAGTGTTACTCGTTCAAATAGTAGTTAGATGTGGGTCATGCATACAATTATAGAAGGTTCAAAAGAGGGAAAATGGCTAACATGTGGCCAAATCAATAGCAGCCTTGGGTCTATTTTCAAAAATGCAGAGCTAACACATCTGAGACAGACTGATGTTGATTCTTATCAAATTGTTAAATGTATGAAGGTTTTGATAAGGCAATGTATCAATACAAGTAACAGTAGATACTATACATTTCAATGATTCCTAGAAAAACTGGGGACCCATTATGCTAAATAAAAACTCATTTTTTTCCTAAAGGGCTGTATAAGCCTGAGGTAGTTCAGAGAACCATATAAATGCTAGTTGGCTAAAATATCAAGTCCCCTATGACTTGAGCTAAGTTGGTATTTCTATGTCATCTTGAGAGAAAGAGAAATTTGGAAGGTCTTAATAGATTATAAGAATTAAATTACTATATAAATTCTATTAATTTTTTAATAGGGCATTGTTATGTGTTGGAAGGAACAGATATTTTCCTGAAGTTGAGTTGGGCCTGATGAGCCATTCGCAATGGGCATATGGAATCAGTTATCTCCTTGAAAAGTAGGTGTTGAGTCACTATATTGTACACCTGAAACTAATATCACACTGTATGTTAAGTAACTTGGAATTTAAACAAAAACTTAAAAAAGAAAATAGGTAAAACAAAATACTCTAGAAAGCTCCAGGTCTTTTAAAATCCATCTTAGTATTCTTAGAAAAGATGGTAGTTATAATATTTACAGGTTTCTCATTAGGAGAACAAAATCTTCTTATGTGTTCACATATCCAGGATAAAACATAGTGCTTTAGTTTTGTAAGTGTTTACACCCTGTTCTCCAACCATATAAGACAAATTATAACAACATGCAAGAAATTTAAATACACTTTATTAATATTTGCATATGTATCTTCTATTTTAGATGGAGATTATGAATATAATTTCATTTCATATAATAAAGGTTATAATAAGGAGATTATTTTTAATATTTTAAACTATCTAGAAGTTCATACTATTTCATTATGTTTCTAATTGAGATTTTGTTCTAAAAGAATTAAAATGACACCAGCTATGCATTTGTTAATCAATCACCATCAAATCAAATGTATCACCATCAAATGGTAATGTATGTCTGTCACAGGAGCTTTGAATGAGCTTGACCCACGTTTGTATTACAAGAGTATGAGATGTTACAGCTTGTAAAGCTTCTCATTAAATAGTGTGAAAAATACAAATGCAAATAATAAAGTCTAAAGTTTTAACAATTATTATCAAAGGAATACTGTATCAGAATCCTGCTTCAAATTCATTTTAGACTGGCAGACTCTAATCAGCATGGAAAGAATTATAAAAACAACATATATTGGAAATATTTATCCTTGCAAACCTAATCACTAAACTTCAGTGAAGACACTGTAACACTAATTCTATTTAACTATAAGTTTTTATCCCTGTTTACCCTCTTTGATGTAATGTTCAATGTGGATTAATAGAAAATGAAAGGGCTTTAACATTTAGAAAACCAAATTTCTAGTACAAGATTTGCCAATGGCTAATTTTATGATGCAAGACAACTTCACATTTTTCTAAGCTTCATAGTATTCATCAGTACATCATAAGTTTATTCTGATTTGAGGTATCTGTGAAGTAAATGTTAACAAGAAAGTGCTATAAAATCCTATATCACTATTCAGTTCTCATACTATATACTGATTGTTTCTAATTGCAAATTATTCTAAACACTTTGTAGATTATTTAGTAAAAGTACAAAAGGCCATTTATACCTAACTTTAAAAATTATCAATGGAGGGGCACCTGGGTGGTTCAGTCGGTTAAGCATCTGCCTTCTGCTCAGGTCATGATCTCAGGATCCTGGGGTCAAGCCCCATGTCAACTCCCTGCTCAGCAGAGAGCCTGCTTCTCCCTCTCCCCCTGCTCATGCTTTCTCTCTAGCTATCTCTCTCTCTCTCTCAAATAAATAAAAAAATAAAATCTTTAAAAAAACAATAAAATAAATAAAACCAAAAACTATTAAAAAATTATCAGTGGAAATAATAAAATTAATCATCTCTCCATTTTCTCTTTCCTCCATACATAATAAAACATACTTCATGCATTTATGTTCCAATATCCCAAGTGCCTATAGTAGTAATATTATGTAATTTAGATTACGTCTCTTATTATATGACTTTTTCTATAATATATGCCTTCATATTTAACAATTATTTTGACTTGTCCATTGTTTGTTTTATAATAAATTAGCAATTCAATAGGGACATTATATTTTAGTGAAACTGTAGTTTAGCATCAGTTTTTGTGGTAGGTTCTAAAATGGTCCTTAGTGATCCCCACCTCTTGGTATTCATGCCCTTTTGTTCTTCCCACTCCTTGAATGCGGGCTGGCCTTACTGACTTACTTCTTACTAACAGAATACAGCAAAGGTGAAGGAAGTCATTTCTGTGGTTAGATTATAAAGACTGTGACCTCCATCAAATTATCAGACCTCACCTATCATCAAGACAGCTTTCACGCTTTGATGAAGCAAGCTGCCGTGCTGGAAAAGCCACCTGGCAAGGAACTGAAGGTAAGTTAACTCCCACCAACAGGCAATAAGGAACTGAGGCCCTCAGTCTAATACCTCATGAGAAACTCAATTCTGCCAGCCAACCACATAACTTTAGAAACAGGTTGTGTCCATGTGAGTATTGAGATGATGACAGCCCAGTTGATATCTTGAATGCAGTTCATGAGAGATCTTAAAGTCTAATCTCCATCTAAAATATGCTCAAGTTCTTGACCCACAGGAAGAACAAAATAATTAATGTATGTTGTTTTAAGTCACTGAGTTTTGGGGCAATTCATTGTGCAACAACAGATAACTACTGTAGTTTTTATACTCCAACTTTGTTTTATTATATTACTTCTATAGTGACTTATTAATAATGTTTCTATATTGTCTTAAGGTGACTGAGATTTCCCAGGTGACTAGCATTTATTACTCATTAATATCTCATTCAAAAAGAGTGCATTAATTTGTTAAGAGCCCTTGAAAATCTTGACACATCTTTCATTTGACTACACATGCATATAAACATTTTTTACTATTACGGAGATCTCAGTTTCCAATATAATCCTCAAAATAGATTCTCTACCATTATTTCTGTTATTTATTATGAATGTCCAATTTTTAATAATTAATATATATATTTTTTAAGATTTTATTTATTTATGTGACAGAGAGACAGCCAGCGAGAGAGGGAACAGAGCAGGCGAGTGAGAGAGGAAGAAGCAGGCTCCCAGCAGAGGAGCCCGATGTGGGACTCGATCCCCGAACGCCGGGATCACGCCCTGAGCGGAAGGCAGACACTTTAACGACTGCGCTACCCAGGCGCCCCTAATAATTAATATATTTCTAATTCTGTATGATATAAACTATTTTTATTTACTTTTGCCACAAAATGAGGTCAGAAAATAAATGGGTATACTTTCCATAAAATCCTAAACAGTTATTATAGATTTGTCAAAAATTTAGTCTTGAGTTTTCTGCAGCCAGATCAAAAAATATGTAGAAAAAACTTCATAGGATCAAGTTTACATCTTTAAGACAGTAACATACTGGAATCAGTATGATTTCATCATTTAGGAGGATTACCTGCTAGCCTCCATTCCATTCCGAATTCTTTTTTGTTGGCAATTTATAGAATGGTTCCCTTTATCTATAAAAAATAGTTGTTGGGTATGTGGCTTGCCTTTTTGAATTTCAGATTCACATCTTTCTTTTGCTTAGAAAAGTTAGTTTATACTATATGTTGGTTTTATTCACTGTTTTGTCCATTGGATTTTCATCTTTTATCTAGTAATTTCTTATATAAAATTTGGATGTTGGGATCTCTGCACACTGTTATTTCTCCTATTTTATTCACTTCCTCATTTTCTTAGTTCTGATGGAATATGCCAAGTTAGACTTTTCCTTAACCAAACTTGTTTCTATTGTGTCTAATGTATGATCAAGGTCACTGATGTAGTTCTATTTCAGCAATTATGATTTTATCCCTCTATATTTTTTCCCTGACAGAAGATCGCTGCCTCTTAGCTTTAAGTTTATGGGTATAATACAATCTTAAATTTTATTCTAACATAAACTAGAAATTAGTACAAATCTTTCCTCTCCCCTCTCCTCTCCCCTCTCCTCTGCTCATGTTCTCTCTCTCAAAATAAATAAATAAAATCTTTTTAAAAAACTAGAAATATAGAAAGAAGTAGTTTCTTTCATTCAAGATGCACTCTGACTTTTATATTTTCATAAAGCTGGTAATAGTGCACTGATTGCCTATTTTTTACATGGTATTATTTGCCTTTTAGTCACTTAAAAATTTAATATATATATTTAATTTATAGATATATTTAATTAATTAAATATAATTTAATTATATATATTTATATATAAATCTCTATTATATATAGATCTCAGATATCTGAGATGTGTATTGTCAGGCATTGCAGGCAATGTAAAAAACCCATCACATCCAAATGAAAAAGGATAGATAGAGTTCAGACAGGTCAAAAATTTACATAACCAGTGCACTGATTCTAAATTGTTCAATGACAAGGAAAGAGTTGGGCTAGGATTAGGGTAGTTGTTTGAAGGCTGGAACCTTTGTCAATCTCTACAAGATACTTTGTCTCTAGGCATATATTTTTCACTTCTTATTTGATAGTATCACACATACTAGAAACAAGTCTAGGCAAACAAGCTCTACTCCCTTTTGTTGTAAACTTGCCCAGGAACAACACTTCCACCCCAAAAGTGGCCATAGGTCTGGGAGGAAGTCCAGACCAATGTTCATGTAAAAGCTTATAAGATCTGCTTCTCCCTAGGAGGAGCTCTCTTTCCACCCAGGATGCATAAAACTGGAAAGAGCATTGCTCCCACCCTAACAACAAGAAAAAAGTAGCTTTGAAAAATGGAGCCTTGTGAGGAAAGACAAGATGCAGGCATTGGCACATGTGTGACAGAGTAAAAAAGAGATTCTGGATGACATACCAGCAGCTAAATTTAACAAATTGCTGAAGTCTAAGTGTAGTCTAATCTGGGACTACAGAAAACCATAGGAGCCACAGACATAAGGGAAGTTCATAATCAGTCTTAATGCTTTTCTCCACCAAACTCATTAGCTATGGCTAAGAAAGGTTGAACACAGGGTGGGAGAAGAGAGAAAGCTCCTGGTGGTGAAGTCCTGGAGGAAGTGGGTTGGTCCCACTACTGGAAAGGAAAAAAGTCCTTCCCAGACAGTTCTATCTTAAGCAAGTGAGGAAAAGGCAGCTTTATCCTCTCACCCCAGGGATGTACACAGAGGTCCACTGTGGCTTACGAAAGGGCATGATACTGTCTTGGGCCCAGACCAAAAAAGTGCTTCTGTTGGTGGGAAAGTAGATAACTCTCTCTCTGATAAAATTCACCAAAGATTCAAAGCATTGTTTGATCATGGGCAGAGTCACCGAAAAAGTGATCTTAAGATGCAGAGACAGAGACAGCCTAGGACTGATGCTGAACCAGGATAAGAAAGATCATGCCGCACCCCCCCCCACCCCCCCAGCATGCATGTGTGTGTGTGACTCACATACACTCACACACACACACATACATATGCACATACCAGCACTAATTAATAAGCAATAGAGTCAACTACTGAGGGAGGGGCAAGAGTATGGGAAGAGATCACGTCTGAATGTTAGGCACACAGAGTAGATGGAAAGTTGAGGGTGAAGCAGGAGCATTGAAGAGAGACTATGTGGGGCAAGCAAGCCCCAACCTTGAACATAACTGATTTTTTAAAAAATATTTTATTTACTTATTTGAGAGCAAGAGAGTGAGTGAGAGAGCACAAGCAGGGGGAGTGGCAGAGGGAGAGGGACAAGCAGGCTCCCCGCCAATCAGGGAGCCCCATGAGGGACCCCGAGATTGTGACCTGAGCTGAAGGCAGAAAGCCAACCAACTGAGCCACCCGGGGAACCTCAACATAATTGATTTTTATCAAAGCTGAAAATAAAATTCATTAGAGAAAGGACAATCTTTTTAAAAAATGGTATTAAAACTATTAGATATCTGCATGCAAAATAAATAAAGCATACATACATAAAATACATATTTCTGCTCTTTGAAAGACATGTTAAAAATTGAAAAGATGAGCCATAGATTAGGGAAAAAAATGGCAAGCATATCTATCTGATAAAGGACTTGTATCCAGAATATATGAAGGGCCCTAAAAACTAGTAAGAAAACACAAACAATCCAATTAAAATGGGCAAAATATTTCTACCAGAGATATGATGGCAAATAAGACATTGATAAAATGCTCTACATAATTAGTCATTAGGAAAACACAAATGGAAACTACAATGAAATTCCACTATACCTTTAAGAATGGCCAAATAAGAAGACAAACACAAAACAAAAAAAACATGAGAATTCCAAGTGCAGATAATGATGTGTAGTAACCAGAACTCTCATAAAATACTGGTATAAATGCAAAATGGTACAGCCACTTTGGAGAAGAGTTTGACAGCTTATTGCCATAATTAAATATTCACTTACTGTAGAACCAAACAATCTACTCTATGATATTTATCCTAGAGAAATAAAAATTTATTTTCATGCAAAAACATGCACACAAATGTTTATAGCAGCTATATTCATAATTGCCAAAACTAGAAATAACACAAACATCCTTCAACTAGTTAAAAGTTATACTAACTGTGGTATATTCATACAATGGAATACTATTCAACAATAAGAAGGAATATATTATTAACATAAGGAATAATGTAAGTGATTCTCCAATTCATTTATGCTAAGTGAAAGAAGCCAATAAAAGACTATAGTCAGAATGATTTCCTGTATACACCATTTTAGAAAAGCAAACAGATCAGGGGTTGCCAAGGGTCGGGGGAAAGGGGAGTGCTTGGTTACAAAGGGGCAAAAGGGAACTTTTTTCCCCACAATGGAAACATTCTGTGCAATTTTGGTTTCATGAATCTATACATTTGTCAAAACTCATAGAACTATGTACCTAAAAAGGCAAATTTTTCATATGTCAGTGGCACCTTAATAGTTGGACTTAAAAATGGTAAAGGTAAGCATGTTTGGATCTCTGTAAAAGTTAAATGAAGGACAATAATTCAGGCATTCCTATTAATACTAAAGGTAAAATACAATTATAAAATATAATAAATCCCATAGTAATGAAATGTTAAATCTTACAAGTTGGAATCAAGATTACATAAATTTTCCTTAAAGTGGAAATCTCAGGTTTTTATATTCTACAAGTAGAATCATACAGATCTCATGCTTGTAGAAAGCAGGTCATGACAACAAATGATGGTATATTTAATAGAAATGGTCCATTTACATTCCATCAATATTCAATGAAAGAAAAAGATATATGCCAACTCTTTCATAGTAAATTTTAACAATTTCTTTTCTGAAAATGACATTGAAAATATGAAGCATAAGTTATAGATTTGACCATATCTGGTTCACTCTGAATTTAAAATATCACTGTATAGATTACATTATAACCAATGATCAGTAACTACATATGATTCATAGATTCCCGCTCACACAGGGTTAGAGGACTCCTTTTTATTTGAAAACTAGGCCAAGATTAACCCAGTGGAACAATTAATGTTAAACATAAATGCAAATATGTTAACAAATGCACCTAGCCCAAATACCTACAATTAGCAATTCTACCTGCTGTTTTTATTTAAATAACCACTCAATTTCTTTTTTTAAATGTGGAATAATTTTGTCATGAATTTCACTAAGATTCCAATAGTCCTACCTATGTTAAGCATCTGTTAAAAAGTCCAACACCAATTCTGAGTATATTTTATATCTTTGGGCAAGAAAGCTAGCTGCTTTTGCATAGTAATAATAGTGTTAAAAGATATATTATAAAATCCTGCAGAATAATCCTGCCACAAATCCCATTTTATTTTTCTAACACATTCAGTGGAAAATAATAACAAAACAAGAATGCAGACCCAGTCATCAGAGCAATTGTTTCTTTGGGATATTTTGTTGTTTTATTTTATTTTTTCCTGAGGGAAAGGATAGTTTATACAAGTGTAGCTAGAAAATCTTTGAATTACCTTAATATTTCCCCATAGTACTGTGAAATAAAGGAGATAAGAATAAAATGCCTTTCTAGTGCATAGAAGTTTGTTGTGATATTACTTTGAATCACTATTTTCAGCATTACAGAGAAAGTTATTTTAGCTTGACATATGAGATATTAATGGATCATTTAACATTAACAACATCTATTATAGTTGTCTTAAAAAATCAATCAGTTTTGTAATATCCAGAGAACTAATCAAGGAACTTAGAAACAGGAGATGTAAGTTCTATTTCATTCAATCTACTATATCATTCAACCTTCTATCTGTGCAACACTGGACATGCAACATACCCTCTCGCAAGTCTTAATATCTTTACTGCAAGGCAAAGTTAATAGAATAATGTCAGTAGTGACAATTTCAATAATTCATTTTTTAAAAGATTTTATTTATCTGACAGAGAGAGAGAGAGAGAGAGAGCACAAGTAGGCAGAGCAGAGGTAGAGAGAGAGAGAGAGAAGCAGGCTCCCCACTGAGCAGAGAGCCTGATGAGGGGCTCAATCCCATGACCTGAGCTGAAGGCAGACACTTAACTGACTGAGCCACCCAGACACCCCAATAATTTTTGATGAATCATTTTTTTGCTAAGTTTGACTAAGAACACTTTTTCTATAAACTGAATCCAAATATACAATATAATCTTTCCTCAATTAAAGACACCATAGTTCTTTCAAAATTACACACTGTAAACAAAACCTCAGAAATGTAGTTTCCTGTCAATGTTCTAGAAAACAACAGCTAATACTATAGAACTACCTAAATCATGCTTTCCTAGATGTTTAATTTTTATTTTTTTCTTCTAAATTCTGCATTTTCTAAATGTGGTTCCCCAACAATTACTTTGTTTTCAAATAAATGATTCTAATTAGGTCATTTTCCTTCAAAGTTCTGTATTTATTGTTCCAAGATTAATAGCAACACAGGCTGGGATATATATTGTGGTCTTCTAATGCATGAATTTTAGTGTATACTCAAGTTTTAATCATTGATCTGAAAAATATTAGGTCTGAAGGTTTGCTCTTTTTCTTACTCCTCTGTATATTTTCCTCTAAAATTCAAGAGATGTGTCTTATATCCATTGTCATAGACCACTTTTTAACAATTTATTTCCACTTGGAGCAAGGAATCGGGGAAGTGCAATGCAGAAAGGAGAAACACCTTTTTTGCTTAATGGAAGGTGGGTAAACCAGGAGTTTCTCCAAAGTGATTCTATGTGTCTTAGATGCATATTCCATCACACTTATAAATTAAACCGATTTTTGGAGAGTACATTTGAGTGAAGAGGAAATCAGTTTGGAGAAGGCACTGGAAGAATCATCAAAGGGTAAAATTGAAACTCTAGCCTTTTTTCCTTTCTGCCTGCCTTGATCTGAAAATTTGATGCCTAACTCACTTCTCTTGATAATCTAAATGCACAGTGTATGATCAGTGAAACTTCTACTAACATTGACCACCACTACTTGGGATATACTGATCAGGGTTTAGATTTTATAAGGTAGGCAAAGCCTCACCAGTAATCAGGTAGAATATGATATATTATCATACATTTACAGAGTAATATGAAAGTAAGTGTAAATATGCCTTTCCTAGGAGTGTTTGCATATTACGTCTTGTAACTTTTTAAAGAATGAAAAGATTGGTGTTCAAATAAAACATTGGGCATGAGTGAACAGAATGGAGAGGATTTAGTGAGCTAAGAGAACATCTCAGAGACTTTAAATTTATGCTCTGCAAGCTGTCTGTGTTCTACCCGTGCCAATCGCAATTATTTTCATTGGCACATTTGTTGAATCCAGGTTAAAACACTTTCTATAACTGTTTAAAACAACATCAGTCAGAATTCTATATAAATTATTTATCACTCTTCCCCCACCCATTACCCAAGAAGAACTCCCCTGAATTTTGTGTAACATCTTCCATTTGAAAGGACATTTACAGAAAAATATGTACATGCCATAAATTTCAGCAAACACCAAGAAACAACCTGCCTTCATAATTTAGTGTGCAGGCTAAGTAAAAAACAGAACCTCTGGAGAATTATTGTTCCCTGCAGTCATAATGTGCCTTGTTTCACTGCTCATAAAACAATATGAAAAGTGGTACTGTGATGGATTCAGTAGTTATACCATATGCCAGGATATTTTCATGAAAATATCTTTCCTTAACTATTTAACAAAACAGGGAGCTCATGATGGACTGATGTATATGCAAGTCTAAAACGTTTCCTGAATACTTGAAAAGGCCCTAAAGAATCATAAGAGGATAATAAGTTGTCAGCATTATTCCAATAATTGAATGCTCACAAAGTTAGATGGTGGCTCTTGTAGGTTCCTAGTACCTGATACGTAATCACATAAACATACCCTATACAGGGAATGTGCCCACAGTTTTATTTGAACTGGATAACATGCCATCTGTGCTAAATATTCTAGAGTATCTCAACTGATGAACATTTAGGATAAGATGCTACTCTGGAACAATAGTAACATTTTCTAAAATCATGCAATATTTGAAAAAGAGATCGTGTCCCCAGAGCTATTATGATGATTAAGAAGACAATAATAAAGTACTGCACACACTTTAAACAATAAAATGGATATTTACTAAAAACAGATTTATTTTTCTGTGCTGGAGAAATGTAGACAGTGTTGTCTTAGGTGTGTGAGGCTCTTGGCCATTTTCCAGGAGACGGTCATGGAAACGTGAAGTTCAGCCAAGAAGAAAATATAAACTGCAACTTGGAGAACACAGCACCACAAAGCTTGGGCTAGTCGATCCCCAAGAGATAATTAATATGACACAACAGGAAGATAACATATTCGTAAACTATTTCTATCCTGTTTTGTCAGGATAGATTGTGCATACTTGCTACTTTACAATAATTTTAATGGACATCGAGGAAACTGTTTTTGTCTACAACACAACCCCAGAAACCAAAATGAGAAAGGAAAAGATGTAACAGATATCCTGCCAATCAGTTTGGGTATTAAAAGGACTGCCAAGTCACCTCACTTTTAGGAAAACAATGACTCTATATTGTACAAGAAGTTTGTCAATGAACTTTAGTTTATTTGTCCCTCCTAAGACAGGAGGGGATCCTTCATTGTTCAGGGTTTTGAAATTTTTGAAAAAAACAAAAAAACAAAAAAACAACTCTCTCTTCTTGTAACCTGAGATTATAAATTAATACGCTCTTGAGTAAAAAATATAGTGGTCTTTGTTGAAAAATGACTATGACTAATGTTTGTCCCTTGCCCTTGAATATTTGTCTGGCTCTTCATGAAAAAAAAAATCATTTGTGGCTTAACAAGAAGTGAATATCTAAACTGGACAACTTATTTTTTAATATTGTACACAAAAAATAAACACAAAATGTATTAAAGATCTAAATATGAGACCTGGAACCATAACTGTCCCGTAAGAAAACAAAGGCAGTCTCTTGGACATCAGTCTTAGCTGTACAGTTATGGATATATCTCCTTAGGTAAGAGGAATAAAAGCAAAAATAAATTATTGGGACCACAGCAGAATAAAAAAACTTTTGCACAGAAAAAAAAATTATCAACAAAACCAAAAGGCTACCTACGGAGTGGGAGAAGATATTTATAAATGATATATATGATAAGTTAATACTCAAAACATACAAAGAACTTACACAGAGCTTACACAATGCAACTCCAAAGGTAATAATAATAATAATAATCCAATTTAAATGGGCAGAAAACCTAAACAGACATTTTCCAAAGAAGACATATAGATAGCCAACAGACAAATGAAAAGATGTTCAATATCACTAATCATCAGGGAAATACAACTCAAAACCACAATGAGCTATCACTTCACCCCAGTTAGAATGTCTAAAATAAAAGAGACGAGAAATAACAAGTGTTGGATGTGGAGAAAGGGAAATCCTCAGACACTGTTGGTGGGAATGCAAACTGGTGCAGCCACTGTGAAAAACAGTATGCAGCTTCCTCAAAAAATTAAAAATAGAAATATCACATAATCCAGTAATTCTACTACTATTGGGTATTTACCCAGAGAAAATGAAAATGCTAATTTGAAAAGATGTATGCACCCCTATGTTTATTGAAGCATTATTTATAATAAACAAGATATGAAAGCAGCCCAAGTGTCCATGGACAGATGAATGAGTAAAGATGTGGTATATATACAATGAAATATTACTCAGTCATTAAAAAGAATGAGATCTTGTCATTTGCGACAACAAGGATGGACTTTAAAGGTATAATGCTAAGTGAAATAAATCAGACAAAAATATATATATATGCCACATGATTTTACGTTTATGTGGAATCTAAGAAAGAAACCAAACAAACAGAAAAAAAAATTCATAAATAAAGAGAACAAACTGGTGGTTGCCAGAGGGGAAAGGAGGTTAGGGAATAGGTAACTAGGTGAAGTGAATTAAGAGACACAAACTTCCAGTTATTTTTTTAAAAAAGTAAATCTCTTATCTTTAGCCAACAAGTCTTTTTAAATAGTGTCTCAGTCATTTACAGATAATTAAAAGTGTCTCTTCATATCACAGTATTACAGTCCTTCAGTTATTGTTCCTGCAATAATATGTTATTTGAACCAAACCAATCCTGATATTTTAAAGTTTAACAATTGTGAAAAAAATTCAGATAAGCTCACAGTTTAGAAAGATTCTACCTCCATTTGATTCTTATGTGATCATGATTTCTTGTTCATGGATTTGGGGAATTCCTGTAAGATTACCCTTTTTACTGAAGCTTCTTATGGCCCTAGTAAGAAATCATTAAATATTTTTATTTTTCTAATATGGATAAGAAGTCCTAGTGAGCATTATATCTTTCTTAACCTAGATGAACCTCAGGAAAATGTAATAAATAGGTCTGATAATGTGGGTAGTCCTGTGCAGCTGTGTATAATATGCAAATTAAGTTAATGAGTTTAGCTTGATTTTCTCTTTGATGCCATTTTAATCCCAGCACATGGGACTATATGTTTTAGTTATACAAATGGTTGTTATAGTAACATGACTTCCAGATCCTATGGAAGTCACTTGCTTCTCTTCAGAGTATTAGTTGGTTTCTTGGTCTATTGAGATTGATCATGATGAGAACATTTAGGATTATTAACAGCTACAAGTAACATATCTGCTTCTTTTAATAAATTTACTGTAAGCTATTGGTCAATTATTATAATAACTGAAATAAAATATGAGATAAATTATTTACGGGTGCCCTAAAAGCAGAGAGGCTACTGCGAGAGTAAGAGGGGTGAAATTTATAATATACATATTTGGGTTGGCAATAAGTATATCATGATAATTTATGAGATGATTGCTAATTAAAAGTATGGTTATTATTTCTGATGTCCTTCTGCATTTGGGTACTTCAGAGGGTTGATTTGGGAGACTGTAAAACAAATACTTCATTTTACTTTCCTTTTCCTTCACTTCTCCTCTAACATTTTGACATTAATTGTACTAATCCAGAAATTTAAAAAAATCTAAGTAATTTCTAAGTATTTTTTCCAAAACATATTACTTATTAAATCAAAAATTCTAGTGCTATTTAACATAACATTATGAGGATTGATAAAATTTGATTTTAGAATATAAAAGCCTTCATGAATTTTCCCCATAAATGCATTTAATTTAGACCAAATTATACTTAAAACTGTATTATTAGAAAGTCATGTTTGTTGACTTTCATTTGATTCCTCCATTAATAGTGCAGAGAATTTTAAATTAACGTAAGTGCTGTATTAGTGTCTCATCTCTACTACCAGCAACATTTGGAGCCTTGAGCATGTCACCTATCATCTCTTACACGTTTCTATTTATAAATATACTGGAATAATTCTAAGTGTCCTACATATTTTTAAGGAAAAAATATATTCTCCAGTGTTTTTTCTATGATGTTAGTAGGAACAGAATGAGTGTGAGAGATTGCTAAATTTCAAAATGTGTGGAAGGGAACAGATTTACCCTCCCTCCTGAAATAACTAATAACTAAACAAAATATAACTGTATGCAACCTTGGGACATTAGGCAATAAAGGATAGTAATCTGACAGAGGGGAAACAATCAAGGGGAGCACTATAATTGCCGCTGTTCACTGTCTACTGAGAGTCTTCAGCTGTCACGAAAGGACAGGGAAACCTGGAGGGAACTTGGCAATGTCCTTGAGCTGAGGAAATGGAGTTGGCAGTCTGGGAAGGCCCAGCTGGTTGGAGTTTGCATGGGATGATACCCAAGAAGAGAGAGCTGCACAGAGATCTGCAGGCCTTAGTTGAATAGCCATTTGTGCACGCATATGAGGAAATTATATTAGATCAGGGAGAGAAACCCATGAAGAAGAGAGCACAATCCCAACTTTCACAAGGGCTAGTAATCCCACTAGTGATTCCACTAGTAAAAAGGAGAAAATCTTCATAATTTACAGAGCATCGACATTCAGAAAGTTATTGCTTCAGTACCTGGGAAAATGTAGCCCTGACCCAGGCTGCTCTGGTCCTGCCTAACAAACTTTACTTCCAAGCTTCTGAGAGTCATATCATTTCCAAGTAACTTACCATGCCCCAGCTAAGCTTAGAAATATTTAAAATAATACAAAATTATTCAGCACCAACAGGTAAAATACATGATACCTGTCATCCAACAAAAAATTGTAAGGCATGAAAAGCTGCAGAAATATGACCTCTAATGGGGAAAAACAAAATCAATAGAAACAGACACAGAAAGGAATCAGATAATAGAATTAGTAGGTAAGAACATTAAAAGAGTTCTTAATTCTACATGTTGAAGAAGGCATAGAAACACTTGAGCATGTTAAGTAGAAACATAGAAGATATAAAAATGACTGAAATCAAACTTTTGATGATGAAAAGTATCAGAAAAAGGTCTACCACAAAAATGAACAGAAATTCATTCTCTGACAAAAGTATTACCCTGATACCAAAGCCAGAAAAAGAAATCTCAAGAAAATTAAAATGCCAATCTTTCATGAATGATGCAAAATTATCAATAAAATACGAGCAAGCTAAATCCAGCAACACATAAATAGGAATGTATACAACATTCAATTGACTGGAATTAACAAACAAGATAATCGAGGCCAGAGGCTACAATGTCAACAGTGATATTGTATTTCTCTATAATAGTAGTAAATAAAATTAAAAAATAATTTCATTAATGATAAAATCAAAACAAACAAACAAGGAGGAATAAATTTAACAAAAGACGTGAAATCATGTACAATAGAAACTACAAAATATCACTATGATAAATTTTCAAAACAACCTAAATAATTGAAATCACACTGAATTTCTATGGGTTGGAAGATTCATTTCAATAAAGATATATGATACGCAAAAAGCATATAATGTTCAACAACATTAGTCATTAGGAAAATGTAAATCACAACTATAATGAAATGTTATATCACACCCATGAGAATGACTACTATAAAAAGAAAGGCAATAACAAGTGTCAGTGAGAATGTGGACAAATGAGAACCCTCATACATTGCTGTCAAATATGTAAAATGTTTCAGCTACTTCAGAAAATGACTTGGAAGTTTTAAATGTTTAAAAATATATTTATCATTATATATATTTATATATATTTCAAATATACATATAGCAAAATTATTTATAGTAGACAAAACATAGAAACAATCCAATGTTTTTAAATTGATAAATGGATAAACAAAATATGATATATTTGTACAATGGAGCATTATTAAGCAATATAAGAGAAGAAAGTGCTACTACATGCTATAACATGTAAGAACCTCAAAAACATGTCAAGTTAAAAGATAAACATACAAAACCTCCACACACAAAACCTCCACATATTTGATGATTTCATTTATATGAAATGTCCAGAAAAGGAAAACCTATAGAGATATAAAATCAATTGTTGGTGCCTGGTGCTAGAGGTAAGAATGGAAGTGACTGCAGATGTATGTAAGGGATCTCGAGGTTATGAAAGAGATATTTTAAATGTAGATTGGATTGTGGTCATGGTTTCACAATTCTATAAATTCATTAAAATTTTTGATGGTATGGGGCACCTGAGTGGCTCAGTGGGTTGAGTGTCTGCTTCTGGCTCAGGGCATGATCCCAGGGTCCTGGGACTGAGTCCTGCATCAGGCTCCCTGCTCAGTGGGGAGCCTGCTTCTCCCTCTCCCACTTCCCCTGCCTGTGCTCTCTCTGTCTGTCAAATAAATAAAATCTTTAAATAAAATAAAATAAAATTTTTGATTGTACACTTAAAAAACACCAGTTTTATGGTATGAAAGTTATATCTCACAAAGTGGAGTTAGTTTTGTTTTGTTTTGTTTTTTAAAAAAAGAATAGAACACGAATGAGCTCTGGGTCAATTCAATCTCCAAATACAGTATAATGGGATTCCCTAATGAAAGAAAAAGTTAAGGAAGAAAAAAATATTTAGTAATAGCTGAGAATGTTCCAAATTTGATGAAGACTAATAATTCACACTTCCAAAAAGCCCAAGGGATTCAAAGCATAAGAAACATAAAGATAGCTACACATCATAATCAAATCATTTAACACGAGTAGTAAAGGGAACATTTTAAGAACAGCCAGAGTCAAAATAAACATTACACGGAGAATGACAACAGGATTCTGGACAGAATAAAAGACTAGAAGACCACTGAATAACATATTTAACACATTGGAAGAAGGAGGAAAAATTATCATCACAGAAATCTCTACCCAGCAAAATATCTTTCAAAAAATGAAGGAAAGATAACTTTTACAAACATATAAATGGATTAATTTGGATTGGATTAATTTGGATTAATTTGGATTAATTTGTCACTAGCAGTCTAGCAGTGCAGAAAATGTTAATGGAAGTCATTCAGGAAAAGAAAAATAATACCAGATAGAAACATGGCTTCACTCAAAGGAATTAAAGTCACTGACAATGGTAATTATGTGAGCAAACATAAACTAATTATATTCTTATTTTAGTATCTTTTTAAATTTGAAATTTATAGACAAAATAATGACAATGTATTTGAGGTTTGTAACTTATGTGGAAATAAAATATATGACAAGAATGACACAAAGGCCAAGTGAGGAGAATAAAAATTCACTGTTATGAGGTTATTATCACATATATGAAGTGAGATAATATTACTTGAAGTTAGGCCACGATAAGATAAAAATGTATACTTAAATTCTAAATTAACCGTTAAAAGAAGATAATGAAGAATTAAAGGTAATAAGCCAACAAAGGAAAAGAAAATGTAATAAAGATCTAAAATTAAGCCAAAAGGAGACCAAAAAGTAGGGGGATAGGATGGGAAAAGAAATAAAGACAAATGGGACAGGGGAACTTGGGTGGCTCAGTTGGTTATGCGTCTGACTCTTTATTTCTTCTCTGGTCACGTTTTCAGGGTCATGAGATTGAGCCCTGTATCAGGCTCCTCACTAAGCCTGGAGCCTGCTTAAGATTGTCTCTCTCCTGCTCTCTCTGCCCCTCCCTACCCTTAATCAGCAAGATGGACATTTCAAATCCAAACAACAAAAACAATATTAAATATCATCTAAACAATCCAATTATAAGGCAGAGATTGTTATATTAAAAGAAAGTAAGTCCTTGCATGCTGTCTATAAGAAACAAACTAAATATAAAGTCACCAATAGATTAAAAGGAACTGGATAGGAAAAGCTCTATCTTGCTATCCATAATAAAAAGAGTTTGATTGTTTGTATTAAGATCAGACAAAGTAATCTGTAAAGCAACAGATATTGCCGATAAAGATATCATTTACTGATCATAAAAGAGTCAATTCAACAGGAGGACAAAACAATTCCTAATATTCATGCACCTAAGAGAAGTGTTTCAAAATAAATGAAACAAAAACTGGTAGAGCTAAAAAAAGAATTAGGCAAATTCTTAACTGAGATTGGGCATTTCAACACTCTAATCTCAATAACTGATAGGCCAAGTAGACAGAAATTCAGTTCATTTATAGAACACTTGAACAACTTGTCAATTAATTAATCTGACCTGTTAATTAGGTGCTAACTTCCTAAGAATTACGTTAATTAAATAACAGCTTTGGTGTTATTTCTAATTTCTCTATTGTTTTTCATTCCTTCTTCTGTAAGTATAATTTGATGTTTTTCTTCCTTAAAAAAAAAAGGATTTACTTATTTATTTGAGAGAGAGTGTGTGTGCAGGGGGAGGGGCAGAGAGAGAGAATCTCAAACAGATTCCCCACTGAGCAAGGAGCCTGATGTGGGGCTCCTACTAAAAGTTTACTATAGTGACCAGTCTCTGACAATACATAAGATTTATCTCCCATTCTCAGCAGCACATGTATCTTTTTCTTTCTTTTTTTCAAATTCTTCCTTATATTCTAGTCAGTTAACATATAGCATAATATTGGTTTCAGGAGTAGAATTCAGTGATTCATCACTTCACGTATAACACCCAGGACTCAACACAAGTGCCCTCCTTAATACCCATCACCCATTTAGTCCATCCCCCACCTACTTCTCCTCCACCAACCCTCAATTTGCTCTCCACGGTTATGAGTCTCTTATGTTTTAGCAGGAAATGTATCTGAAGACCTCCAGTGTACCTCCAGCCACTGCTTAATCGTTCTGTCTAATCATCATCAGTTCATCACAATGCTGTTGAAATAATGAATCAGTGTGATGTTTCATGGGATATTCAAGAGTCCAGATCTTTGGATTATATTAGGACACAGGAAAAGCCAGTTAACATATTCCTAAGGCAAAACTGTAAATTAATATTATCATCCTTCCTAGGTGAACCGGAACTGTTTCTGATCCCTTGTTTTAATTGGAACGGAAAATAACGTATTTGCTGAATCAATGTGAAACTCAAAGTTAATCAATGGTCTTAATAATCTACTCTAGCAAAGAGACCACATTTGCACATCAGTTGTGATTGGAGCGACTATATACATGAATTTGTGGTAGGCTACTGTAATTCTCCAGAATCCAGCTGGCTTACTGTAGGTGACACTAATCTGCCCAACCTCATTGGGTATACAAACTGTTGTTATTTATTAACTGATAGTGGTGCGTGATATTTTCAAATTTTCTGTTGTCCTTTTTTACTGTGATAACTCTTATAATAAAGACCAGTACGGAGCTTACCTCACATGCCAAGTCTATTAGTGCAAATTATGCACTCACAGACGGAATAGAGACTACTGGATAAGCCTGAAGAATTTGTGAACCCACTGTGAGACAAATGTTAGCCAGGATCCTATTATTTACCTCACATCTATAAGCCCTACTTTAACAGTTAAGACCAAGATTCTTTGGGTTTCAGTGTTAACTTAGTAGTGCTAAAAATGTTTTGGTCCTAGGAATATCCCTTTTCACCATTAGCTAATCTCAATAAATAGTTGTAAATCCCTTTGGAGAAGGACTCTGGGAATCAGCTTGGTATATATTTACCATAGTGTTGCAGGAGGCTTTCTCCTAGGGACTTGACCAGCATTTTAGGCAGTGGGTTCTGAATCCAAAATTCCCTCATACTTGAGAACTAGTAAGGGATTATTGGGAAGCAATTTCCCATGGATCTCCCATTTTTATACAATCTTGTAAATGAACATACTGATTGCTCTTTCTATTAGACTAACTTTTCAAGGGTATTTCTATAGGAAACAGCCTTTAAAGATAAAGGTATTTTATCCTTCCAAAGCAAAGGGTAGATCTGTTTGGTACCCAGCATAAAAAATTTACATATCCTCAACTCAGAGTTCCTCTTCTGTAACGCACCTTGTGTGTATCACCTGCCTTTCTTTCTGTTACCCTATGCAAACTGGGACTTGAATAACTACCCGCCAAATTCTGATACTCTGGCTACCGCTATGCGTGTGAGTAATAAATTTTCTTCATCTTTGACCCAAAAGTCTTGTGTCTTTAACCAGCTTCTATAGAACTGTGGAAGCTAAGTTGTTAGCTTGCAAGTAGGATGAAATATCTCACCCACCACAATATTAAGATTATAATTTGATTATTGGGACTACTACTTTCAGTCCCTTACTCTTCCATTATTTCTTTTTTTAAATTTTACGTATTTATGTTTGTATTTATTTATTTATTTTGGCTATAGAGATTAAAAAGGACCTCTGTTGGCTGTCTATCCAAGACACACAGCATACATCTGAAATGGTTTGAAAATAAGAGGTAAGGCAAAGATTTGATCTTGGTTCACCAATTTCTTCACTTGTAAATTAGAGAAAATATTAGTTTCCTCCTTGTAAAGGTTTTGGTATATTTTAAGTAATATACTATATATAAAATACTGAGACCAAGATGCCGCATTTATAAAGGGCTCAACATATTATTATCATCACCTGTTTACTAACATAAAAATTGAAAACAGTAAGTTATTTGAGAAAATTCTTTCAAACCAATCCTAACCAGCTCTAAAACTGTGGGATAATTAAAAGAACAAAACATTTCATGTCACGTATAAATTACTCAGCACATAAAGGTTGGTCAATAACTATTGATGCTCTCTTTCTTATATATATACACATTAAAAACATAAAAAAGAACTTGAGGCCCTATCTTTAGGGCAAAAACAAGATGACCTTCTTAAAGTTTCCAAGATTAAACAGGCAGTAACAATTTTTATTCTTATTATTTTGACTATGTATCATCAGAAAAAATATTAATGAAAAATTTTATTAAAATCCAATTGGCATATAATTTTATGGACAATGCATACAGAGCTATAATTATGTGATTAAACATTATTTAATATATTTAACCTTGTCAACGTTACTAACTAATACAAGTGTGATTAGGTGTATGGGAGACTTTGTAAGAAATTGACTTTAGTTTTAGTTCTGTCATCATTCAAAGGTAAGCTGCATTCTTTATATATTAATATATTAGTGCTTCCAGAAGAATAATGCATTGGATTAAAAAAGGAAGTAATAAAAAGCAAACAGACATATTAACTAGTAAGACATGCAGTGCATTCTTCCATCTAAGTTTTGTTCCCCAACATTATTGATTTTGGCCCAGAGATAAACCCAGTCACTGTGAGTGATAAACTATCAACAAGTCCCATTGACTTTTTTCTCTTTTTGCTGTAGTTTTTGTCAGGTCAATGAATTATCCTTGGCTTATACTTTGTTCTCGAAGGCATAAATCAAGATAAAAAAAAGAAATGTTGGATCCTCACAAGTTTAGAGGGTTAAAGCCAAATATAGCCTAAAAAGAATTATCTAAGCTTGTTTATTTGAAATGCCTTGCTGTGATTGATAGAATGCCAAAATAATAGCTATTTACTAATGATCAGAAGTGGTTTATTTTCATAAATTCTGAATTTGCAAATGAACAGAAAGAAAAGGTTTGCTTTTGTTTATTATGCACTTTAACTTCTAACATTGTAACTACTGATATGATTTCTGTTATTGTAATTAGTGAAGATCAAACACATAATCACAATGGTATTAATAATCACAAACTTGAACTAAGTGCTTAGCTTTGACAGATGCTATATTAAGTAGTGTATATGTGTCTATCATCAATTTATTTATCTATCCATCATCATCATCACACTATCTAACATCATCATCATTATCTATCAATTCATCTACCTATCTAAAATCACTACATCTAAAACTAGGAAGTAGATACTACTATTATCATTATTTCATAAAGATGAAAACAGAGGCAGAAGAATTATGCTTAAGTGAACTTGTTCAAGTTAACAGATCTAGTACGTGATGAGATAAAAATGAACCCACTTTAATGTAACAGCAGAGCTATATACAATAGTTATTAAATATTTAAAAAAAGAAATTTTAAAGTACTGATATTTAGGTTAGGCTCTCTCAGACTAGCATTCTATTAAAAAACACACAAAAAATAACAAAATATAAATATAAAATAATGTATAAAATGAAAAAATTAACATAAAAACAAAATAAGAAATAATTTTAACCAAAACAAAAGGTATATTATTTTGAGGTACTTAAATGGATACTTCTAAGAAACAGGTACTGTGGTGGCTTGAGATTCACTGGAGAATAGGTATAGGATTTAACTCCATTTAAGGATACACTTTCACCCATTTTCTCACCCAATAATTGCTTCAGGAACTGTAGTCCTTGTTTCCTTGTTGGCTATCAGTTAGGAGCCATTCTTAGACTCCATATGCCATTCTCATTCCTTCCCACATGGTTTCCTTTATTTTCAAAGCCAAATATACAGCATATCACTCATTCTCCTTCATATCAAATCCTCTCAGGGGCACCTGGCTGTTTTAGTAGGTAGAGTGTGCAACTTTTGATTTCAGAGTTGTGGGTTCGGACCCTATGCTAGGTATAGAAACGACTTAGAAATAAAATCTTTAAAAAACATCCTCTCACACTTCCTTAGCCCAGCCTCACCAATGATATTCTCTCTCTCTCTCTCAGAATCAACCATTTCATACAACATAACCTAATAGGAGTTATCATGGATATGGTTATCATGGATATAATTTCCTAGTTGAGGCCTACACTCAAGGGGGTTGGGGAGATCATACAGTGCTTATCACCAGCAGGCACAAATATTAGAGACCTAAAACTTAGAATTTGTGTCTACCATAATGTTAATTTTCTTGGTATTTAATTAATGTATAAATGTCATACACAATGATTTATAGATTTAGTTATCAAAAACAATTAATAAAACTGTTATACTACAGGCAGTGGAATGTTAAAGCAATAAATAAGAAATGCTATTTTTATAGATATATAATTTATACATAGATTATTCAAGTCTTCTGTAGAAGACAAGTTGATCATAAATTATACCAGTCTCAGTTATTTATAAAAGATTCTCAAATAAGTGTAATTTGCACTTAAGGGTATTTGTGTATGCATTTCATTTTCTCATTGGATGAGTACTTACAGATATTAATTAACATTTAAGAGATGACCAGTTTGCTTAATAATTAACTGAAATTTAGATGAAATTTAATTTTATAATTACATTATAATTTATACATTAAATCTAGAATGGTGAAATATTGCCTGTTTATTAAGCATGGAAGTAGGATATGCTTTTGAGTCATTTAGCCATGCGAAGAGCACATAATATAATTTTGTTTTATAAAAACTTTTACCGTCTGTTAAATTGAGAGGGGACCTGATAAACCTGCAACCCACTGCAGTTGATTTAGGTGGGTCAGAAACAATATCCAAAGAGGGAATGCCTAGAATTTTGCCCTGACTTTACCATTTACTAGTGATATGGCCTTGAGCAAGTTCTGCAAGATTTCCTTTCAATTTTGTTTTTGAAGTGTTCTAGGCTGATACTTACTGCTCCTTCCCACATGGTTCCTTTGTCTTAAAAAAAAAAAAATACACACACACACACACACACACACAAGCCCTTCCCATGGCTAACTAGCTAAAAAACACTTCTCCCACTTCCATGGTTAAAGATAAAGGAAACCATGTAGGAAGGAGCATACCCTTCTCATTCCCCCTAGTCCTTCACCTCCAACTTCTACCATAAGAACATTTTGACTAAACTGTTTTACCCCCATTTATCCTGTTCATTCCAAGAAGTCTTGGTCAGGATCACTTCTCATCTCCCACTCTATTCCTCACATTGCTGTGGGTATTGCCCATTCTCATCTAATCTCTTAGGACTTCTGAGTGTCTGAAACTCTACACATGGCTCTGAAACCCGAGGATTCTTATAAGCAAAATCCCCTCTTCCTCAAACTCTTGCTAAATGTTCTCATTGCCTTTCTTGCTCCAACTTAAAACTGGCTTTCCTTGAGGACACTGCTTCCCTTGTCTCCTGAAATGTATTTCTTTTCCCTCATACATTTGGAAACAGACCTTCAGTTGTGGATGGTGTTCTTTCTCATTGTAGCTTCCAGATTTTTTTTCCATTTCCTTCCCTAAATTTCCCTGGATTTGAATCACATGTACATTCTGCTTTAATCTTCCTAGTTATATTTTACTACTCACCTCTAACTCGATCTTTTCTTTTGTATACTTTGTTTCCTGCAAAATTGTTTCTCTTTCCAACACAATTCCTATTTTGATTCTTAATGTTCACAATTAGTGTTTAATAACGTTCAACAGAACTTCCAAGAAAATCTTATAAAATAATAGAAATAGAGGCTCTCTCTCTCTCTCTCTCTAGAAACTATTTGTGATTGGGTTTTTGTAAATAAATAAGTAAATAAACACACACTGTTTTTTTATAAGAACATTCTGTCAATTTGTATTTAGTATAATAAACAGTATATTTTATTTTATGCCTCTCAGCTCAAATTCATCCTTTAATAGTTTTCTTTGTGATCTTAGACATGGGTTTCTGAAAACTGTACAGGTATACCTCAAATATACTGCAGGTTTGGTTCCAAACCATTGTAATAAAGCAAAAACCATAATAAAGCCAGTAAAACAATTTTGGGGGGTTTCCCAGTGCACATAAAAGTTATTTTTATACTACACTGTAGGCTCTTAAGTGTGCAATTGCATTATATCTACAAAAAGTATGCACATACCTAAATTTAAAAATACTTTATTGCTGAAAAATACTATCATTTGAGCTTTCAGCAAATCAGAATATTTTAGCTCGTGGAGGGCTGTAACACTGTAGTTAGTTAACATATAGTATAATATTGGTTTCAGGAGTAGAATTTAGTGACTCATCACTTCTGCATAATACCCAGTGCTCATCACAACCAATGCCCTCCTATCACCCATTTAGCCCATCCTCCAGCAATCTTGTTTGTTCTCTATAATTTTTAAAGTTGAATTCAAAATGAAACTATGAATTTACAATAAATTCAATCTTAATTTTAAACAACAACAACAAAAAACCCAACAACAAACTAGTGCTTTTTATTATTGTAAAAGCCTAGCAAAGAAGGGATATACAAAAAGCACCCCTCGCAGACAAATTAAGATTTTGGTCTCTAAATAAGAATAACCAACATACTTTAGAGAAATAGCTGATTGTAGCTGTGGAAAAAGAAATGTTTGCGATACATCATGAGCCTGTAATAACTTGTCTTATCAGACAGCTATGAAGCTAGTAAAAAATGCTAACATTTTATCAAGATGACTCAGTAACCAACAAAAAGAGGCTCTTCCATTTGTCAAAGATTTAAAAACTTGAGCATCAGTTAAGAATAATAATCATAGGGGCACCTGGGTGGCACAGCGGTTAAGCGTCTGCCTTTGGCTCAGGGCGTGATCCCGGCGATCTGGGATCGAGCCCCACATCAGGCTCTTCTGCTATGAGCCTGCTTCTTCCTCTCCCACTCCCCCTGCTTGTGTTCCCTCTCTCGCTGGCTGTCTCTCTCTCTGTCAAATAAATAAATAAAATCTTTAAAAAAAAAAAAAAGAATAATAATCATAATGGGTTAATTAGATCAAATGTATCAAAATTAACAAGATCATAAATATAATAGTAAAGAAAGAAAATTGCTAATTGATCTTCAAAAAGATGAAATGAATCAACATGTTACTTTGTAATCAGAATAAAGACAAATAAGACATTTTTGATTTCTAGTAAAATTTTCCTTCAAGCTAACCATCAACCAATGAGGCAAGATTCTCTTTGAGAAAGTATTCTATGTAGAAATACAGAAAGAATGATAGGGTTAGAATATTGACATTTTAACTTTAATCACTTGGAAACAGAAAAAAATTCTTCAATCTTACAAAGGATTTAAACCTAAGACATACTGCTAACATCATACTTGTCGATGAAATACTGTTTCCTAAAATCAGGAGCAAGGCAGGATGTCTTATTTTAACACTTCTATTCAGCATTACAATTTAGGTTCCAGTTAAATCAGTGAGGCCAAAAAAAAATTTTTTTAAAGAAATAAAAGATAAACGTTGGAAAGAGATACAGATTTTTTTTTCTGCTGATGACATGATTATCAACATAAAAATTCCAAAGGAATCTACAGACAAGCAAGCTGAAATAACACATGAATTTAGCAAGATCTCAAGATACAAGATCAATATTCAATTTAATATATATATGCTAGCAACAAATATCTGGGAAATTAAATTTTAAAATATGCTTTATAGCTACAGCTAACACTGATATATGATATATAGGAAAGTTGTTGAAAGTAAATCTTAAGAGTTACCACAAGGAGAACATTTTTCATCTTTTTTTCTTTCTTTTCTTGTTTTACTGTCAGTTTATGAGAAGATAGAAGTTAGCTGAACCTACTGTTGTCATCATTTTACAATATATATATCCAAGCCTTCATGCAGATGCCTTAAACTTGAAAGGATGTATGTAAATGATTTATCAATAAAATGAAAAAAATACTATTTATAGTAACAATAAATATTTAATTGAAATAGTACATTTGACAATTCATAAATTCAACAAAATTCATGTTCACAAATGAAAATTGTTCAAGATGTTTTTACTGAGCATTCGAATATACTGCTGTTGAAAGAGATTAGTAAAAATTTAAAAGGAAAAAATATAACATTGATTTACTGGAACATTCAATATTGTTAGGATATCAATTCTCTCCATACTGTATCAACACAATGCCAATTTTTATGTAGAAATGTACAAATAAATTCGAAATTTTGTATGGAAATTAAAAATACCTAGAATATACAAGGTATTGAGAGAAAGAGAAGGAATGTGTGTGTATGAGAAAGGGAGGAAGAGAGGGAGACAGAATAAAGTACAGAATAAAGCTGAAGGACTTGTACTATCTGGTTTCAAAATTCATTATAAAAATACTTCAGGTAGAATAGTAGAATTGGTATTAGATAAGGAACACGGTTGAGAGCAAAGAAATAAGCTCACATGTATACAGTCAATCAAGCATTTATTGACAAAAAGCCAATGCGCTAATGATAAAAAATATTTCCCCTAAATTGTGCTAACAACTAGCTATCTTCACGTTTAGAAACAAACCCAATCTCTTACATACAAAATTTAATCTGAGCTAGACAATAGATCTAATTTAAGTGTTAAAACTATAAAGCTCCCCGAGGAAAGAGAGCATCTTCATTCTCTTCATGTGGACAAGGATTCCTTACATAGGATATAAAGGACACATTCCACAAAATTAACATGATAAATAATTCATTAAAATAAAAATTACTGTTTATAAAAAATCTTATTAAGATCAAACAAAATACTGGGAGAGAATGTTTATAAATTCATACATCTGACAAAGGATTTATATGTAGAATATGTAAAGATTTATATGTAGAATTACAACTCAATAATGAGAAGGCAAACAAAATTCTTTTAATAACGGGAAAAGTCAACAGACACTTATATGTGAGTAGCCAATAAAAAACAGTGGCATATGAAAACATAACATCATCAAATGTTGGATTCAAAGTCAATCACAGTATGTGACCACCATGTACCCATTAGATGATTAAACTTTAAAAATAAACAAAAGTCAAGCAGAGAAAGACAATTATCATATGGTTTCACTCATTTATGGAACATAAGAAATATGAAGATCAGTAGGAGAAGAAAGGAAAGAATGAAGGGGGGGTAACAGAAGGGGGAATGAACCATGAGAGACCATGGACTCTGGGAAAGAAACTAAGGGCTTCAGAGGGGAGAGGGGTGGGGGACTGGGATAGGCCGGTGATGGGTATTAAGGAGGGCACTTATTGCATGCCCTGGGTTTTATACGCAAACAATGAATCATGGAACATTGCATCAAAAACTGGGGATGTACTGTATGGTGACTAATGTAACAAAATAAAAATTATAAAAAAAGAAAGAAAGAAAGAAAGAAAGAAAGAAAGAAAGAAAGAAAGAAAGAAAGAGAAAGAAAGAAAAGATTAACAAGGTCCAGTGTTGACAAGGATATGGACTCTCATATAAACCTTCTGAGAATGCATACTGGTTCCATACTAGAAAACCCAAGGCAGTTTCTTAGAAAGCTAAGTATCAACTTACCATATGATCCGGATGTTCCACTCCTTAGTATGTAGCCAATAAATTTAAAAGTCTATATTCACAAAAATTATTCTGCAAGAATGGTCATAACAGATTTTCTGGAGTAGACAACATTTGAGAACAACCTATCTATTCATCAACTGGAGGATCAATAAGTAAATCGTAGTGTTAAATTAATGAAACAAGGAAGCCAACAGACTGAGGCGGCTCAAATGCTGTGGTAGTCGACGTAAGCAAACCAAAATCAAAGCCTCTAAGTGCCTCCAGGTGATGAAATCAAAACACTTAGGACAACCAAAGTGCAGTCAACTAGATTTTAAGTTAGAGCCGTAAACTAATGTCCTTTTATTGATTCTGCACTTCCTCTTTATAAGCCTGCCTCCTGGCTCCTGTCTTGGAGTGTTCTCCTCGCCACTTCTGGTTTGGTGCTGCCCAATTCAAATCCATTTTTGCTCAAATAAGCTCTTAAAATTTTAACATGCCTCAGCTTATCTTTTATTACACTCACATGATAGAATATACCTAACAAATAAAAGGAAATAAACTAATGATACATGTAACAATATAGATGAATCTTCAAAACATTATGCTAAACAAATGAAATCAGACTTAAAAGAAAACATGTTTGATCCTGTTTATATGACATTCAAGAAGAAATAAAGCTTATTTTCAATAATAAAAATTTTAAGATTGCCTTTTTCCTAAAGCACAGGTAGGAACAGGAAGCTCAGATATTGATCATGGTTTCAGTTCCACAGATGTAAACATTTGTCAAAACATAGTATACTGTTAAGTTCTTTGCACTTCACTTTATGTAAAATTAAACCACAGTAAAAAGGCTGAAATCAATAATAATAGGTTGTCACTTAGAAAACTTATAAAAACAATTAAAAATGTAAACTCCTGAAAATAATGGATCTATCAATGATCCTCAGTGACAACAAAAACTACAAGCCCCCCCGCCCCCCGCCCAAAACGCAAAACTCAATTGCATATGAAGAACCTCTTGTTGGGGAAAAAAACAAAACAAAACAAAACAAACAAAAAAAAAACGCACCATCAATTTTTTTTTTTGCCAAAAGATGGAATGTTTATATGAACTAATTTCTAGATCTAGCTAGCAAATTACAGGAAATACACAATTTTAAAAATCATGTTAAACCACAAGAATGCAGTAAAGCAATATTCAAAATATGGAGGCACTCTGGAGGACAACCTATTTATTTCAAATATAAATTTCAAAGAGACAAAAGTGGGTTATGGAATTTATAGATCGAAAGATATTTAGATCTTTAAAGCAAATGCAATATGTAAACATTTTTCGATTCTGGAAATCCAAAAGTATATATGTACTGTATAGATAGATGAAATAATGATAGAATTTTATATCTGTGCATTTGTATATATTAATATTAATATGGATATGATATACTAATATGTAATCTATATAAAAATATGATACAGTGAGACAATAGAAAATTGACCATTAGATATTTCACTATGTCAAGAAATATTTGTCATTTTTGTATTATAATGGAATTGTGGCTATATTAGAGAATATGTACTTAATTTTAGAGACACATACATATATATTTATGGGTAAAATTATAATGATACCAGAGACACCATTTCAAAATAATTCAACAGGGAGAGTAGGAAAAAGGAAGGTATAAATGAAATGAGATTTGTCATTAGTTAGACTGAGTGACACCGGATGGCAGATTATTTGGGGTTTTCTAATACAAGTCTACTTTTGGATATCTGAAATTTCCATAGTAAGTGGCTAAAAAGCAATCATAATAGAACAAATAATGACACTTGCAGAGTAATTACATCCAAGCATTTCACAGGGTTCTTTTGAAACTTTTTTCGGATGGCAACAGTCCAAGTAAAGTAAAAGCAGTTTTACAGTGGCTAATGTTCTATTCTAGATACAAATGTCTCTGATTATCAGTATAAATAAAAATCTGTTTTTGCACTTATAGAATAACAAAAACAGTTTAAAAATTCTATTTATATATATATGAAAGACTTTCTATAACCTAGATATTGCATAAAATATCAATAATCAAAGACCTAATGTTAATTATAAGGACATCAGGCAGACTTTTTTTTCTTCTTCATTAGCTGATAAATGCCTTACTACAGAATAGTAAGCTATTTTCATAAACTTCTCTTCACTGTTCTTCTAATTTAACGACTTAGAGTATCTCTGCTGATTGCCTGTATCTTTTTTTTTTTTTTTAAAGATTTTATTTATTTATTTGACAGAGACAGCCAGCGAGAGAGGGAACACAAGCAGGCGGAGTGGGAGAGGAAGAAGCAGGCTCCTAGCGGAGGAGCCTGATGTGGGGCTCGATCCCAGAACGCTGGGATCATGCCCTGAGCCGAAGGCAGACGCTTAACGACTATGACACCCAGGCGCCCCTGCCTGTAGTTTTTTAGTATTTCTGTTATGTAAAACATGGTCTACAAACGCGTAACATCAACCTTATCACAGAGAGGCAAAAGCCAGACAACTGGAAACCAGCAGTGACATTTTTTCCTGATAAGATTATTTCCACTGACACATATACCACCATACACACACACACACACACACACACACACACACACACACACGCACGTTTATTCTGCTCTTCTATTCCAATCATACTGTTGTGGAAGGTTATGGTGTTGTTATGGGAGAGAATGAAAATGAAAATAATTAAGTAATATGTTACATGCTAGAAGTTGTGTTGTCTTAGACACCATATAGCTTAGTTAAAATATGTATTTTTCCCAAAGACATTTAAAGCATCTTGATGTTTGTCTCCCGAGATGTCTTCAGAAAGCAATGGTTGATGAAATCTCCCAAACTTCTGATGAAAAAATATCTTTTTCTTAATGTATAGTTATCCAAGATGAAGCAGGGGTCCTGATATGATTCACCCCAGGCACTAGTTTCTCTAGCTGAACCTTTAATAAGTACAGGCTGGAATTTAAAATTAACATTAGATGCCCTAATACCTGGAATAGAGTACTCCATATTGCTAGGGTGATATGCTTTAATAGTCTAACATATGGTTGCAATGATAAACATCTCTTAAGAATATTCAGAAAACTGACTCTTTAGATCTAACAATATAACAATTTGCTCTATAACAATTTAACACTTCAATGGGTAGAAAACAAAAAGAAGAATCAAATTGCCAGAGATTTGTTATGAAAAAATACAACTAGAAGTGATACATTTAGCTAAGAACTCTTTCAAAGTCATGCTACCAAAAGGCTATATTTGCCACTAAAATCCTCAGCAACACACTCCCACATGTATTACTTGCGTGCACTGGTGACTTCCAACCAAGGAAAACTCTTTACTAAGTTCATGCCTTAGTAACACGTAGAGAGCTGCCAGTGTTTATTGATCTAAACTCATCCTATACGGTCATCTTTCAAAAATAACAACCTTGCTTTTCAAACACCAACTGCTTGGCCAAGTTAAAAGTTAAAAATAATCAGGAGTTAAAGAGTACTCCTTGGTGAAAGATACCTTAATGAAAACTATTATCCGATTTCCCTGTTCCCGATTTCTCTGACTCTCAGGTACAAGATATCTTACATGCAAATACATATCTAAATCTGTACATTAAAATTAATCCAAATCTTCAGGTTTCAGGTCAAGGAGCACATAGAAAAAGTCGCAATTCATATTAAAGTTAACATGAAACTACCGTTTGTTTGCCTGGGTAGGCATATGCAACCCCACCAGGACAGGTTTCTTATAATCCATTCCAGTGAATAGTGCTGTATTGTTTAGATCTAATAACCTACCATTACACTAATAAGCAGGGATTTGAGTTTATTAATCAGTGTCCTTTGAATTCAGTTCACATGATTTGTACCTCATTTTGGCAATACCTCTGACATTCGACGAGCAGTCAAAAACCTGGAATATCTTAAAACTGAGCTATACTATGGATGTAAGAGATTCAAACTCTCCTGTACAAAAGGATTTCTTTAAGAGATTTTGCCTCTGACTTGATTCTAAATTAAATGTTGCATATATCTCTTGATTTTCATTACCAATACCATCACGTTCGTTTAAATGTACATATACTCATCAACTGTTGATGGGATAGTAGTGATATCCCTAGATCTCTGTCACCATCTCTGTGCCTCTGTTGCATGAGTTCTAACACCCAGGTTAACTTCTTTCCTCCTCTCTGCCTAGATATATCTCCCAAGATTCAGTTTACATACAGACGGACCTGTGAAATCTTTATTTTCCTTATTCACAACATTCTCCCTCCTCTGAATTCATTATCACCATGAATCCTGCTATAAAATAGTTTAAAATTCCCTGGTGATTCAAATAATGCAATCTTCAAAAAGACTAATGACATAAGCCAGGGCCAAATGAGTGACATAAACTATAAGTGCATGTCTGAGCCAAGAGAGATCACCAAGGAACGGTGTAACATTTATGTTTAGTGAAAAATGGCAACCTGGCCACAAAGAGGAATGCTCCAGATTTTAGGGATAAGGTCAGGAAATAATTACTTTAAAAACAGATATAAATGTGAGAAACAAATCTATTACTTTTCTATAGAAAATTTATGAAAAAATATACACGAGCACATAGTATACTAGATGAAGTTTATCAAACTACAGTATTTTCTTCAAATCACCAAGATTCCTAAGGTCCATTTCAAAATAACTTCAAAGATATACTACTCCATGATTTAAGAAACTTAGATGCAATTTAAATCACTGTATCTTGCAACATGAGACTTCTCAACAGCAAAAAATTTTGTTGCATTAAAAGAATGTTGCCAAACAGAGGTATAGAGTGAAAACTTACCTGGGTTTTCCCAGCATCATTCAAAAGAGAAATAATCTGATTCTGCATGATTTGTGCCCGGTGTTCAGACAGGAAATTCTCTAGAGGGGAGAAAGGAAATTCATTTCTTTACTACAACATGATAGAAATATTTCTTAAAAGAACATCAAATTCCCTTTGTTCCAATTCAATGCTTTCCAGCTAATGATCTGATCTATCATTTGTTTTCCTCAGTACATATACTCAACCCCACTAGAACAGAGTTTCTTATGATCCACTTCAGGTAATCACACAATATTGCCACTGCCCATTAATAAGCAAGCACTGTGCCTCATTAATCAGTCTCCAGTGAAATTGGTTCACTTGATTTGTACCTCATTTTGACAATAATTTTAAGTTAATAAAACAAAAATCTGAAAATGGAACACCTAGAATAACTATACCTCATGGAATTCTAAAAAATTATGAATTAACAATAATAATTTTTATCTTAAATGAACTATTTGAAGTGCTTCAGAACCAAAATATATGTACCATCAAATAATCAAACTAAATTTAAAAGGAAAGTTGTTTATTAATGATCTCAGTATTAACTTTTTGGTAACTGACATAAAACAGCACACTGATTCAGGAATGTAGATAAAATTTTAAAGTATGTTACAGGTTTTTTTTTTTTTAAAAAGATGTTAACTATAACGATGTGTTGACCCTGGTCCTCTATAATTAGTTACATGATGATATGTATCACCATTAAAAAATGAAATGATTTGAAGATTATTTATTTATTTGTTTTTGAGAGAGAACAGGAGTGAGCAAGAGCAGGGGGAGGGGCAGAGGGAGAGGGAGAGCAGACCCCGCTGAGCAGGGAGACTGAGAACACAGAGCTCCCTCCAAGGACCCTGGGATAATGACCTGAGCTTAAGGTAGACGCTTATACAACTGAGCCACCTGGGCACCCTGAAATGATATGAAAATAAAGATTTTTTAAAGTTGTTTTTTTATATATTTACACCTAAAATGAACTAATTAATTATAACTCATACTATTTCCATGAAATAGAAATAGAAATGAAAAAAAGTGAAAGACACTTTTTAATAGACCTTGTGATCTATGCCAATAATCTTCTAAACAAGGAACAAGCTTAACTACTGTTAAGCTTTCAGATAAGTATCACCTAAATTAAATACCCCAAATCTTCCTTTCTCTAAAAGACTTGGTCTGATGAAACTACCCATTTGTCATATCATCTCTGTAATTTCAATCATACTTATAAACACTGAAGTTCGTATTTGGGTAATGAGAATGACTTTCAGTCATTATGGTGATGACTTTTAGTTTGCTTATTCCCTCAAATTTTATTTTCAGATTTAGAGAAAGATTTAAGAATGAGGGAAATGGCTTAAACAGATGGCAAATTAATATTGCTCAGAATTTTCTTCATTTCTTTCCTTTATTTTTCATCACTTGGTTTATTTGCATGAAAACAGGGCTTCTAATTCTTAAGAATCCATTTGCATGATCTGTTTAAGCACATAAAATCACAAGTTCCTCATTAACAAGTACAACTATATGCTCATACAATAGAATGTAGAGGTGAATGGGACCCCAGAGATCATACAAGCTACTCTTTATACAAATGAAGACCGTGAACTCCACATAAAAGATTTCGCCAAGATAACTCTGTAGTTTTAACAAAGCAGTATGTGGCTCAACTCTTCTGAATTCCAAATAATTATTTGTATTGCATTACAAAACAGTGTCACCAAGCATTTAGGTGACTTACTTTTAGATCTCAGAATAGATCATGATGCTTATTGATGATATTTTGAATGTTGTTCATTTTCTCTTGGCATTATTATGACAAACTGCACAAAGGATAATAGCTTTAGACGGGGTGGGGGATGGTTAGCTGATGGTTAAAAGTTTCTTTTAAATATTATAAATGGACTTTCATTTTTTATTAATAGACTTTGTGTTTTAGAGAAAGCTTAGGTTTACAAAAAAGAAGAGTGGAAAACACAGACAGATTGCGTATATCCCCTCTCCCCATTCCTACCCTTTCATCCCACTATCCCCACACAATTTCTATTCTTAACATCTTTTCTTCCTGTGGTAGGTTTGTACAATTGCTAAACCATTACTGATACTTTATTACTAACTAAAGACCACTGTCTGTATTAGGGCCCATTCTTTGTATTGTAAATTACCACAGATTTTTGACCAATATTAATATCCCACTATGACAGTTCCACTGTTCTAAATATTCCCTGTGCTCAACCAATGCATTTCTTCCCCTGCCCTTCGTCTACCCTGAAGTTGTACACACTACTGACTTTTTTCTTTCCTATCTGTATTGTTTGTTTCCATAATGTTATATAATTGAAATCATATGTAACCACTTCAGACTGACTTCTTTCACTTAGTAATACGCATTTAAGGTTCCTTCCCCTCCCCGCCCCCAGCTTGATAGTCCATTTCTTTTTAAGCAGAGAATAATATTCCATTGTAGGGCCATCTCAGTTTGTTTATCCATTCACCTACTGAAGGATATCTTAGTTGTCCTTCAATCAAGTTTGGGCAATTATGAATAAAGCTTCTATAAACATCTACGTGCAGGTTTTCGTGTGGACATAAGTTTTCAACTTATTTAGGTATATCCCTAGGAGCATGATTGCTGGATCATAAAGTAAGATTATGTTTAGTTTTGTAAGAAACTGCCAAACTGTCTTCCAAAGTATCTGGGAAAAAACAAAACAAAATAAAACAATAACAACAACAACAACAACAACAACAAAACCCAACTCTCAACAAACAAGGAATAGAAAGACATACAGGCTCATATATGAAAGCCCACACCTAACATCATTTTCAATCATGAAAAACCAAAAGCTTTACCTCTAAGTTGGGAACAAGACAAGGATGCTCGTTCTTATCACCTCTATTCAACATAGTATTTGAAGTCCGAATCAGAACAATGAGTCAAGAAGGGAAAAGAAAGAAAGGTCAGCAAGGAAGAAATAAAACTTTCTCTGCTTGCAAATAACAATCTTAGATGCAGAAAACCCTAAAGACTCCACACACGTACGCACTTGTGCTCACACACATGTACACATGTATGTACATGCACACATATTAGAATTAATAAATGAATTTGGTGGTTGTACATATACATGCATACATATATATGTCTATGTGCAAGTATAACCATAAAAATTCCTACTACATACCTTACCAAATTATCAAATTTCTTAATTTCTGCCAACTTGGTGATTATAAAATGGTATTTTATTGAGAGCTATGATTTGTTAAAGATGGCTACTTAGTCTATGATATTCTTTGTTTTGAGAGTTTGAGTCTCTTTCTCCTACCCTTGAATTTGGGCTGCCTTTATGACTGCTTTCACCAATAGAATACAGCAAGGGGAAAGTAGGCCAGTCTTCCCTCCAGGCTTTAAGTGTTTAGGAGTGTCTACTTCCCTTTGCTTGCTTGCAATTATTTCTGGTATTAACTATATATACACATACACATATAAACTATATATACATTTATACACATGATAGATATACATACACACACAAAATAAATAAATATGGGTATCTTTCTGCTTCCTCGGTGTTCTTTGCCAGGATGTAGACAGCCATGACATAGTAATAATGGGATTAAATGAGTATATCATCCAATCATACCTTCACTTTCTGATATGTTTGGTAGACCTTGAAAATAGCAGTTTCTGGAGCACCTGGATGGCTCAGTCCGTTAAGCATCTGCCTTCAGCTTAGGTCATGATCCCAGGGTCTTGGAATTGAGCCCCATCTGGGGCTCAGCAGATGAGTCTGTTTCTCCCTCTCCCTCTGCCACTCCCCCTGCTTGTGTGCTCTCTCTCTCAAATAAATAAATAAAGTCTTTTAAAAAATAGCAGTTTCTGTCATAACTTAAAATGTTCAATAAAGTCATTGGCTTTAATAATCTCATTTTCCTTACCCTCAGTTCTAGTAGTTTCAGTTATCTATGTTTACTGATGAAGATTAGAGAGTTACCCAAGATCATAATGCTTGAAGGGCTTGTGATCCCAGGTCTGTTTTGTTGAAGTTATTTCTTAGCGACCCCTCTTCCCTCCCTGTCAACATATAGGTCTCATCACATTCCTCAGAGAAGTACACATACAAGGTTCAGTAGTTCCTTTTCCCTAGGCCTGGGCTGCTCTCTCACAAACAACCTGTTTGGCCCACGGATTCATTCAGATATTTTTTAAGTACTATTGTTTTGTTTTGTTTTGTTTTTTAATCAGAGAGGCCTTCTTCAACATCCTTTATAAAATTGCCTTTATACTTTATATCTTCACCTTTTATCACATTACCTCAGTTTCTCCTTTCTTTATGGTACTTCCCAGCACCTGAAATATGGAAATGCTTATTTCCTTCTAACCTTAGAAAGTTACTTCTGTGAGAGTAGAAACTTTATCTAATTTGTTTACTATTTTGTTTGCATCTATACCCAAAATAACGTTTAACACTCATAGGCATTTGGTATTTTTTTGTTTCGTGAAGTGAATAAAGGTAGTAAATTGTACCGTACCTAGGCTGTTAGGATCCAGGATCACAATACCTACTGAAATGTTTGTGCCACTTAATGAGATGATACATAAAACGCTCCTCACACTGTCTAGCATAAAGTCAGTACTTAGGAGTGTTAGCTGTTTTAGTACCTCTTGCAGCTGTGTTAGGTAAAGGCAGGCAGGAAGGAAGAGCCTGTGCTCACCACCAATACACCTTCTGCCTCCTTGCAAGTTGGACTATGGCAGAGAAATCCTACAGGAATGGGGCGCCTGGGTGTCTCAGTCATTAAGTGTCTGCCTTCAGCTCAGGGCGTGATCCCGGCATTCTGGGATCGAGCCCCACACCGGGCTCCTCTGCCGGGAGCCTGCTTCTTCCTCTCCCACTCCCCCTGCTTGTGTTCCCTCTCTCGCTGGCTGTCTCTCTCTGTGTCAAATAAATAAATAAAATCTTTTAAAAAAAAAAAAAAGAAAGAAAGAAATCCTACAGGAATGCATCCTTCTACTTCCTGGCCACATTCCCTGCCACCTTAGCAAACAAAACCACAAATACGTGTGCAGCTGTACACATAGATAACTAGGGCCCGTGTTCTATCTCTGGAAGACTCAATTCACATTTTATCCACATTCGCTTCAAGGAGGAGAGCCATTTACGTAGAACAAATCTACCAACAGTCTGTTTCAGGTTTTTCCTCCTATTTATTTCCGCTATTGTTTCTGATTGGAAAATAACTTTTTAGTCTTTCCCCCACCTTGTATAAATCTTATTTTTTTAACCCACCTTAGATTTTAAGACAAAATTCCTCATGAAGCCTACTTTTAGTACCCTGACCAAAAAGTTAGATCATTTTCCCATCCTGTTGGAGCTCTGTCACAGCACTTACACTCTATTGGAAAAATGCTTCTCTCCTCCCCCTCTCCTCCTGCCCCTCCTTCTCTCTCACCTCCTCTCCCACATCCCTTTGCTTTTCCCTCTCTCCTTTTCTCCCTCCCCTCCCAGCTAGGCTGAGGAGTCCTAAAAGGAGAAAGGGTAATTCTTTCTTTTGTCCTCAGCACTCAGCCCTGTGTCTGGGTTGAAGTGAAATAAAACAAACTAGCAAAAAACAGCTTCAGATATTTTATAACATGATTTTAAATTATGTTTTACAATTTTTATAAAGTCCAAAGTAATTTGACCAAAAACATAACATACTAGGTAAATTCCCAGCCTCATCCTCTGTTGGTTGCAGTACCTACAGCAAATACACTGCTAAGTAAGAGACAGAGTAATGAAAAGAAGCATTAGCTATTTAACTCTGGAATCAAAGTCTATGTAACTGAGCCAAATGTTTCTTTTCTTGGGTGTTTTTGGAAATTTCACCATCCCATAATTCTCTTTGGGAAGTGTCCTGTCATTCTAACCAATCGTTCCTCCCATACACTGCTTCCTCACGCACTTCAGCCAAGAATACAATATAAATATCCCCCAAATAAAGGATAGTTGAGCTTTCTCAATTCACTTTAAAAAAAGCAAAATCTAAAATTTTTTTGGTTCCAAAATGGAGATTATAAATATATACGTATGCAGAAGCTTAAAAGAAAGAAGCTTAAGAAAAGCAAAAAAAGGAGAGAGAAAGAAAGAAAGAATGCTCTTCTGTCACACATGATATTTTCTATGTTCAATTTTTGGAAGCCAATTTGCATCTTGAATGATCCTGGTAGCATCTAGAGGTGGTTGGTTATCTTTAGTAGAACCTTGCAAAGTGATGATATAGAAAGACCAAAGCAATATAATATTAATCAGACAGATATTAGTATGAATTTGCTTCTGAAAATTGAGTTAAAATAAACTTTGTGTTTTAAATAAACCTTTCACATCTTAAAAATGAGGTTTTGAATACTAATAAAAATATACAAGGAACAAGGTAAAATAGAAGATACAAATTAAGCCATTAATACCATTACCTTTAGAGGATTTAGAATTTTTTATATGTATTACACACTCAATACATTTGGGAAAGTCACCTGACCTACCTAGGTTGATCTTCCTGCTTAATCATAACATTAGTTATGATATAGCATTTTAATAAATATTTAATTAAATAATATATGTAAAGCACTTAGAGCAGTTGTAAGGATGTACTTAGTGCTTGAAATTATTTTTGCAGTTAAGAAAATTCTTGTCTCTTTCATGCAAGTGATATACACATATGCACAACCTAAGAAATTTGCTTATTTCCAATGAAGCAAAATAAAAACTAAGACTGTTAACTCCTTTAAACTTATATTTTCTTTTTTTATACATTTTCACCATAAAAATATTTCTTTTGAGAGGTTAAAGACCTCTATTCTGAAAGCTACAAAACATTAATGAAGAAATTAAAGATGACACAAAGGGGAAGACATTCCATGCCTATGGATTGGAAGAATTAAAGTTGACAAAATGTCATTACCCAAAGCAATCTACTGATTCAAAATACCAAAAGCATTTTTTATAGAACTAGAACAAGTAATCCTAAAATTTGTAGAGGAACCACAAAAGACCCCTGAATAGCCAAAGCAACTGAGAAAGAACAAAGCCGGAGGTATCACAGTTGCAGCTGGAAGATACATCACAAAGTTCATAGTAATCAAAACAGTCCGGTACTGACATAAAAACACACACATAGATCAATGGAAAAGAACAAAGAACCCAGAAATAAACGCACAATTTTATGGTGAATTAATCTGCAACAAAGGGGGCAAGAAATACAAGGGGTAAAAGACAGTATTTTCCATAAATGGTGCTAGGAAAATCAGACAGCCACATGCAAAAGAATGAAACCGGACCACTAACTTATACCACACATAAACTCAGAAAATGGATTAAACACCTAAATATTTTAACTCCAAAGATTTCAATCTACTATTGGATTTTTTTCCTTGAATACCATTCTTACATCATCCAGCTTCTTCTGTATTCCTGCTTCGGTTGGATTAGTTTTGCTTTGTTTTTCACATTGTCGTGTTTATTCCTTATGGCTTTCTCCTTTGGATTTCATAGATACAGTGCATTCATGTCTGTTTTCTAAAACTGTATTCAAATTCTTATTAAAATAATTTCCAAAACTATGGTTTTCTTCTGAATTATAACATTTTATCTTTACTCTTTTTCCTCTTTCAGGGTGTATTTTCTGAGGATTCACGTATTTTTTTGGAATGAGAAGAGATATCCAAGCCTGATATTTTCTAGTGTACCCACTGTATACATTGGCATTACTTCAGTTAACTTTTCAGTCAGGAATCAACCACCTACTGCTGAGTGCATTCGGCTTTCAACCCAATTCCCAGGTTCCCGTAGAAATTGATCTAATTTGGCTACTCTGGCCTGAGGTAGGAACTTGTCCTACACCTATTCCATGAACACAAGAATCCCACATTCCTAATATTTACTGTTATCAATTTTCCTTTATTTCTCTAATTTTATCACCTCCTTTAAATTGTAGATTCTATATACTTAAAAATGAAATACACAACTATCTTTAAATGCCCCTCTCCCCTTACTTTTCTAGTTTGGTTTCTTACCAGTATTTGCCATTCCTCAGTGGATGTAGAGCCGATATGTTATAGAAGAAAGACAAGATGGTGTTAGCTATCTAGTTGCCTCGAAGAGGCCACATCCCTAAAATAGAATGGTGTGGTTAGGTCAGAATTTCTGATATATATATATATTTTTTTACACAATATATGAAGGCAAAAGAAAACTCTTTGCACATTTCCTCTGCTCAGGACAGCCACAAATATGTGAAATTTCAATGGTGTTTCTTAACTAAATCCAGTACAATTCATAATTAGTTAGGAGAAATTATTCTAAAATTTGGAAAATACACTTGTAGCATTTTATATCAAATTAGTAAGAATTTTATGAGGATTCATGAGCAAAATCCAGCAAGATTTTTTTTTAAGTACCAAAATCATTTCCTTTTTTAAGTTTTTATTTATTTATTTGAGAGAGAGCGCTCACCCAGGCAGGGGGGTGGGCAAAGGGAGAAGCAGACCCCCCACTGAGCAGGGAGCCCTACTCGGGGCTTCACTGGGGGCTCCACCCGGGCTGATCCCAGGACCCTGAGATCATGACCTGAGACGAAGTAAGATGCTTAACTGACTGAGTCACCCAGGTGCCCCTCACCAAAATCATTTCTAATGCATCTTCAAATAGATGCTTTATCTTTTCTCCCTCTCAAATCCAGTAAGAATAAATCATTGTTGTTGCTTTTTTTGAACATCAGCACTGACAGAATAAAATCAAAATTTTTCAGAAGGACATTTAGATGTTTGACATTTAGATAGTTTAGCCTCAAAATAACTGACTAGCTTCCCTCCCTCTCCCAGCTCCTAAACTAACAACACACAGATCTATGAGCCATTTTGGCAATGTATCTACCTGCCTATTTCTGTACATCTTTGCTCATTCTTTACCTCCCCTATATTCTCCATACTGAAATCCCGCTCTTCCTTAAGGCTTCCACAATTGCTATATATAATGTTTAGTCTTTTTTGATTTGCCGATTAAGACAGATCTATTTCCCTGTTATACCACAGTGTGGTTCTTATAACACTGTCTGCACTATTCATAAATAAATACTGAATGCTCTGTATAACTTCCCCTTATTATATTACTTCCCCACCTCCACAGCAGTTCTTTTAAAAGTCACACTTCTCAGATACCCCTTTCCACTACTCTCTATTCAATTTTACAGAGAAAATGTCATCGATGGGAAAAGAACTGCATTAATTCTCAAAACCTTATCAGTCTTTATGCAAATGTATCTTTTTTTTCTTTTATCACTATAAAGAAACCTCTCTTTTTATTGCCAAGGACTAATTCCCTGACTCCTGTTTTGATTTCTACCTGCCCTTACTTGCCAAATAACAATTAGTTTATTTTAATAATAATCTCTCCTTTTTACTAGCTCTTCATCAGTATTTTAAAATGCCCCAAATCTCTTAAACATCATTCCCATTATCTCACATATTGTTTTATGAAAAGAAAAACATAGTGAGGGGTGCCTGGGTGGCTCAGTCAGTTAAGTGTCTGCCTTTGGCTCAGGTCATGACCCCGGGGTCCTGGGATCGAGTCCCACGTTGGGCTCCCTGCTCAGCTGGGAGTTTGCGTCTCCCTCTGTCCCTCCCCCTGCTCACCCTCACACTCTCTCCATCAAATAAATAAATAAAATCTTTAAAAAAAAGAAAAACGGGGGTGCCTGAGTGGCTCAGTCGGTTAACCGTCTGCCTTTGGCACAGGTCATGATCCCAGGGTCCTGGGATTGAGCCCCACATTGGGCTCCCTTGCTCAGTAGGCAGTCTGCTTCTCCCTCTCCCTCTGCCTGCTGCTCCCCCTGCTTGTGCTCTGTTAAATCAATAAATAAAATCTTAAAAAAAAAAAGAAAGAAAAACATATTGAATAGCTATAATTTTCTCAGTGCTATGAGTGTAATGAAAATAGATACTCTGAGTCTCATTTATTCTTTTATCATTATTAGGGCTAATAAAGTGATGTCTTCTAAGTCTTTCTTTCTGCTCTTATGTCTCTCTTGAGCTACAAAACCACAGATCCAAACACACACTGAGCATTTCCATTTATCCCTCAAAACACTCAAATATTTCCTGTAATGTGCTTCTCTTGCAAAATCTTCTACCTTAGCAAATGCAATCCACCCCGTTGTGAAAATGAGAAACTTGCCTGTGTTGACTTCTCATTCCGCCCCTGCACTCACGCCCAATCATCACCAGGCCCTGTTGTTTCCTTAATATCATCTTTTCAGTTTCTCACTTCTCTTCTTACCCATGTTCATGTTTATGGTTCAAAACACCATGATTTATCACCTGGTTTTTGACAATATTCCCTTAAAAGTTGTCTTTGCTCAACCGAGATCTATAATTTACAGAGCAGCCAGAATGATATTTCTAAATCACACAACTGATAGCACTGGCTAAAAACCTTAACACCCTTCAAAGGTTCATTGCCTTCAGGAAAAATCCAAATTTCTTAGAACAGAAGGCTTTTCCTAATCAGAAACTTCATTTCTTCTCCCATGGCTCCAGCATTTCCATCTGGCCCCTAAAACCTATTTTGAGATTCTCCATATTCTGTCTCATTTGCTGTTGCCAAACAGATGCAGAGGGCCCAGAGGAGTCTGCAAGGCTCTCAAGAATGGCTGAACCAAGCAATGGAAATGTCCTGTGTCTGTGTGAAACCAGGAAACTTCATCTGTTTTGCTGCGGAGAATGATGTGAGAAATAAATAAGTTGTTTTTGTATTTAATGCAGAGATATGGTACTTACTTGTTACACAAGTAATCTAGCATACTAGTGTATTTAGGAGAAGAAATATTGAATATAAGAATAATATCGTCAATAGATGATGACTAGCAAAAATGGGCTATGCAAATAGGGCATTTTCTGGCAGAAAGATCAAATCCATGGGCGTCCCCAAAATGGAGTACAAATGTAGAAATAGATGAAAACTACAAAATAAGTACTAGTAGCGATGGAAAATTCCAGACATGGTAATATGCATGTAAATTTGTTTCTGGGGAAATGTAGAGAAAATGGAGAAGAAAACAACTTGTTGAAGAAATTTTAAGAAAAATATTTCTGCAGCTTAAGTAAGAGATGGAATTTCAAACGTGAATTGCTTATGGGGTGCCTGGCTGGCTCAGTCAGTAGAACATGTGACTCGATCTAGGAGTCATGAGTTCCAGCCCTACGTTGTGGGGAGAAATTACTTAAAAACAATTGCTTATCAAATGTCAATCAGGATAAATTAAAGAGACTATAACTAGACTTGCTCTTGGGAAGATCAGAATTCCAAAGACAAATGGGTGCTAAATGCTTACAAAAGTGAGAGGAAAAAAAATGGAAAAAAAAATTGCTTCCAAGGATTGGTAATTGTACTCTCACCAGATTTCTTACTAGTAATACTGAATACAACAGTGGTTGCCTTCAAAGTGATGAAGGAAAATGATGTTCACTTGACAAATTTTATACTCAGCCAAGTTGCCAGAAGAAAACATTTTCAAACATGTAAGAACACAGAAAGGTTATTTTTGTTCACATTTTTTATGAAAGATACTACAGGATATATTTCAAGAAAATCAAAATGACAACAGGAAAAGAGAACTAGTTAAGATCAAGAAGTTGGAATAAGGGACACCTGGGTGGCTCAGTCGGTTAAGTGGCTGCTTTCGGCTCAGGTCATGATCCCAGGGTTCAGGGTTCAAACCCCGCCCGAGTGGGGCTCCATTCTCAGAGGGGAGCCTGCTTCTCCCTCTCTCCCACTTGTGCTCTCTTGCACTCTCTCTCTCTCTCAAATAAATAAATAAAATCTTAAAAAAAAAAAACAAACCCAAAAACAAAAAAGAAGCTGGAACAAACCAGGAGGTAGTGAAGGGAGTCGCCCCTGGATAGTTCTGAAACATGTCCAGACGGCTATGGATCGAAACTGGTATGGAAAAAGGAGGTACTCCATGTAGTAGGCAGATTAATAAATGAAGTAAAACTGAGGAGAAGTAAAACTGAGGAAAAGTAAAGACAAATTATTCCTTTAGAGATTAGAAGAAAAAGATATAACTATAAACTCCATGCCAATAAAATCTCAGAGTTGCCTGTTTCACACAATTTTCATAGAGCTATTGTTTGTCTTGAATGAGGAAAGATCAGAATTTGAGGAACAAGAAACTTAAGCTTCACCTTTGAATCACCTTTGCCTCAATTAGCACTGGTTTTCACCTAAAAGGAAAAGATAAATACTCTTTGTAAAGTGCAATCTGAGAAGTGTCTCTACAGAGTGACAGAATTAGAGTTTGTCAGGTGTGCATTAAATTTAAAAACATTTTACTCCAGAACAATGAGATCATAAGTTATGCAATTCTGCAAACTTAAAAGTGCTTCTTAAACACGTCCCCTTTTCTTAACATAGAATTTGTTTACAGAATGAATAGAAAATATGTAGTTTTTGCTATTGACATTATATTTCTGTATGTTTTAAAAATGAAGCCCCAGGGGCGCCTGGGTGGCACAGCGGTTAGGCGTCTGCCTTTGGCTCAGGGCGAGATCCCGGCGTTATGGGATCGAGCCCCACATCAGGCTCTTCCGCTATGAGCCTGCTTCTTCCTCTCCCACTCCCCCTGCTTGTGTTCCCTCTCTCGCTGGCTGTCTCTATCTCTGTCGAATAAATAAATAAAATCTTTAAAAATAATAATAATAAAAATAAAAATAAAAAAAATAAAAAATGAAGCCCCATACATCTGGGATTGAAACTTACTAAGTTGAAAAGCTGCATTTGGAAGAGAAGATAATGGGATTTCTCATTCAAATATCAAATATCACTGAAACAGCACTCTGCTCACTATAGAACTTCAGCTCACTAGATTTAACTGGCGTCACTTGTTTTTGCTGTGAAACACAAGATTTTGTTGATTTATTAGCTTTATCTGAGCTAAATATATATAGAAGTAAGGACTATATTTTGTGCTCATGGAACACTCAGGAAATGAATGAATTTTTGTCGTGTCCAAATATGAAGAAGAGAGGCGTTCCCCCCCTTCTTTCTTTAAATTCTAGAATGATTGAGTTCAAATAATGCAAACGAGCTCTTTGAATGAACATAAATGTTGGGGTCTCTATCACTGTGCCTTGTCTTCCACAGTGTAAAAGACCATGGTAGGAAGGAATAAAATGCTTTTTGACGAGGAAAGGAAGGAGGAAGATACTGTTACTAATTAGTACCCTCCTACATTCTTTTAGTGGCAAGTCCTGGGAGAGATAGGTTGCCAGAGTGTGCAGCCTAACGTGGTACTGATCAGCTGCAGGAAAAAGGGGCAATGCAAACAAGAAGCTAATGGAGTAGGAAAAAGAAGAGAAATTCTGTCCTGACAAACAGATAAAGCCTAAAGGTACAATAGGATTTGTAATAGAAAAGTAGAAAATAAATATCACAGGCTTTAAAATCTAAAAGAGAACTGAGAAATTAATCACGTCAGGTCTTCTCTTTTTATATTCGGTAAATACTAAATATTTAAAGGCAAAAAGTCCATCCTTGAAGGGAACATCGATCTGAAGTACCACTCTTGTCCTGTGCCTTAGTATTGGAGGTGAGAATATATTGGTGGTCGGAAGAGAAATGCTGTTACAACTCCATCAGAGTCTCCCCAGTGAAACAGCTCAAACTGCTGGCACTCCTGTGCACACACGCTTTTTGTTTGCTTATTTTTCCAGGACATCTGCCATAAGGACTGAGTTTTACAGTTTACTATTGTATAATGTAGGTCATGTTCCTTTTATGAGTTTTAAAGTCTATCCTCAGGGGCACCTGGGTGGCACAGCGGTTAAGCGTCTGCCTTTGGCTCAGGGCGTGATCCCGGCGTTGTGGGATCGAGCCCCACATCAGGCTCCTCCGCTGTGAGCCTGCTTCTTCCTCTCCCACTCCCCCTGCTTGTGTTCCCTCTCTCGCTGGCTGTCTCTATCTCTGTCAAATAAATAAATAAAATCTTTAAAAAATAAAATAAAATAAAATAAAGTCTATCCTCAGCCCTCAGTCTTGAACTGGTGGCATTCTCTTGCCCCTTCAGATTGTTAAGAGGAAAAGTGTAAAACAGTGAAATGTGTCAAAGAGCCTTAGAAAACCAACGGCAGCATATTTGAAAGGTGGAGCAGAGGAAGAAGCCAGACGGGGTTAGGCTGAGTGGAAAGGAAAATAACAAATGGAGATAATTCTTTCCAGCAACTTGGTATGAAAAAAAGAGGTTAAACTTAAGGAGAAATGTGTTCAAAATCAAGGGGTTATAAAATGAAAATACAGTGAAACTTCTTCAATGGGAAAGTAGGAGGGAAGGACAGACTCACTCTTATCAAGTTTTTGAGTAACTTCATGCTTAGTGTTTCCTATTCATTTTTGAATTTTGGGGTAAGAACATATGGTATGACTAATATGAATCATAACAATTCACAGTTGGTGAACACCTGATGTGTCATGTTCATTGAAGCTGGCGATAATCCTGTAAGGAAGATAGAATTATCTTGGTTTTAAAGAAGAAACTGAAACACAGAGAACTAACAAACTAGCAGATGACCACACATTTAGTAAGTGTACAGCTTTGTACCAGAGCCTATATTCTTAGTATAACTGATTGCATCTCAAACTTAGCGAGCAGTGTTAGCTATACACAGAGCTTAAGTATTTTGGTCATAGTTTGCAGGGGTAGAATTATACTCAAAATAGTAAAAAGGGAAAATTTTGAGGGATTATAAAAATTTTCTGGTTTGTTTTCGAGGTCCCACTAACAATGGACTAGGGCTTTTGAGTACTATTGAAGACATTATTTGAATTTGATCATATTATATGAATTCTTTTTTTTTCCCAATAAAACACTGCATTTAATCAGATACTATAAGAAAAATGGGTCTAGAGAAGTACTTGGCTGGTGAGGGGGTAGAGGGGAGTGAGTAACAGAATTGAGAGAAAATCTGAAGAACTCAGACCTTAGGGGTTGAAAAGTAAAATCCCTTCTTATCTCTAATTGTATTAGCTTTCTATTTTATGTAAGAAAATACCATCAACTAATTAACTTAGAACAACAGAAATTTATTGCCTCACAGTTCTGAAGACTAGAGGTCTGAAATCAAAGTGTCAGGGGACCCATGATCCCTCGAAAACCTGTAGGGAAGGGTCCTTCCTTACCTCTTCCAGTTTCTTGAACCCCATTCACTGACTTGTGCTAGCATAGCTCCAATCTTCAGCAGGCATTGTCACCTTTTTATATGGACTCTGGTCATATTGGATTAGGGACCACCTTAATGATTTCATTTTAACTTAATTACCTTTGTAAGACCTTTCTCCAAATAAGATCACATCCTGAAGTACGGAAAGCTAGAACTTCAACATCTTTTTTGAGGACACAATTCAATTCATAACACCAGTATTTCCATAGAGAAGATCCTCAAATTAAGAATAGCCTAGAGAAGTGTTAAGGGCATTAAGATATAGTAAGCAAGCATAGACCAAGCCAAGGGCAGGCCATTCTGCCTGTATTAAGATCTCTTAAAGACCTATTGTTATCCCTGTTAGAACTTCTTACCTACTAAAAATTACTTATAGAAAGATTAAGAACAATCCTACCAAAGCCTAATGTACTAAAATACCCATAATTAAGTATGTATGGAGAGGTGTGTCTATAAGAGTTATTGTGTGGCTTTTGCACTAATTAAAATAATATGCCCTTTAAATTTTAAAGTTTTTGAGCCTAGAATAAAAGAGAATGAGATTAAGATAAAAGACTTCTGGCACCGAAATTTCTACATAACAAAAAGTGGGTTGAGAAAACAGCCTCGTTGCCAATAGGAAAATATTATTTTAAAACCTTTCAGATATAACCAGGCAGAATAATTAAAGAAACTTCCAGAAAGCAGGGTAATGGACTGTAGAGAAGAAAAGACTAGGGAGTCACTACTAAACAGCGTAAACAAGGTATGTGTCCTAAAACCGGGTTAGAGAGACCTGACATTTCCTCCATGAGATTCTGAACTTGCCATGAAAAAAGTGACTCTGTTTCCTTTCTCCAAAAAGAAATCTTTAGTACTATTATCTTTTTCCTGTTTCAGCATTCTATGTACGTGTTCAGGAGACAAATATGACTTGTTTCTATATATCATAGGTCTTCATTTAAAAAGTAAAAAAAAAAAAAAAAAAAAAAAAAAAAAAAGTAAATACTCCGAGACAGTGGGTCATGAAATCCTGGATTTCAAGCTGATACTAGCATTGGATGAGACTACTGGCAATCAAGAAACGGGGCCAGTGGGTTTTGCGGGTGACAAGGAAGTGAATACGGAAAAGAGGACTGAACACAGTAGGTAAGATAAGGGTGAAAAAAACTCACTGCTTTCCCCTTCAGACCTCTTGGGGGCAAAAAGCTTTCCTCCCCGACTCCCACCCCGGTCACTCCTCAGCTTTAGGCCAGCCCATGTGATTTACCTTACCAAACATGGCACAGGAAAGGCTTCAAATATTTTCGTGAAGTTGCCCTCCTGAACCTCTCCCGCCATGAGAAAGGCTTCCCCAAGGCCACCTGCTGCTCCTTTATACTTAATTCCCCAGCTGAACGCAGTAGAAGCCAATCCAAGCCCAGCCTACAGCAGTGAGAAGCCAGTACCAGTAGGCCTGCCTCTGGAAGCAGACCCTCCCAGGCAAGATCAACCTCTATCAGCTGAGCCCGGCCCACTCTTCAGCATGCAAGTGCGCCCACCTGAGGTAAGAAAAGCTACACTAGTCGACTAGTCGACTAGTCAACTGGATTTTACAGTCATTTGTTAGCCAGCTTTATGTAGCAAGATCTAACCAATACATTCTCAGTAAAAAGAAACATGATCATGAAGTAGTCAACCTACTCTCCTATATGAGGTTCTGAAGAAGAATTTTCTCTTTTCTCTTTTATTCATGTAACTGCCTTGCCATGATACATGTTTTATTTATATTCACATGACAGAGTTAATATTGGTGCTTTTTTGTTTTGTCTGTTTGGTTTTAAATCAAATTAAGATTCCTCACCGAAACAACAACCAAAATTGTTAATGACTGTTATATTACCTTCTGCAATGTTTATTTTAAAATATTGCGTTGTCACCAAAAAACCAGGAGATCAAGGATAGGGCCATTCCTTGTTTCTATGCACCTGTACTTGAATTTTAATCAGTAACTAATCTCTTCTAACATTTCTTTTTATGTCCTCCTACATAAGGCCCTAAATTAAGAATAATAAAACTGCCAATGTGTCTTTTACTCCTAAATCATCCTTATCACTTCTCGGACAGATGCTAGGCAGCACCAAATCTTTACTCCACCATATAAAAGGAAGGATGCTAGAAATACATAGGTAATTTGGAATTCTCTATGTTTTTAATTAGTTCAATCATATTTGAAGAGCTTTTCTATTTTTCAAACACACAATACTATAGAAAGTCAAGTCACAAAGACAGAATAACCCGGCCCTAGCTTAATTTTAGAAGGTCAAATGTTATTAATATAAATGGATTTTATTAGTTGTTTACTGTTTTGGACGTGTAAAGCCATACATATATTTGTACACAAATGTTGACATGATGACCCCTAACAAATTGACTTATTTAAATATTTCATTTCTAGACTAAAACACCCTTTTCTATTACTGATGCTTGCAGCTCACCATTTTTTTTTTCAGATCAAATTGAAAGACCCTAGAGATTTGTCAATGCTTTCAGTCTAACATTTTCTTAAACTCAGGATAGTTACTACTTGAGTCCTTAAAAAATGCAGATAACCCACATACTTATATATTACATATGACAGAGGATTCAACTTTTCTCTATTCTGATATTATCAGTGCTATAATAAATTTACTCAAGCACTAATGGTCGGTCTCCACTCATATTTACCAAAGCAGGGATGTTTGATCTTCTGAGAGGAAATCTAGACTCTCAAATAAAAGTATATGAATCCTACCCTGGATAATTTTAGTATAGAGATAGGTAACTTTCTGAGAATAAACTGTAATCTAATACCTTTAAAACTTAAATTGCTGGGAAAATTTTAATTTTGATTATTTGCCTTGAGAAGCTTTGGGTACTATTATTAGCATTTTTAATTTCAACAGTTATATATATTATCCTCAGTGGTGTATGATACTCAAGAATTTAAGAAGTTCTATTTTGTTTAGACAGGTTGTACTATACAGATGTGACTCCTTTTGAAAGAATAAGGTATCTACAAGTTAGTCTGTGAATAATTTTAGCCTGTGGGGTAGAATGTACTGTGTCATAATCCCAATATAACGTAGTACAGAATTGTTAACCCAATACTGCCAGTCTAGGTATCTAGTAGGCTAGAGTGAGGTTTAACTTTAAGTGTTAACCTGGCTAGGCCATAGTGCCTAGTGTTTAGTCCAGTGGCAGTCCAGACGTTGTTGTAAAGTTATTTTTCTATGTGATTAATATTTAAATCAACAGACTTTGAGTAGATTTGATGACTCTCTGTAATGTGGGTGGGCCTCATTCAAACAGTTGAAGGCTTAAGAACAAAGACCGAGGTTTCCCTAGAAGGAAGGAATTTGAACTTAAGACTGCAACATAGAAGCCTTCCCTAAATTTTCAACCTGCCTGGTTGTCCTGCAGAATTAGGAAGCAAAACTACAACTTCGGCTCTTGAATTTCCAGCCTGCTGACTGATTTCAGACACACCAGCGCCCCTTCACTTCCCACACCACCACCAATTCTGTGAGCTAATTTCTTAAAACAAATTGTTTTTCTCCCCCTCTTGTCTGTCTCTGTCTCTCTGTTTATAAATATATCTATATATCTATCTACATATCTCTATATATCTCCTAGTAGTTCTGTTTCTCTGGAGAACTCTGGCTAATATAGCCAGTAACTAGGACAGACTACATTTTCATAACCTAACAGGAGAGTTTGGCTTTAACAATATTCACATACACAACTAAATCACAGAATTTCTGGGTAACTCAGAGCAGTACAACAAGCTGTTTGGGTTCATTGTGCCCTTTCTCTCAGAGCTATATAAACATGGGCTCTTACCATTATATGCTGATTTAGTTAGAACTTGCATCATTTTAGCATTACTGTCCTCTGCATTTAAGCTTTTGCATTAATCAACTGGGTTAACAAGTGATCTCAACTGATCTTACAAGAGCCTTCTAATGGTAAATTTACATGGCCAGGAGCAATGCAATCAGTAGTGATATAACCATAAAAATTAGCCAAATATCACTGGATTGTGAAAGTAGAAAACACCAAAACTACCACTATACTCTTCTGTAGCTATGGGTCAGAGGAAATAGATCCTTACCTAGGGGGCTAACTATTAAAATACAGAAAAAAAAATTTCTTAAAAGCATGTATACTTGGGGCCATGTTAATAAAAATTTCTTCAAAGTAACTGGAGATCTCCTCTTGTGCCATCCTTGTATTACCATATTTTGTGTCATCTGCCATTAGATACACATTTCCAGTTTTTCTTCCATTGTACAGAAAGTTCCTTAGTTACACAGGAAAGTTGCTCATGGGACAATTATTAGAGAGTATGCTATATCAGAATTGCACGGGTCAACGCATAATACTGGCACTTCTCCCTCAATAGTTTTCTACCTTCCTTTCATGACCCATTTCGGGGTCAACAATAATAATAACAATCTCTGTCATGCTCAATCCCAACCCAAGTGATTGAGTAGTGTTCTTCAGCTGTACTTTTGCTGGAGTTAGGCTTTCTTGTTTATAATGTGGTAATAGATGATCAATAAATGTCCCAGTGCCCCTGCAATAGAGATAATAAACAACAGATGACATGAAATTCAGAACTGAATAGGGAGGTAAGATACTACTTACGTTGTATAAATAGTATCTCATTCTAGATATTTTTATGGGGATCTAAAGTATGAGGGTCTTGGCTGGGTGAGTTAATAAACTTCATGTCTCTCCATTTCCATTGCAATCACCTCATCCTTTATGGTCCAAACAACCTAAGATGAAATTTATCCAAATCTCATAGCACAGTCATAGCTCCCAGAATCCATTTTAACTTTCCAGCTTCTTTTTCACCCATTACAAAGAGAAGTATACGATACATTTCCTTTACCTTCCAGATCTAAATATTGTGGCAAACATTTGATTTTGTCTGTTGTATGAACATTTTATTTTGATGGAACACTCTGTTATATAAATGGGCCAGAGCTGGCCCCTGGGTATTGACCTAAAATGGTCTCCATGCTGTTTATGTCTCCCCAGCAGGCTGCACCGTTAACCGGAAGCCTCTTGGCACAAAACCCAAATTCTCACACATCCAAATACCTCATATATAGTCAAACTAAACATATTTTTAGCTATTTAGGGCCTACTTGTGTGGCACATCCACAAAACCTCACCCAATGTTTACTAACCATAGGCAAGACTAATGCTACAGTTATCAAAGACCCCAAACTGTTGCCATCCTTTGGAGCTCTCTGATCCAGAGACTCCCCACCTTGCTGCTGAGCTGCACCTCGACAGATGAGCCCCTTCTCCAACTTCCTCTTCTCCCCTGGGAGTTCCCTTACCTTATTCCCTTTCTGGGTGGTGGCCTCCTGTTGCTGTCTCAGAAAGATCTCTCAGAAGGAACGTCTCCTCTCACACACCCTGTCCAAGCACCACCTACTACAGCTCGTTGTGTGTTATTCCCTCTTGTGGTCCCGTCTCTTCCCAGATCAACTCTGAAATCCTCTAATTTACCACACACTCTGAAAAGCTAGCAAATTTCCAACAAGCATATTATGATATATTTAAGATAAGTATATTATACAATCAATATACATAGCTTATAAGCTTCTGAGGCCATTTTCTCCACTCTCAGCCTCTTTGAAAACTCAAAGGAGAACGGACAGTTCCTAGCTACTGAGAGATAGTAGGAGAGGAATGAGAAGTCTCAAGTTGTGAACATCCAAAGGCTACAAGTGAACTCTTTGTCTTCTAGCAGCATGAAGAAAAGTCACTTAATATTTACAATGTCAAAATATTGGTGGTATGAGCAGAAGAGAGAAACTGTATACAGAATTCAGGTAATAGTAATACTGAATAGACTTTAGTGCAGAGAAGTGACAGCAAAGAGATAACAGCCAACAATACTGGGGAAATAACTGTGTCCTAAAGTGCTCCCTAGGTTGTTAATTATAAAACCTAATAGAATTTCTATTCAGTCTCTCTGTTTGCCAGAGCGGTTGGCTCTATGAGTCATGTCCTGAGATTCTCTGCTAGAACAGTGAAAAAAGAATTAACACAAATACTTTTGCTTCTTGTCTATAAAGTACTGAAAAGATAGAGGGGAAAAAAGGGGAGATGAAATGTTGATTATATAGTAGTACAAGATGGAAGCAGGAAAAGGATGATTTTTATGAGCTCATGTTCTTGCAACCTAATTCATCAGTTTGAAATTCAAACACTTGTCAAACAGGACAAGTTCTGCATGGTTATAACTTGGAAGCACTATAGCTATTGATTTTTAAATTTAGATTCTTTGTCTTTTTTTATTCCTAGGAATGCACTGGGTTTAGTAAAATTTACTGCAATTTCAGTGGGAAGAAAATGACACAGTAAATACAAGAAAATAACTCAAGAAAAATGCTCAGAAAGTATTTTTCAGAAAATTGTATATACACATAGGGCAAGTATAGGTCTCAGATTGTTCAGTACAGAGCTGATTATAATATTCTGACTTTTTTTGAGTCAGTGCATTGGACCATATGTCCTAATTGTTGCCTCAGAAAATCAAATTGCTGCATGTATTCTTTCCACGAATGTTGAAATAGGAAACCAATTATAATTTATGTATTTCAAAGTCAATGAGTGAATTTGTCATAACACTTATTTATCAGGCCATATAATCTCAAAAATTACATTTGTAATAGGTTTTATAAGACTAACAACAAGCAACGACAAATTTTCTGCAGACCTAAAGACTCAATTTGAAAATTAGTTTAAAAAAAAATGAAAGAAAGGTAGGGGCACCTGAGTGCCTCAGTGGGTTAAGAGTCCGACTCTTGGTTTGGGTCAGGTCATGATCTTATGGGTCATGAGATTGAGCCCTGCATTAGGCTCTGCACTCAGTGTGGAGTCTGGTTGAGATTCTCTCTGTCTGCCTCCTCCTCTGTCCTTCCCCCTGCTCATGTGCTCCCTCTCTTTCAAATAAATAATCTTTAAAATAATAAGTAAATAAAATATAATGATACTATAGTTATTAGAACTTGCCATTATAATTCATGTAATAGTTTACAAATTATAAATAACATAGGTGTGACTAATACTAATTATATAAGGGGGTAAATTAAGATACAAAATGTTAAAGAATTCCATCATTAAGGGCTTAGCAGTCCTCCCCATTTATGCCATTGCCTAGTTTTTTCACCAAACAAGTTTAGGGAGATTTGGAGACTAATCATTAGATTATATATAAACATGTATATGTATATTTTGTTCTGATTTTTCTTCTGTGCATAGGCACTGCTATAAAATTTCCAAATAATAACTTAATTCTATCCTTATACCGTATTTGCAAATTATTCGATTTTTGCTAGTTATTTTATAGTCAATATAAGTAAATTGGCCTAGATCGAGTATCGATTCTGGTAAGGAAAATTGTTTCCCCATTCAGGATGGGAAAGAACAATACAGTTGACTTGACATCAAGTGACTGGCCGGGATCTTAAGTGGGCAGTGCACGACCAAGACACCACTCCAGTTCCTGTTGTTGACTAGCTGATGTTTAGCATTGTCAGTAGCTGCCTTAGCCCTAAGGAGATAAATCCCTTACCAGTGGGACCATGCATAGCCTCCATCCCTACCGTTTTGCCTGCCACATTCTTACACTTGTGCAAACATTGGGTTGGTAGAAAGCAGAAGTTAGCTAATGCTCATGGGACAAATAATCCTAATTGATTGAAGCACCTAGTCGGTCAGTGCCTCCTGTCTGTCAGATGATATTTAGTGGCCATTGACATAAAACAAATATCCAACAATTTTATAACTATTTCTATAATTTACTCCAAATGCCACATCCCTAGCTTTGCGATTTTGTTTCTGAATTTCTAAACTTCCTTCCTCAGATCCTGAACAATTAACATTATTCTTGTTACCCAGTAATCTGTTTATATAATGACACCAAGGTGCTTATTCCTGTGTATTAAGTTGACCACCTAGCAGGGTTCTCAGCTCTGCCCAACAAAGCATACATATCTCCTCACCACTACTTTTTAAGGCCACTCTGGATTGGAGCTGTAGGACTTGCACATATGTATCAGGCAGACCCACCTGTGACCCAGGACAACATTTTTCCTCTTCTATTATATAATTGTAGGAATTAATTCATTTGTTTACTCAGAGAAAGAAGTGTCAGTACAATGGAAAATTCCATGGAAGTCTAAACCACCCATGCATTCAGATCATGTGTGTCTCCTGGATCAGTCCAGGAAAAATGTCTAATATACTTTTTTCATCATAAATGATAACTGCTTCATCTACCCGTCTTTATACCTGGACTAACCTAATAGTATCCAAGCCATGAGGAGCAGCTTTGATTGCACTCGAGTTCCCCCAGTCGGGTGCTCAGGCTCCTCTAAGCATAGTAGCCTCCAGGAGCTGTATGTTGAATGATGAGTCATTATTTACTGATATACTATAGAACTGAAGGGTGCATACTACATACCTTCTCATGGGGCTTGCACAGGTTCCACACTATATCCTTTTCTCTGATGAACCCCGCTGGCATCATGGATCTGCTGGGTCATATAACCCAGCTGACAGGAAGTTTGCACCATATTCTGTGCAAAACCCTCTTTGACTATGGTCTTCATGCAAACCTGCAGCTTGATAAATTGGTCAGAGAACTACCCCAAAAGAAAATACAAAATGCGGACATATAGGCCCAAATAATTACTATTTTGAGTATTAAATGAAATGCCATGCCATTAGTCCAGATTACCATAAAGTATTACTGATCAGACAAAACCCTGAAACTCTGTGGAGTTGTTTTTTCCTCAATCTTTGGCACACATTTGTCCTGCCAGTACATCCAGAGTTTCTACCATTTCCTAATATTAATAGCATGGAGTCATCGATACAGGACACCAAAACAAGGTCCAGAGGCATGTCAATCTAGTCCATGAAAACTATACAGTGACAAAAATAAAAAGATTTAAGAACCTATGGAATGAGAATGTGTATCGTCACTATTATTACCTAAGAGCAAGCAGCTTTTGATCCTTTTCAAAAAGAAGACATACTGCAGATCAACAGCTGCACAGGTGTGTTCATCAGCCCCTACAAAAGTACCACATTCACCGCAGCATCTATTATTGATGCTACAAATTGACTGAATTTACTATCATTTCTACTATCTGACAAAGATCAGAGCAATGAGATTTAAGATGACCTGCTGGTGATGCCTGGAGCGGATCTGGTTATGAATGATGACTTGGCGTAACTGGTTAGACAAACTTTCTTGACTACATAGCCAGGATCATATGTTCCTGTGAAACCAAGATTCATCATATAGCTCTTGTTGGTGCCATCTGGAGACAGAGCTCGTCTATGTGCCAAAGAACACTGTACAGCCTGTGCCTGGATGTGACTCAGATCCCCAGGGCTTGCCTGCACTCCTCACGCAGTATACCATTTGCCTTTAGATATAAACCTTCATGACTACACTTGGTAGAGTCAGTTGAGGTCTTTCAAGTATCTGCCCTTGAAAAGAGGAATTTAATTAATTAGTTTCACTTGTGGAGAACTGTGGCTCAAACTTTCCTGGAATTCTAAGAAAACAGGTAAAAAGTGGTTGGCAACTTTAACACTGACAGACAGACAGCTGGTTCTTTTCCAGTGACTTTATTCCTCATTTACTGAGTCTGCCCAGACAAATTAAAGCCTCTATATTTTCAGGCTGTGCTGGTAGGTGGGCTAAGGTGTTTTTCTGTCTCTAGCAAAGTTTGCAGGTATAAAGCAGGAAGACGTCTTAATCTGAAGCATTATGTACTGAGTACTGGTAACTGGCATAAAATTGTTCACTACAGTTCTTATGAAATCATGTGGACCTCCAGACTGTAATAAAATATATCACAAGTTTCTGCTACATTGTTTTAAAGATAACGTGCATGTCCATGTGAGCATGTGAAGAGAAGTTTAAGTGGTCAGTGCCTGTATGAGAGGCATTAAACATTTAAGAATTTTAGGAAAATAAAAAAAATTGCTGCTCTTACAGAATTTTCTTGATTTATCTGCCTTCTTTTCTCTGCCACCCTAAAATAACTCCAGCATCAAAAGTAACACGCTATTCAGAATTATTTTGAAATCATAAAGAATTAACTGTAGATGTGATGGCATTAGAGAAATAAAAATTGCCTTTAGTTTACCTATGATTTCTAGCAATGGTAAACATGCCATCATTATTTTACTATTCATATAATTTTGTGTAGTTATTTATCCCATACATGCCCTTGCAGGTCCAGGGTTGAAATTTTTACTCATGTCTAACCAATAATTAGATGCTGTAGCATTAGAAGAATGAGCCGGGAGAGGGTTAGCACATGATTCAAGTAAGGACAATTTGATTTTTTCCTTAAAACTGATGTTTGGCTATTGGAAGAAAGAAGATATCTTTTTCCTGGGTTCTCTAAAGCTAGGAGGATGTCAATCATGAGCTTTGGGCAGCTGTCTTTCTTGTGTTGTGGGTAAAGCCAGTCAACTTTAGCTTTGGTTAAGATGGAGAAAATGGTGGTACATTTAAAGATTAAGAAATACAGGATTAGAAATTAGATTTAATTTAAATTAAATTATATATATATTTAAATACAATCTCATAATTTTTTCATTTTTTAAAATTCTTTGTTTCAAATTATAGCATTAAAGAAACTGTATTTCATACAGAACCATGTAAGTAGTCAGTAGATAGACGTCAACTCATTTACCAAAAAAAAAAAATTTCACATTTATATTTGAGCAGTATAACCCTTTCAGAACAACATCTAACACACATGATCTCAGACTGATAACTTACTTCTCCATTTGTGTCTAGCTTTATTATCCTGGATTTATTAATGTAGAGAAAAAAGAAAAGGATGAATGATTATGGACCCAAATAAAATTGTGTGCATACATAATCTTGATAATTTTGTACAATAATTAATTTTGTCATCATTCTGCTTTTTCAAAGTGTGTAAATAAGGATTTCAAAGAGCTATTAGATTTGGCTAATAATGGAAGACTTGTACATTTAGTTCTCCAAACATCTTTATTTATCCTTGGCTGTAACAATGAGCTGAATATGATGAATACATTTCTGAACTTGTGTTTTGTTCAAGTTTTTGATGAGAGTAGAATTTGTTCATCTAATACTAGTCTTGTATTAACACCCATTTGTTGATCTAATTTTATTATGCAATGATTACAAGGACAATCAAAGAACACAGAGTAGGAGGACGGAACTAGAGGCATGAAGACTCGATTATATAATTTAAAAATCTCTAATAAAAGTTCCATTCCATCCCTCAATGAAATACACTATCCTATTTTTTCTACCAATAACTTTAACATTCATGTTATTAACACAAAGTTGCACATGTATGACACTTTATAAATGTATTTCTGATAAAATTTTGTATTTAGCACCTATCTCCTGGTGTAGTTGGGGTAGACATTTTATATTGGAAGATTCTACAACCTTATGATCAGAGAAAGCAACTTGAACAAGATTCAGACTCCATAAATGATGGGATAGGGATTACAGCTCTATGCCTTCAGACTCCAAGTATTCTTTCTGAATCACCTTTCTGCTATAGTACACCAAGCCTGAAAATTACTAAATTTAATAAAGTCTTACAGTGTATTACTACAGATTTCAAATGAAATTATTAACATACTCACTTCAGCTCAGGTGAGCTATATCCAGTGTTCTGCTTTGTGAATCTGGAGCTAAAGCAAATAGTCATATCATGAAGAAATGAGGGTGGGAAGTAGAAAGTGGGAAGAAGTCTCAAATGTTTGCCCTAGCAAGTTGTTTTTGAGTAAATTCATGTCCCAAATGATATGGTCAAAAACTCAATACATCCTTGATATATTGATCTATATGAATGGAGAGTGACTAAATCAGTACTTTGCTATGTTTGTAGTATGTCACCCTAAGCACATACATGCACACACACACACACACACACACAAATTAAAAATGACATGGTATAGATTTTTTTCCACTTCAGTCAAGTGTTTCACAACTCTAAAATTAAAGTAAAAGAATAAAAACAATATATAATGAAGGTTTGCCTTCATTATGTCTTCTATTAATCTCAGCACTATTTTCACCTCATTATCATCTGTATTTTATGATCTATACATATATATATATATCTCACTTTCGCTTTTTTTGCATTTATTTTAGCCAAATAGAGTATAACTGGTTAGAAAAACAATTTCAGCATCATGAATTAAATAAACACAATCAGCAATTTATTGTCTGTAGAATTTAGTTCAGTAATTTTTTTAAGAAATATTAGTTGAGCATTTACAAATTTCAGGTATGTTTCTAGGCATTAAACATATCAGAGGAAATAAGACAAATGCCCTGCATTCAAATCCTGGAAATATGAATTCTATTTTTATCTTAAGAGCTATTAACTGGGCATTTAGTCCAATAGGTCATTTTTTTAATATAAATAATTACATTTTAAATAAACTTCCTCAAAGAGAAATTTTGTGAATATACAAGATGAAAAGAAAAACATGAAGTTAACTAAAGTGACTCTTAATTCAGTTAAAAATTTGGGAACTATGAAAGATGAGTGAATGAATCACTCAACACATTTATATTTAATCTCAGTCTTAAAATGGATTCATTCAAACATATTGAGGTTCTGGAGAGATTGTAATTTATTTTATAATAGTAACTTGCAAAAATACAATTCCTCCATATGGAACTTTGTGCAGCAGAGCTATGTCTGAAAAGCTGATTATTTATTCAGTGCCAAACAACAATTTATCTTAGCCCCAAAACTTGAGAGGTTGTGAATGAAAGACAGTTTCTTAATTATATTCACAATTCCAAACTTGCGTTCTGTTTTTTTCATTGTGATCTACTTTCCTAAATGCCAAACCAGGTAGATAATAAGATTATACTGCCTTAATTAAAATAAACTTTAAAAATTTTAAATAAACTTTTAAAAATTTGATTTATTTGTTTGTTTAAGTTTTGTAGCTGGAGAGAACCACAGAGGCTTTTCACCTCAATTAGGGTTCATCACTGGGAGCCTCGCTGAACCTCTAGTCAATGAGTGAGAAAGGGATGAGTGCTGGAGAAGCAGTAATAAAGCCCTGAGGTGCCCCCCACACACCTTACACACAACCCTGGCACTGCTCCTCCCCAAACACACCTGAAAAATAAACGTTCTTTTAGATAAGAAATAACAAGTGTTGGTGAGGATGTGAAGGAAAAGGGTACCATTGTACACTGTTGTTGGGAATGTAAATTGGTATAGCTGCTACGGAAAACAGTATGAATGTTCCTCAAAGAAATAAAAATAGAACTACCATATGATCCAGCAATTCCACTTCTGGGTATCTGAAGGTAATAAATTAACTCAAGAAGTTACCTGCACTATGCCATGTTCATTGCAGCAATATTTATAATAGCCAAAACATGAAAACAACCTAATTATTTATACAAAATTCAGCCACTTAAAGAAAAACATCCTGTCATTTGCAACAACTTGGATGGGGCTCGAAGATGTTATGCTAAATGAAAAAGTGAGATAAAGACAAATATCGTTTGATCTCACTTATACATGGAATAAAAAAATGTGTATGTCCACATGGCCTATAATAAAAGAAAACAGTGCATTGAACAACAATTGAATATTTTGATTCAGAAAGAATTTAAGTATCTACACTCTCTTCTTGTTTGAGATAATTTCATTTCAGAGGTGCCTGGAATTTCAAATCTTCATAATTCTAAGTAAATTATCTTTTATTTATTTCTGCAATGTCCCATACATATGAAGATTGCAAATATATAATTATTTACTATTCAAAAGGTAATTGACAAAGATCTTATTTTATGTCTCTTTATAGAATGCCTGGCATGTACTTATTACTGAATCAGGTTTATAACTTTTAACTGAATTAGGTGTAATAAAGGTTTAAGAATCTTTATTAAAATATAGTGTTTGTGGAAAGGTAATAAACATCACTAACAGAGCATTCTGTCAATAAATTGTTATTAACTTGTCCCACGCTATCTACAATGAGAAAAAAATGGCAGATAAGTAATAATTGGTTGTAAATATATTTGTTTTAAACACCAAAACTTGCAACTGTTTCAAATCTCCAATTTCCATTATCAGAGCCCTTACTTTGAATGGATTTTCTAATTGTTAGATTTTTGTGTAGAGGTTTCAAAGCAAAAACAAAAACAAAAAACACACAACTAAAAAACTTTAAATTTCACTTGTTAATTGATGTCTACCTAAATCTGGATTGATGATGTAAATCTACTTTGCATTGTTCAAATCAATATCATTAAAATATCAGTTTACCTTATCTTACTTGTATCATATATTGACTATATTATTGATTCAATTTAATAACATTCTACACAACTATGAAAGTAAGAATATCAGTTATTAGGAAATCAAGCTTTATGCTTTTTATTATAATTGTGTTCTTGAGTGCAAACCAAACTTTCACATTGTTAAGACAGGCTTTTCAGCCATAACTCAAAGTTATGGTGTGTAATACCAATTTGCTTTTTATATAATTCTTACTTTTATTTTAGTCCCATTTATTCAATATACCCTAAATCAATACCAAAACTCTCAAAAATTTTTGAAATAAAGTTTCAACTTTTAAAAATTGTGTCACAGGAGACCTAAACCACAATCCCACACTAACCCAAATAATTCACACAAATGACAATCGGTATCTTATTGTAACAATCAGCGTTATCTTAAAGACACCTTTTAAATTCTGAGCATATTATTTCATCAAGTGGCCTAGCACAGGGCCTTGCATATAGTAAGCACAAAATAAATACCTACCCAATGGACAAAACCCCAGAAAAGCCACATGGAAACAGTGTTGCAGGAGCAAGGACATCCTAACTTAGAAGCTATTGTTCCGTTTCAGCAGAAAGAGCTCCCAGATAAGAATCAGAAGATCTTCAGAACGGCTACAATCAATAAGACAAGAAATGACTGTTGGTGGGCAGGTGGAGAAGAGGGGACCTTCTTGCACTGTTGGTGGGAATGCAAACTGGTGCAGCCACTGTGGAAAAGAGTATGGGGATTCCTCAAACAGTTAAAAATAGAACCACCCTATGATGCAGTAATTGCAATAGTGGATATTTACCCCCAAAATACTAAAACACTAATTCAAAGGGATACATGCACTCCTATGTTTATAGCAGCATTATTTACAACAGCCAAATTATGGAAGCAGCCCAAGTGTCCATCAATGAATGAATGGAAAAGGAAGAGGAAGGATATGCACACACACACACACACACACACACACACACACACACACTGGAATATTATTCAGCCATAAAATAGAATGAAATCTTACCATTTCCAACAACATGGATGGAGATAGAAAGTAATTCTAAGTGAAGTAAATCAGTCAGAGAAAGACAAATACCATATGATTTCACTCATATGTGGAATTTAAGAAACCAAATAAATGGGCAAAGGAAAAAAAAAAACTGTGAGACAAAGAAACAGACTCTTAACTGTAGAAAAGAAACTGGTGGTTACCAGAGGAGAAGTGAGGGGGATGGGGAAATAGGTGATGAGGATTAAGAAAGGAACTTTTTGTGATGAGCACTGGATGATGTGTGGAACTGTTGAGTTACTATATTGCACACCCAAAACTAATATAATACTGTATGTTAACTACGCTAGAATTAAAATAAAAGCTTAATGAAACAAAAAGAATCAGAAGATCTTGATTCTGTTGCTTCTGCCAGTTCCAGAACGTACAACCCCGGGTGAATCACTTAACTATTTAAGGCTTCAGGGTCCTCATATAAATAAAGAAGTAACTCTTAGAGGTGACATACAGAGAACTATTCCACTCTAAAAATTCTATGAACTTCTGAGATTTCTGAGGCTTTTAATCTGTATAATGTTACTTCCAATGCACAATACATATTTAATTGAGCAGACTGAGCAATATCGCTTTTAAATGATCAAAATTTCATGTTTAATTGAATGTTAATGGCCACAAAGCTCATAATTCAGTAATTCAGTAGTTGGTTGTGCTGCATATCCCAATATGAGCTTACCTGCATTATGTAACAACAAGAAAGTTGGTTTTCATTTTATTATTTCTTAAGTATACGAAACCTTTCCATGTTAATTATTTTAAGTATATAAGAGTATTAAAATTTATTGCTGTTGATGTCATAAATATGGGAATATTTAGAAGTCACCTAAGTCACATCTCTATAACTTCTGGTCCAACTAAAAATGTCATAATAATAACTTCATAAGAAGAAATCCTGCAAATTCAAGTCAGGCACAATATTAGAAAAGAATCTCAGCCTACAGAGAAGATTGACAGTAGTTATGTTGGAAGGAAAATGGAGCTGCCAAGAATAACTCAGTTAACACTGACATTCTAAGCAGAAGTATTTAAAGTATTTCAAATTCTTGTTCATATACGATAGGGTAGTTAAAAATAAAGAGATGCCCAAATAAGGCTCAGAATTGTGATTTACATATAAAAATGTAATGGGTTTAAAATTTAATACCATCCATATAATTAATTCAGAAACCAAATATAGCTGTATAAATTAAATGAAGCTTTTGTAAGCAATAAAACTTGTGATTTTAATTGCTGAGTAGAAAGTGGCATTTGAAAATTCCTCAGAGAAATCTTAGATTTATTTTCAGAATGATACTAAATGGACATGTTTGATTTATTTTCTTCAAATCTACACTTTGACAAAGTTTTTATGAAGTCTGAGAAAAGTGAATTAAAATAGCTGTATTAAATCAGGAGACAGGCAACAGCCATGTGAGTTGCCTGGGAAGGAACATGGGGTTCTGGCAATATACAAAGAGAATGTAACCAAACCAAGTACAGAAGAGCACAGAAATGCCAGGAATAAAAACAGTGATTAATACAACCTCCAGGCAATGTCATGCTGAACTCTGTATAGATGGAGGGTATTCTGATCCCCTAACACTTCTAATACAGAAAGGACCTAGAAGTCCATCCTCATTTTATAAATGAACTGAGAATAACTCAGGAGATCAGGTAAATTCCCTAAGGTCATTAAATAATTAATGCAAAATCCAAAGTATCTCAAGGCTTCAAACTCCCCTTTGCTATGTAGCATTTTTGTTAAAGATACAGTATCTAAAGCATAGCTTTTTACAAATTGCTAAAACCCTTTAGCACAGGTTTCCTTGTGGTAGTCTATAGATGACATCAGTGATTTCACCTCAAGCTATTAATTACTCCTTTTAATAAAAGAATAAAAATTGTCATTAATTTCATAATTCATCAAGAAATATTTTTAAATATCCTATTTATAGAGAATAATTTAATTTTTTTAAAGATTTTATTTATTTATTTGACAGAGAGAGAGAGACAGCCAGCGAGAGAGGGAACACAAGCAGGGGGAGTGGGAGAGGAAGAAGCAGGCTCCCAGCGTAGGAGCCTGATGTGGGGCCCGATCCAAGAACACCGAGATCACGCCCTGAGCTGAAGGCAGACGCCCAAGGACTGAGCCACCCAGGCGCCCCTAGAGAATAATTTAAAATAGCTACATATATCATTATATAACTGATATTTAGAGTAAATATGGTGGCTCAAATATGCTTAAACATCATTTGTAATGAAACAGGAAAGGTTTGAATCTTTGAGTTGGTAAGACAGTAGTTTTCATGACCTGTGTTCTAAAACATCAGGGGCTAATGATGTAGTATACGTTGGCTAATTGAATTTAATTAAAAAAATAACATGAACTTACAAAAAATAAATAAATAAAATAACACATCAGGGACCAAAGAATATCTTTTAAACTGTACTTAAGCCCAAAGATGTCTCTAAATTGAGTGAGGACAGAAAAAGTCATCAAAATACCATCTTGTCTTTCACGTTAGCCTAGGAAACTGGATGTAATACAAGACTAACCCTTTGGTTAAAATTCCATTAGTCTCATCTATTCCAGTGCTTTTCACACTTTAGTTTCATCAGATTATTTGGTTAAAAGAAAACTGCTGATATCACACCTCTAGTTTCAGATTCAGTAAATATGAAATGCAGACTGAGATTTAATATTTCTAGCATATTTCTTGGTGATGCTACTGCTGCTGGTCTAGTAAACACACTTTAAGAAATCAAGGAATTTATCCCATTTATGATTGCACCCAAAACCATAAGGTACCTAGGAATAAACCTGACCAAAGAAGTAAAAATCTACTCTGAAAACTACAGAACACTCATGAAAGAAATCAAAGACAACACAAAGAAATGGAAAAACATTTCATGCTCATGGACTGGAAAGACAAATATTGCTAAAATGTCTATACTACCCAAAGCAATCTACGCATTCAATACAATCCTTGTCAAAATACCATCAGCATGGGGCGCCTGGGTAGCTCAGTTGTTAAGCGTCTGCCTCCGGCTCAGGGCGTGATCCTGGCACTATGGGATCCAGCCCCACATCAGACTCCTCTGCTATGAGCCTGCTTCTTCCTCTCCCACTCCCCCCACTTGTGTTCCCTCTCTCGCTGGCTGTCTCTACCTCTGTCAAATAAATAAATAAAATCTGAAAAAAAAATACCATCAGCATTTTTCAAAGAGCTGGAACAACCAATTCTAAAATTTGTATGGAACCAGAAAAGATCTCGGATAGCCAAAATAATGTTGAAAAAGAAAACCAAATCTGGAGGCATCACAATTTGGGATTTCAAGCTGTATTACAAAGTTGTATTCATCACGACAGCGTAGTACTGGCACAAAAACAGATACATAGATCCATGGAACAGGATAGAGAACCCAGAAATGGACCCTCAACTCTTTGGATAACTAATCTTTGACAAAGCAAGAAAGAACATTCAATGGAAAAAAAGACAGTCCAAAAACTAATAATGTACTATATGTTGGCTAAATGAACATAAACAAAAGAAATAAGGAAAAATAAAATAAGATAAAAACAGAGAGGGAGGCAAACCGCAAGAGACTTTTAAATAGAGAACCAACTAAGGATTGCTGGAGGGGAGGTAGATGGAGGGATGGGCTAAATGGGTGAAGGGTATTAAGAAGGGCACTTGTTGGGATGAGCACTGGCGTTATATGTGAGTGATGAATCACTGAATTCTGTTCCTGAAACCAGTGCTGCAGTGTATGTTAATTAAGCTTAATTTAAATAAATAAATAAATAAATAAATAAATAAATAAATAATTTTTTAAAAAGGAAAAAAAGTCTCTTCCACAAATGCTATTGAGAAAACTGGACAGCCACATGCAGAAGAAAGAAACTGGACCACTTTCTCACACCACACACAAAAATAAATTCAAAATGGATGAAAGACCTATATGTGAGACAAGAAACCATTAAAATTCTAGAGAACACAGGCAGCAACCTTTTTGACATTGGCTGTAGCAACTTCTTACTAGATAACATCTCCTGAGGCAAAGGAAACAAAAGCAAAATGAACTATTGGGACTTCACCAAGATAAAAACTTTTGCACAGCAAAGGAAACAGTCAACAAAACTAAAAGGCAACCTACAAAATGGAAGAAGATATCTGCAAATGATATATCCAATAAAGGATTAGTATCCAAAATCTATAAAGAACTTCTCAAATTCAACACCAAGAAACAACTAATCCATTTCAGAAACGGGCAGAAGACATGAATAGACATTTTTCTAAAGAAGACATTCAGATGGCGAACAGACACATGAAAAGATGCTCAACATCACTCATCATCAGGGAAATACAATCAAAACTACAATGAGATATCACTTCACACCCATCAGAAGGGCTAAAATCAACAGCACAGGAAACAAAAGAAGTTGCTGAGGATGCAGAGAAAGGGGAACCTTCTTACACTGTTGGTGGGAATGCAAACCGGTGCAGCCACTCTGGAAAACAGTATGGAGCTTCCTCAAGAAAGTTAAAAATAGAACTACCTATGACCCAGCATTTGCACTACTATGTATTCACCCAACAGATACAAAAATACTAATTCAAAGGAGCACATGCACCCGGATGTTTGTAGCAGCAATGTCCACAATTGCCAAATTATGGAGAGAGCCCAAATGTCCATCAACTGATGAATGGATAAAGAATATTTATGTTCATATATTTATGTTCATATTATATATATAATGAAATATTAGCCATAAAAAAGAATGAAATCTTGCCATTTACAAGGACATGGATGGAACTACAGCATATTATACTAAGTCAAATAAGTCCGTCAGAGAAAGACAAATACCATATGATCTCACTCATACGTGGAATTTAAGAAACAAAAGAATAAATAAGAATAAATAAAAAAGGGAGGCAAACCATAAGAGACTCACAACTGTAGAGAGCAAACTGAGGGCTGCTGGAGGGGAGGTGGGGATGGGCCAGATGAATGATGGGTATTAAGCAGGGCACTCTTGATGAGCACTGGGTGTTGTATGTAAGTGATAAATCACTAAATTCTACTCTTGAAACTAAAAAAAAAAAAAAAAAAAAAAATTACGGCTTTGTTCTAACTAGCCCACTTGTATTTTAATTCATACAATTCTACATACTTATGTAAAATTAATTATTAATGTAATTGTCAACATGTTTTCCTTTAGGCTTTTTGTTTCTTCTAACGGGAAAAAAACTTGACCTGGGTTAATTTCCATATTTATATTCTTCCATTGTTTAAAAACACAGTATGCTTCAAATAATAATGCAAATTCAAATAAAAATTACCTCCCAAGTCCATGTGATTTTAGTCTATATTTCTCACTTTAGTATGAGGCCATCTCTTTTCTTTAATCCATCTTTTTTAAAATACAATTTGAGTCTCTCCTCAAAAATTCTCTCATGAACAAACACAGACTGCAGGTCTTGATGAAAGAGTACAAAATTGGTGAGTTGTAAAATACAGCCTGCCAGGGTCCTGTGGGAGCTATTAAATCACCGTAGTGGGTTGTTTTTCTTTTTCTTTTTCTTACAGCCTGAATTATCAGAACATTTATTTGTTCTTCCTTCAACTTCTCAGAGATTTCACCTTTTAAATCACTCTCCCCTTGACCTGCCTTGCTTTTCACAATCTAATTGAATGTGGAACCAAAATATGGATTCATAGAGAGTGAAATATGTTTTGAGTTTGTACATTCACTAAAACATATATAGTTAAAACATCTGCACAAACAAATATGTGTGTGTGTATCTAGCTTCTGTACAACTCTTAGGAAAATAGGATTTTCTCTCTGCTCTAACTCTTCTGCAAAAAGTAGTCCTGATTCACTATTAGACCAAATCATTAAGCCTTTAATATTAGTCAATGGTCTACCAAAGATGAAATCATTGGAAAATAGAATTAAATATTTGTTGTAAACATGGCAAAATCCTTACCAGGCTTTCAGAGTAACTGAAAAAACTGGCACTGAAAAAAATGGGTGAAAAATAGATGTTAGATCCATAAATACAGAGATATTGAGATATAAATATAAAAACTTCATGATAAAATAATAGAAAGGCGATTTGTGAGTTCCTGAGTTTTTGAAAGCAAAAACAAACAAAACAAGACAAAACTAGTATTTGTTGGACAGTGTGAAACTTACTAGAGAATTCCTAAAGTCAATTGTGATTATTATAAATATGTAGGAGTGTTTGGATTTTACTCAAAATGTATCATTCCTAATGAACTACTTTTATTTTTTATTGAAGAATAGTTGACACATAATATTACATTAGTTTCGGGTGGACAACATGGTGATTGGACAAGTCTATACATTATACTATGCTCACCACAAGTATTGATACCATCTGTCCCCATACAGCACAATTACAATATCATATTCCCTATGCTGTACCTTTTAACCATGTTACTTACTTTTTCCATAACTGGTTTGTATCTCCCACTTTGCTTATTCACCCACTTTGCCTATCCCCACATCTCCTACCCTCTGGCAACCATCAATTTTTTCTCTCTATTTATGGGTCTGTTTCTGCTTTTTGTTGATTCAGGTTTTTTTTTGTTTTTTTGTTTGTTTGTTTGTTTGTTTCTGTTTGTTTGCTTAGATTCCACATATAAATGAAATCATATGGCATTTGTCTTTCTCTGTCTGACTTATTTCATGTAGCATAATATCTTCTATGTCCACCCATTTCATTGCAAATGGCAAGATCACATTCTTTTTTTATGGATGAGTAATATTTAAACTGCTTTTAAAACTCAGTATAATCTTGTATTTTGTAAAATGCTGAAATACAAAGCTTCTATATTAAAGCACAAAGGATCATAATTGGAACTGTAATTTTCCATGAACTGGCCATGGGACTATTTGCATGAAGGCTCTTATTCTTGAGTTCAAAAAGATGAAAACAATGTGTTTCTTCTGCAAGTCCCCTAGAAACCCGGAACATTAGAATCTACTGTGCAACATCTGTAAGGTTATACTATAGGTCATGAATATCTCAAGAAGCACCAGTATATACTCATATGTTCTACCCTAATGCACACAGGCTTGCTTTGCTACTGGAATTTGTTATTGGAATCCATTTTTTTTTTAACTTTTTGAATTTTGCATGATAATTCCCAAATAATGTGTTAAATTTTCCAATGTTTCATTTGGGAATAAAAATCATTATAACCTGTCACACCTGGATGGCTAAGTCAGTTAAGCATCTGACTTAGTTTCGGCTCTGGTCATGATCTCACAGTCATGGGATCGAGCCCCGTGGCCGGCTCCATGATCAGTGCAGAGTCTGCGTCAGCTTCTTTCTCCCTCTCCCCCCACTCTGTTCTCCCAGCTCACACTCACACTCTCTCTAAAATAAATAAAATCTTTTGAAAAAATCACTGTAACCCTGTTATATGTTTAAACATTATTTATCCTAAATTTATTTTACCAATTAATTTAATAATCTATAAAGACAAAATAAAATGAGTATTTGCCATACACTATATTGCAAAAATAAAAGACCATACTGAGGTTTATAGAAAAGTTATAGGCTAGGCAAATAATCCATGAACAAGACAAGTTCCCATATACACATTACTAATCACCTCCCTAGCTCGCGTTTCTTAAGTGTATTTTGTATTATCCAACTTAAAACTATTGAGGGAGAGGGAAAAACAAAACAAAACAAAACAAGAAACAAACCAAAAAACCTCCCTTATATTCTTGCCATACAAAAGAAGTGGAAAGAATTACCAAATATGCTGTTTTTTACTCTTTCTTAAATATCACATGTCTAATTTTGCCTCTCTGCCCTTAAAGTTTGTATTTCCACCATGGATGAGAAGCACTTCTTTGCACACAGGCCAAAACTTACAGTGTACATTTCAGATCAGATTCACAGAAACGTGCAGTATTTATGAGTGATACATAATCTTTAGATTTAAAAATATTTTTTAAATTTTACAATAAAATTTTATTATATTGAAAATGAATAACTTCAACTGAACTAAAATTTATTTTAATGCTCCTAGTCTTAGCAGTCTCAGAGATTTGAACACAAAGATTTAAAATAAATATTAAAAAAATAAGTAGATTTCCTTCATTAAGAAAGAGCATTATATTGCAATAACATAAAGTCTTATATAATTTCTCTCTCTGTACTGATAACCGATTTTTACAAATTTGCTTTGTTTTATAATTTTTGGTTAAAATTATATTGCTTATTTGGGGGAAGGTAATAGTGTATATTTCAAAAGATAAAAAGGGATGTATAAATGTAAGTTTCCCCCTCCTCCCTCAGACCCAGTTTTCACATTTCCTCCTCAGCAGTAACTATAGTTTCCAATTTCTTGTGTATCCATTGAGAGATATTTTATGCAAATACAAGAAGTATTAAAAAGATTTAAAGTGGAAATTCTGTCATACCAAGGAAAGGAAATATATTTTAATAGCATTTATATTTCCATAATTACTTTTTCTCTTCCAAACATGGGTTTTAAATGTTTTCTTTATTTGAAATGTACCGCATGATGTATTTTTTAATCTTAGTTTTCTTAGATATTATCAGAGCTATAAAGATATTTATTGTAACAAATAAATATATTCTAAGGTATTTCACTGAGTTTTATATTTTTACTTCTTTGTGACTCTCATTCATTATTTTATTAAGTGGTTACAGCTCAGATTTTTTTTTTTTATGTGAAGGTAGAATAAGAACTCTAACTGTACTAGACATTTTTTTGGTATACATCATAACATTTACTTATTATTGATTCTCAGAATGATGTAAGTTGTTATATACTCCGCTTATAGAAAAGAGTTAATTTAACATATATTTTACCTATATAATAATCTTTTTTTCTATACCTTAAACATCCAGAGAATTATAATTTGGGGAAAGGGCTGAGAATGAAAGTCCACTGTCATTTTGTTTCAAAATCTTTGAAAATCAGTGTTAGTTGGATTCTATTCCACAAAATTGTAAACAATTCTGTCATTTAAAATCCATGAATTAAACATAGTATCTACGGAATTTTCAAAGTTAATATACATTACATGTTTAATATTTTTTTTCTTTAAACACATACAAAAAAATACATTCTGAAGTTTTCAGTCTGTCCCAAATACTAAAAACTATGATTTCATGTTTTTGCTAATACAGAAATTATTTCCTTAATATTAAATATTTGAGGGCTTTTGTACAAATATCCTAAAAATAAAATTGCTCTTAAAGTATCATCTAAATTATTGTACTCTGACCTTGTTCCTGATATTAGCACTGATATCCAACATATTGTATTTAGATATAAATTATTTTAGAAGATTGTTTCATTTTAACTCAGAAATCATTGCCACTATTTTGAAAGTAGGATAGATCTGCAGAGCTCTTTCTAAGCCCATGAAGAAGTTTCAGTTGTTCTGCTTCAATTTAGAAAGTTTGGAAACAATGAATTATTCTAAGTAGTAGATTTCTTCTCTATATAGGTTCATCTAATCCTAAATCAACTTACTATTTCAGGGAAAAGTAAACAGTCTGTAGTAGAAATGTAGGTTGCTAACTATGAAGAGAGATAAATGGGTGAAAAATAGATGTTAGATCCATAAATAGAGACAGAGATATTGAGATATAAATACATAGGCTAAGCACAGACATCTATCCAGATCTACACCCACATCCACCTATTAACTTATCTACCTACCTACCAACCTATCACCTATCATCTATCTATCTGGAGAAATATCAAGTGCAGGAATTTCAGATGGAAAGAATTAAGTTGTTCATACTCCAGTCATTGAATATTATCATCATCTTGTTCATTGTTGTTCTAACATTTTCTTTTTAATCTCTTCCTCCAACTATATTCTTCTTTCTGACATTGACACTCACTTTCATAGATTTATTGAATTCCTGTCTCGTGATGTATGTGCTTACATAAATATATGTTACTATTTGGAGGTTATTTATATAAATTTTTATTGTGTCTGTCATTTCTGGTTCAATATCTTTTGGGCTAAGTTTCCCAAATATAGTTTGTTATTTCTTCAGAATTGCTAAAAAAATAATTTTATTTAGATAGCATTTTTTAATTTAATATTAGACTAGTGATGGAAAACCAAGATACATTCAGTATGTTACTATTATAAGCAATGTGTAGCCAAAGCTTTTTGTGCTACATGACACATTCATTGGGCTACCTATAGTCTCAGCTACAGATGTCACTGAAAGTTACCATGCATATACAAAGCCCACTTCAAAAAAAAAAAAAAAAAAAGACAATTCCTCCTGTCTTTGCTTTACAAGAAGTAGAAGAAGCTTGCTCAGTCAGTAATTGTGGGGAGTTACCCTCAACAAGTGGAAGACTGAACATGTGACCTGAGCCTAGCCAGCAGAGGACAGCTCTGAAGTACAGTCTCCAAGTTTCCCCAGTTGGGCACCGACAGAATTCAGCTCTTGGTCATCCACAGAGGTTACTAGCTCCATAAAACATTCTTCACTGCTTTTTCTTCCTTCCCTGCTAAACTTTCCGTACTCACTTGTCCGGATTCCTTGGATCACATCCCAAATGAATAAACTTCACTCAAGTTCTCATCACAGGCTTTGAAAGAAATCAAATAGAGACACATTCTGTGACCAGACATCCCTACATATGATTCCGTATGAATTTACTGCCAGACTGAGGGTGGTAGGGTATGTACACAGTGAATGGAAATATTGGATTATTTTACCCAATTCTTTATTCCTCCGTGCTATAAATTTATTTACTCATGCCCACAGTCATGCAATCTTGCAGTGCGTTCCACTATAAGAGAATATATTGTTTTATGTCATTGATGTTATAATTGGTCATATAACTAGCAAGCCTAATGGGATTTTAGTGGCCAAGAGGAAAACAGCAGCTTAAATGTGCTTACATGATTTTTCTTGATCTCTTGTGCTCCTAAGATATACCCAAAGAGGAGCATGCCTCAGAAAGCAGCTGTTTGTTCAGTCTGAGCCCAGAATGATAACATAAGGAGTTGGCATGATCCTGACTAAAAGTCAGAAATTAGTTGGGCCCCACCAAATCCAGCCCAGATCAATCAAACTACAGCAAATTGGATAAAAAATGAAATATTTTATGTGTCTCTGAGGTTTTTGAGGTTAATTTTTACCCAGCAAAACCGAATACCATAAGTAGTTTTACCAATAATGTTCTGTTGTTCTGCAAAATAGCTGCCTGATTATACCATAATTGATATTCAATGAGCTAATATTTGCCAATTTGTTAGGTATAAGGTTGTATCTTCCTAAGACTTAAATTTAGTATTTCTCTGCACTGGTGAGGCTGCATATCTTTCCATATTTTTTTTAACTAAATGAGTTTCCATTTATAAAAAATGATTATTCTTTTTTTTGCAGTTTTTAACTTGGTCTCCTTTGAAGGAATTGATCTGTATTCTTTACCATCTTTTGTGCTGTTGTTGTTTTTCAATATTGCAATGAATTGCCCCAAAGTATTTCCTTTTTATTAATTTTATCAATATATTTCACTGATGAGAAATCATTTCGAATAACTTTGGGTTTTGAGAATCTTGTGTAAAAATCTTCCTTAATGTTGTGATCAAAATATTTCTTTTTCTGTTGATGTTACTGTTTTACTTTCATAGCCATAGTAATGTGAACTTCTGTTCCATGTGGCTGGAGATAGATAGACTGCTAATTTTATTTTTTCTTCATCATTTCTTTTCCATTAATATGTGATAGCATAGATATACCTACACCAAGATTGTGAAATACATTATCTTTTTCTGAACTCTTTATTATGTTCCAGTAGACTCCCTGTCCCTGCTTCAACACTACACAGTTTAACTGCTACAGCTTTGTAGAGTTCCTCAGCTGGTGGAACAGGCTTCCTTTTCCTGTTTCTGGACCATGATAGATCTTTTACAAAGTAGTTTCAGTAATTCATGGATTTTGCTGTTGCATCAGATTTTCAGCATTTTAAAATTCTGCTTATTTATTGAGTGAAACTGCACTGAGTTTTATAAACGGAAACTCATAATTTGGGGTAAATATGCATCCCTACAGTATTAGTCTCCATCCCTATATAATAACATTTTCAGTGTAATTAGATTTTCTAAAAATTTTTTTTATTGAGGTTTGTTTTATGTTTTCATTTAAATTCCAGTTAGTTAATATATAGTATAATATTTTCAGGTGTACAGTGATTCAACACTTCCATAAATCACCTAGCGCTCATTATATCATGTGCCCTCCTTAATGTCCATCACCCAGTTGCCCCATCCCCCCACAGGCCTTCCCTCCAGCAGCCCTCAGTTTGTTTCCTATTAAATCCCTGTTTTATAAAAATTGAAGAAAAAGGAGATTAAGTAAATTGCTAGGATCACACAGCTAAAAAAGTGGTGAAGATAATATTTAAATCCAGCAGTGTGGTTTGGAGCCCATGCTCTTAGACACTGTGCAATTCTGTCTTTGGTTATAAGTTCCATGTTATATGATCTTCACAATAACCTAACACAATAAATTATATTCAATTCATTATCTAAATGAGAAATTTGAGAAGTCAAGAAGTTCAATAACTTTCAATGGGCACATAAATAAAAAGTCCTGAAGCAGATACCTAGAGCTGTATAACTTTATACTCTAGATGCTTAATACTTACTGGATAAATGCAAGGAACTCCATATTATTTCTTATAGAAAATGGCCTCATTTATGGTAGTAAAACATGACAATTCCATTAATCTTTATATATTTCCAAATGCAATATTCAATCATGGATCACACTAATATGGGTGAAAGTCAGGATCAAAAGTGGTATTTTCAAAGGATTCTGCATTATGGAACAATTCGGACGATCTTAAACAGACTGCCACTTAATAAAAAAAGCAGATGAAATTTCAGAACCTCTTTCTAGCAACCTTTATTAATTTACATTTACTCTCAAAATATTGTAGGGTTACAAAGGAAGTAGGAAAGGGGGCACTTTAATTTAGTAATTGAATATTTTATTTCTAGCTGTGGTCTAAATATTAAAGATACTAAAAGATTACATAAAATATAAAATTATTTTAAGTGTGCCTAGTACAAAGCTAACTTTCTTTTTTTTTTTCTTTTAGATTTTTATTTATTTATTTATTTGACAGAGAGAGAGACAGCCAGCGAGAGAGGGAACACAGGCAGGGGGAGTGGGAGAGGAAGAAGCAGGCTCCCAGCGGAGGAGCCTGATGTGGGGCTGGAACCCAGGACTCTGGGATCACGCCCTGAGCCGAAGGCAGATGCTTAACGACTGAGCCACTCAGGCGCCCCCAAAGCTAACTTTCTTAATCACCCAGAGAAAGCTGTCTAAAGCCAGTCTTTTACTCATGTCTACTCTGAAGTCAGGAAATTTGGGAAAATAATAGCATTAAAAATTACATTAAAATTTAATAAAGTGTTAGGACTTTTCAGCATGGATTTCCTTTGAAGTAAAGATATTTGGGGTCTTACATATTGCCACAAAATCATTATTAAACCATTCTTTGAAGTTTCAGATGTTTGTAATTCATGAAACTATACTTTGACACGATATAAGACAACTTAAGTCATTTTAAGAATTTACTGTAAATTTTAAAATCTCAAAGGATTCTCAAATTCGAATATATTTTTCATTTAGAGACAAAAAAGTACAACTTTTAATCTATCTTTTATATCTATTCTATCCCTTAAGGCAAAAAAAAAAAAAAACCCACACAGGATACTAATGGCAGAAAAATGCATAATTAACAGCATAACCTTAGTTTACTATGTGATGTCAGAAAATACAACAACAGCTAAGACAAAAACATTATATTCATACTGAAAACAAAAAGGAGTAAACAACCTCTTAAAAAAAAAGCACTTCCTGTGTATGTGAGTTATACCTAGTTTTCATATTTTTGACTAATTATTTAAATTTCAACAGAAATTAATTTTATTCCTATGTGTAGCTTTTACATTTTTCCCAAATGTTTTACTATGAAAACTCTCAAACATAAAGCAAAGATCAAAGAAACACTCAGTGACTATACCATATACCTATGACTTCATCTACAACTGTTAAATTTTGGTCTGTTTATGCCATATCTGTCTATTCATCATTCAATCATCATATCTTATATATTTCATATACTCTATTCCTAAATACTCCAGAATGCATACATTAAATGGAGTTTAATGTTTTGGGGAGTAAATATTACATGCAGTGATATGCATAAATCTTTAGTGTACCTAAATACAATGTTAAGGCACCTTGGTCTCTCTTGTATCTGCTGTAAGTCTTGCATCTTATTCTACACCAGATGTCCCTGTTTCACTATAATTCATACACTCTAAATGGCAGAAATCACAAAGAACCCTGTTGTTTCCCAGCCCTTAGCCAATATGCCGCTTATTCTCATCGGGATACTAATATGTCATTTAGCTTTGTACTAGGCTGTTCTCTGTCACATTCTTACAAGAATATTGAACCAAAGCAGGCAGCCATCAGCATTTAGTAGTAACAGAAGAAAACAGAAACAAACACAAAAATGCCAAAGCATAAGATAATTAATCACTAAATGAAAGGTTATTTATAATTTGGGTATACAAAAGTGACATTACTAAAATTAATAATCAGGACTTCATACACAGGATCTATTTTCCTGACAAAAGGTAGCCTACATCTACCTTGCTTGTATTAATATATGCTATTAAAGGCAATGTTGTTAGCCTAAAGGCATGGTACATTGCTAATGTGAAATGTTGCCTGAGGTTTACAAATGATAACACTTGATTGTTAACAGGCCACCCTATAAAATCAATTACCTCCGCTCTAAATATATCTTTAGTGGTTATAAATAATTTAAACTAAGGGCTATAGGGTACCAGAATATTTCCATCGACCTCAAGAATAATTTTGTCATTGTAGTCTTATGTCTTCATTAGACGACAATTTTCATGGAGTTAAAATTGTGGTAAAATACAGTGCATAAAATTTTAACATCTACAAATCATGTAGCTTCTTTAATTCTCTAGACGGTCCTATATTCAGACTATGTTAACATAATTCAAGAGCTGAACAACCCCACCCCAATTCTTTCAATGGATTTAAGGGAGCTCACAATAAATATGAAAAATATTGCTGTCACAGAAATGTAAAAAAATATGTTCCAAGATTCAGAGTAAATTAAATACTTAGCGAATATGAAACACTTTTAGAGGAAACTGTAGTTTGCTTGTATATACAATACCAGCTGAATAACCATGAAAGTATGATGATCCATCCTTACATATTGTCAATAGTCTAATAATGTCAAAGAGTTTGGACAAGAGTCATTTACAAGTAAAGTACCAAACACAGCAGAGTTTATTAGTTAATCTCAAAAGGGAATATATCCAGGATTTAGTGGTTTAATACTTGCTATTTTATGAATTCTACTTCTTCACAACCACTTTTCTTTGTGATCTTTCCGTTTTCACCACAATACAGAAATGATTGAAAATCCTAGAAGTGTATCAGGTAGTCTAGACCATAAGGCAGAGCTCCAATGTCCAGTTACAGGTAAGATTATGGCAGTCAGCCCAATGTATACATTATGCAATCTCTTTCCTTGTTACAACCCACAAAGTATAATAAAATCTAAAAGTCATAATTTCACTCCTGCTAAGAAACTCTCACATTTCAAAATGATTAAAATAAAAACCATCTGCATTTTGTTAAATAACACCATAATTTGTGGGACAAAGTGGTGTCAAATAAAGAGAAAAGGACATTCAAAGTGAAGAGTCAAACAGATTTTAAAAAAACAACAATCTTCATACAGCCATAGTTCTATTCCAGTTTGCAAGAACAGAGTAGTAGTTTCACTGAAAAGGGTGTTAGGGAGATAAAACTTCATTATCAATTATTACCATTTTTTTCTAAAATAATAAAAATGGAATACGCATTAATAAGTAATTGAAAAGAAATGTGTTCTTTCAGAAAATGTCCTAGCAAAACATTCTAAATTAACTATTATCTAAAACTATGCAATGGCTTTTTTTTTTTCTTTTAATTTTACTATGTTTATTCAGCAATGGTCTTCTTGGCAATGTGGCATTTCATTTTTAGGGAACAGCAGGAAGAACTGTAGGGGTTGAAGCTGTATATGTTAATAGAAACTTTGAAGTAGACCAGAAATAAAAATGCTGTTCATTCATCCATTCACTCCTTCATCCTGAAAATGGTCTGTTGATCTGGTTTGTAAATCGATTTTGTAGTATATGCCAAGGCAAACTACCCTGCCCCAGAAGCTGATTTATTCATGAACCAGACCTAGAGACATGGACTTGCCCAATTCAGCCTGGGAAGGAGAGAGCGCATCCGGGCAGAAGTGGGATTTGCCCATGAGCCTGGCACTCAGACAGCAGTCTGCCCCTGAATAAATCTCTCCTCTATTTTCCCTCTTCTGATAAAACTTCTTCTGATTTTAACTTCTGGGGGGTTAGCATTTATACTTGATAAATAATTGTTACAGTACTTGGGAATATTCATAAACCAAAACACCTATTATTAGACTGTTTTGATTTGCAAATACCAGGTCAAAGGGGAAGTGTAATTTAACTAATTAAGCAAATTGCTCTAGGGCCAACTGAATGGTTCCAGATCCCAACTCTACCACTTGTTATCAGGGGGCTTTAAAGAAACTCTCTGTTTTCCCATCTGTACAACATTTAGAATAGTAGCACCTATCGCACAGAGCCACTGTGAGAAATAAACAAAATACTGTATTTTAGATACTTAAGATAGAGTCAGGGCCTTAGTACACACTAACCCTTTGACACTTTACTGATGCAGGATATTCCAAAAAGAAAAGAAGTTACTTAAGCTACTTAAGAAGTAGCTGAGAAGAGACAACCAAATGTGCAATTTTGTATAAGGCAGAAATGGCAATATGAGCACTGTCTTTAGATCTTAATATAGTGAGCATAACCTCATGAAATTTTATATCTCCCTTATCCTTGTCTTTGCTGAACTTGCAAGAGAACATTTTTGCTTAGAAGACTTCTAGAGGGTGATTTTTTTTTTTTTTTTTTTTTTTAAAGAATAGGCCTCAAGTTCAGAAGATGCTCTATAGCTGTGTTTTAGACCTCAGGTCTCCAAAGCTTTAGGAATATATAAAAGAAGTGTATATGTGGATTTTCTGATTGATGACTAGATTAATAAACATATCAATTCATCCAAAATCAGGAATTCATTTAGTGTCTTGTCCTCTAGGAGCCTGTACTCTAGTGAGAGCCACAGACAAAGCAAACATTAGAAAACAACAGGATACTGCTACAGTGGAGATCTTAAACTAATTATGGAACACATTTAAAAGTCCCCAACAGGGATGACATTAAGTCTATGGATGAAGATGCTAAACGTGAAGAAAGACTTCTACTAGATAGTTAGCTGCAGAAATTTTTAAGGGAGGCCGTTAGTCTGTGATACGGTATGAAGGGGAAAGTCTAGCATGGGAAGAATCAAGACTACATGTTTGATATAAAATGAAGAGTTGAAAACTGTTAAAGGATCCCCACAATTGTTTTGTTTTTAAATTTTTTATCTTAAGCATCTAAGTTTCTTTTGACCCTTAACCATTGATGGAACAAGAACTAGGAACTAACTCAAGAGACTTAAAACAAAACAACATTAAACATATAAAGGGAGGGTCTATCAAACAAAATGCCTTAGGCTAAATATTAACTACGAGAGAGAGAGAGAGAGAGAGAGAGAGAGAGAGAGAGAGAGAGAGAAAGAAAGAAAGAAAGAAAGAAAGAAAGAAAGAAAGAAAGAAAGAAAGATCCAAGCTGTAGTATTGGATGTAGATGGGAAAATGGCAGAAGATAAAGTAGAAGGATAAAATGGATCAGTGGAAATCCCCATTTTGACCAGCAGACCCAAGTGACATTTGGGGTCTCTGATCACTAAGTTTAATTTACAGCCAGTGTCTAGTAATCCCTGAAATAATAGGTTGTTTTCATTCTCAGCTATACTTCTCCTTGGGGAGAGACTGGAGGAGTAATTACAGTGCATACTCATGTCAGTATTGTAGCATACTTTTTCTCAAGGAGACCTAGGCTCCCATTTAGGCTGTCTTAGGTCTGAAAACTAGATAAAGAGACCATTGTGGCAATATAAGTCAGATCTTTGCCCACTAGACCTAGAAGTTTCCCTGCTATAGATCGAATAATATTTTATTCACAACAATCTATTTTTTTCCTTGGATACATACTGATCTATTAGACCATGCTGTTAGATAGTGAGAACATGAAGTCTATGGTAGTTGGGCTATGAGCCAGGGGGAGAGAATAAGTCTGGGATGCTGAAAATGTGTACTAGCTATGCAACAGAAGGCCATGATTTATTTCCCACTCTCCGTGGTTTTGTGTGTGGATTTATACATAGACAAGCACTCACACATCCAAACACAGAGGTGTAGTGTATGGGTTAACAAAGCTCTCAGTGTTTTTGTCCTACCCCTTTTTGTTTGCTTTCACTCTTGTAATCTGGCATTGAATGTCTGTTACTGAATTTATATATGGTTCTGAAAATGTTAATGACTTATCAGTAACTCCACAATTACAGAAATAGTAAAGTTTTTGAATGATACTCTAGTCAGTCAGAGTTTTACAAATATCAAAAAACAAAAGAAACCAGTATTGGAATTTTTTTTTCATTATGGATATATCACAGTTACAAAATTTTTTGGTAATTTCTTTTCTTTCTTTCTTTCTTTCATTTTTTAAAAGATTTTATTTATTTATTTGACACAGAGAGAGAGAGATAGTGAGAGAGAGAGAGCACAAGCAAGCAGAGCATCAGGCAGATGGAGAGGGAGAAGCAGGCTCCCCACTGAGAAAGGAGCCTGACCTGCGACCAGACCACTGCTCATCCCAGGACCCTGGGATCATGACCTGAGCCGAAGGCAGACCCTTAACCTACTGAGCCACCAAGGTGCTCCTTCCTTCCTTCCTTCCTTCCTTCCTTCCTTCCTCCCTCCCTCCCTCCCTCTTTCTTTCTTTTCTTTCTTTCTTCCTTTCTTTTTCGTTCTTTCTCTTTCTCTTTCTTTCCATATTCCTTTTTAAATCTTTGACATTATGTTTGCTGAGAAACCTTTCCTCAATAAAATAACCAGTACTATATTTTTATCTTATACCTCATAGAACACATCAATAAGTCATTGATAAAGAATCTAGAGCTATATGCAATGCCATTGATCCTCACATACAGAGATTTTATGGAAACTATCAGGAAATTGAGGAGGAAGTTAATTGAATGAGATATTGTCACTATGAGCTAACACACTCCCTCCTACTCAAAGGTAAAGAACCATAAATTACACTCAAGATCAAGACCAATTTAAAACATTAAAGAAGAAGGAATATCAAGGTGAATTGCAGGTTGCTTGAGGTAAAAAGTTAAATCTAATATTTTTTGAATTCCTAAAATAAAACAAAAATAGAAATGCTGATTAATGTAAAGTTTTCACTGGTTATTAATTATTTAATGAATAAAAGAAAATACCATTGAAGCAAAGCAGAACAAGCATAAAGGTAATTTTTAGCACTGAGGATAAACAAAGGTACATTTTACTACTTGGTGCAAAGTAAATACTGGAGGAAGTCACCACTCTCCAGCAAAGCTGGGATGCAGCCTGTGTTCAGAGATTCCAACCTGATTATGTCAGGAGCCAGATGGTCTATCCAGGACAAAACACAATATTATAAAAATTAGGCCAACTAGGTGTTTGGTTGTTTCACTGAGCTCCAAGGAGATGAAGTGAGAAAGGAGTGTTTTTCTCAGTAAGCCCTGGCCTCTGGAATCTCATTTGTTATTTAGTAAGATGGCTTAATACAGTTACATGCTGTGTTGCTAGTGAATTCAGCAAATGAAGACTTCAGTCTCAGTGGAAACCTTGCCACTACTCTTTTAAAAATGGCTGTCCCAGAGCTAACTAACAAGGGACTGTGACAATATAATAAATAGAGAGGGCTAGATTTTATTAGATTGAGGGCTAGGTTATCCTCGGCTCTTCAGTTTTCTTTAACGAGGTTTTTATACAACCATATGATTCTTGCAGTTGGTCCCTAGTGGATGAAAGAAGACGCCTCAGGGTGTTTACCTTTTAATAAGACAGGTGGAAGAAAGTCCCATTCAGCTAAAAAAAAACAAGTATCCACCCATTGCCATCCCATCTATTTGACTTGTTGTTCTTGGAGTTCTATCTCTCTCTTCTTTAATTCTTTATTTAAATTCAATTTAGTTAACATATAGTGTGTTATTAGTTTCAGGGGTAGAATTTAGTGATTCATCAGCTGCGTGTAACACCCAGTGCTCATCACATCAAGTGCCCTCCTTAATGCCCATCACCCAGTTACCCCATCCCCATACCCACCTCCCCCCAGCAACCCTCGGTTTGTTTCCTAGAGTTCAGCCTCTCTTATGGTTTGCCTCTCTATTTTCATCTTATTTTATTTTCTTTCGCTTCCCCCATATTCATCTGTTTTGTTTCTTAACTTCCACATGGGTGAAATCATATGGTATTTGTCTTTCTCTAAGTTATTGATTGTTGGTTATTGATTTCAGTTATTGATTTCAGTTAGCATAATACCTTCTAGTTACATGGCTAAGTAATATTCCATTGTACATATGTACCACCTCTTCTTTATCCATTCATCTGTCGATGGACATCTGGGTTCTTTCCCTATTTTGGCAATTGTGGACATTGCTGCTATAAACATTGGGATGTATGTGCCCTTTTGAATCACTATGTTTGTATCCTTTGGATAAATACCTACTAGTTCAATTGCTGGGTCGTAGGGTAGCTCTATTTTTAGAGTTCTCTTAAACTAGTGCATAAAGACTACTATTAAGACCATCAGTGAAAGCTTTCAATATTACAGGGATGAGCACAGATTAAGAGATCTACTTTGTAGGCACAACTGAGACACTGAGACCCTGCAAGAATGGTGCTTAAAGAAGCACTGCCTAATAATTTTCTCCTGCCTAGTTTAAAACCAGAAATCCACCCTAACTTAAGAAAAGATCATGAAAATGGAAACATTCTGGAGGCAGCCCAAATTACAGAGTCCACAGTCCCAGGTGATCGCAGGAGACGTTCAGCATGCTGTAGTAAATGCTCCCGTTTACAGAGAATGCAGCAAATTGGCTTTGACTTGTAATTAGCCTGGCTCATCTATAGCCAGATCAAGGTGCATTAACTCATAGCAGTTTATGGCGCCCCCGATTTATAAAGGTAAATCTCAGGGAAACATTCAGTGCCCTGCACTCGAATCACACCTGACTTATGTAGATAACAAGGTATTTAAAAAAATATTCACTTGTGTATTACTTCATTGTTTTTTGAGATATAATCAGATCAGATGGATAGATTCCCAATAAGTTTAAAATGTCATACTAGTACCTTATCCGTGCCCTGCTCTTTCTAAACACTTATTGTTTTTACATCTGACATTTTCACAAATTTAAGGTTAGACTACTTGCCTAACTTACTAATAGCAGATGCAGAAAAATCAGAACCTAGGATAGGTAAAGTCCAGGGACAATGTCAGCAGAACCAAGAATAGGCAAACATGAGGACTAGAGTCTGACACTTAGAACCAAAAAGGAGAAACCAATAATAAAGTATGTTAAGCTAAATTAGAAAGTGAATATTAGATGGAGATAAAATGTCATATAAAGACAATATCTTACAAAGCAGTCCCTGTTTCGAAAGCCTGCCAGGAGTGGTACTAAAACTATGATGGGACTACACACACACACAGACAGACACACACACACGCACACACAAACACACATACACACAAGTAACTGTGAGGTGATGAATGTTGACTAACTTGATTGTGGTAATCATTTCACAATATATATGCATATCAATCCATCACATTGTACATCTTAATTATATGCAACTTTAATTTGTCAGTTAAACCTCAATAAAGGTGGAGAAAAAAAATATGATAGGACCAAACTATCTGAATGGTCACGGTGTGCAGCGCTGTGACAGAGTTCTGGGAGAAAGGGCAGGAGAGGTAGTATGTGCTCATAGGACTCAAGGAAGTACCTTTACAGCACTTTAGAAATAATTACAGCTCTAGCATGTGTACCCAGTTCCATGGTAGCTATGTCTGTACCCTCCTCACTGGATGTAAAGGCAAGAGGGTATAAAGCATTCAGGGACTAATCACTGTACTAGCATGCCCAGAAAATGCCGGCTTTGCTCTACAGTCAGCCCCACGGTACTGGTGGAAATGTCTTCATGCCCTTTAGTCTACTGAAGTAAAGACTGCTGTCCTGTCATCGTCTCTGAGCCACACAAAGATTTCTTAGGCCTTAGGCCTAGTGTTCACTCTCTCATCCCCTCATCCAAGCTTCCGAACCTAATATCAAGCCAGGTTGGCCTGATCCAGAGAGGAGATCATACAGGTACTATCTCAAGAGAATTTCTGTCTCTCTCTCACACACACACCCCTTAGAAAAAAATAAATAAGTTGGTTTTAAGTATTAAGAGTACTATCTGACTTTGAAAAAATGCAGTTTAAATAATCCATAATACTAATAGTCATTAGGCTGAAACTTGTTTGTTTGAACTAAGAATATAAGTGGTACAATTAGCTGACACATTGCATAAAGGCAGTTACATACAAACCTATATGGTCCAAATACTGGTTTCAGGAGGATGAACTAATGTATTTAAGCAAAAGATCCAAATAATCCACCTGAAAATGGAAAGTGAACTAGTAGAAGAAAGAAGTAACTGGCTTCTTATGCGGCCTTTCCTAACCTTAAAGAAGTCTGAGAATTTCATCCTTGATTAAATATCTCATAATATTAAACTAAAACATTTCTAGGAAATTAATCATACTAGTTCCATGACAGTCCATCTGAGCACTATGCAGTAGATTAAATTCCTTCATCTACTGTCGAAAGTGTTTATAGAGCAATGTGTGACCAATGCTGATGAACTGCAGGGGACAAAGGAATGGATATCGTCATGTACATCCTTGCGTGGCTACACAGATTACTACATACCATGGAGCCACCTCTCCTAAACTGAGGTTTTTATACATACTAAGCACTCCTTGCATGACTGTAAATATCGGGAGTGCTAAAGGACTGAGACATTCAAGGATGTGCTGAGAGGTTATAAGACATTCATTATGCTTTAGATGAAAATGTTTTATAGTATTTGATACATAGTCCCTCCTAAAAGCTAGGCATAACCAAGAAACAGACTCTTAATTATAGAGGACAGACAATTGGTTACTGGAGGGTACTAATGGGTGGAGGGATGGGTGAACTAGGTGATGGGGATTAAGGATGGCACTTGTGATGAGCACTGAGAGTGCTGAATCACTATACTGTACACCTGAAATTATTATTACACTCTATGTTAACTAACTGGAATTCAAATAAAAACTTAAAAAAATTAAAAGCTAGGCATATTTGTGCAACTTGCAGCCTGTCTCTTGGGTTGATTGTAAATCTGAAATCAATATCCCTGCTCCTAATAGAATAAAGGAGCCATTGGTATCAAGAGAATTAATAAAGCATTTGGTGAATATTCTGCCATGACTGGCCAAAGTGGGTCACTTCTTTGATGCTGCCATTTCAGTAATAATTCCTTTGTGTTTAGTCATTCCCTATTTCATATCTCTGAGGCATTTCGACTTATGACTCTCTAATCCTTCCATACTGAAACAGTCATCAAATCATGGTACTCTATTTCTTTTCCAAGTGACACTCACACCTGTTTCCCCTTGGTCATCTCCCTGCAAGCAATCTGATTTGAGCCTTCATCCTGCCAAAACTTTGTGCTAGTGATATAGCTGCCTACTTGTTTTTCCTTAGGCACTTATTTTTTTCTCCACTTTTATTTTTTTTTTAAAGATTTTATTTATCTATTCGACAGAGATAGAGACAACCAGCGAGAGAGGGAACACAAGCAGGGGGAGTGGGAGAGGAAGAAGCAGGCTCATAGCGGAGGAGCCTGATGTGGGGCTCGATCCCAGAACGCCGGGATCACGCCCTGAGCCGAGGCAGACGCTTAACCGCTGTGCCACCCAGGCGCCCCTTTTTCTCCACTTTTAAAAAGGAATATTTATTTAACAAACCTCTTAGCACAGTGAGCCTAAAAGAGATTCATAATTTAATGAAAGGCTTAATTCAAAAACTTCAACATTTCATTGAAACACCAACATAATAAAATTACCAACATTGGGCATCAATTTTCCTAATCAACTTTAAACAAAGTCTACTTGGATGTGCCCTACAGGATATAAAATTAAATGAGATATAACAAGTCTGCCAAATCTTTTACTTTGAATCACAGGCATAGCTCCTCTACTTGCTTTATGTTTAAAAAAAAAAGAGAGAGAGAGAGAGAGAGACTAACAGCGTGCAATGCAATGTGGTTAAAAACACAATTACACAATTGAAACTGATTTAGTAAATATCCTTATCACCTTCAGGAAGCTTCTGTTTTTGTGTTGGAAAAATACTGAAGCTAAAAATCCAAAAAGAAACCCTGATTTCTACATGTAATGACTTTTGTTAATAATCATAATTATAAAAGCTAGCATTTACTGAGTAGTTATGTAAGGGCACCAATCTGTAATTTTTCCATTTTTTTTTCAATTTTTGCAAAAACTCTGGTAGTTACAATTATTCTTATGTTGGTGTAGCCATGAGGAAATAGAAGACTAATTCATTTGCCAAAGTTCATAACTCTAGTGGTATGGTTAGACTTGAAAACCATGAATACATGGCAATTTCTAAGATTGTTAAAATATATTCTGTCCCTTTCTTAAGACTGTTCTTTTTTGAGTTAATAATCAAGGTTAATTCCATTGCTCCAACACATTTTACTTGAATATCAGTACCTTCCTTTTGCTCTTTCCTTTCCTTCAGATATGTAACTTTCACTGCCAAAAAATATCTCTTAGGCCTCTGTAACCTATGCAACATATCCTTGAAAGCCACTGGTATTTTCTTATAAAATACCTACCTCTTCCCTGGTCCCTAAATTGCCCTAATCTGTGAACTGCTAAAGGACAAACCTGATGACATTAACAGGCTTAGTTATGCAAGGCCCTACCTGACCTCACAGGGCCTTACATTCAAGGTCTGTCCTCCACGTCGCACAGTTAACCACAGTTAACCTTATCGTAGGCTAGTTGGGAGAGAGAAGCCTCTGGTAGTCCAAACCAATCTATGCATTACTCTCAAATCATCTTTGTTAGTGCCCTTCTGATTTCTATAATAATTTCCTCATTGCTCACTGTTTATTGTAATGATCTCATTTTCTCAGATCTCACAATTTCTATGATGTCTTCAAATTCAGTAGAGCAACTTTTTATCTTTATTTATTTTTTTAATCTTTTTCAGCAATTCAATATCCTCCATAGTTTTGATCCTTTTGTCCCAAAGGTTATGTCTATACATTGTGCTTGATTAATATTTTATTATTTCTGTTCTGCCATTTGTGTGTGTGTGTGTGTGTGTGTGTGTGTGTTCTGACATTTGAGATTGAGATATCCCCTACTAATCTAATCCAAATGTTTTTAATATCATAATCTTTTGATGACTACTTGTTTGAATATGAAAGAAAATACTTTTTTATTTTTATGTTGGTTTCAACTTTGTCCCTTCTTAATCTTGCTAGATAACTTTCTTAAGCACTTTTAAATAAATTCATCCAAGATACAATAGGTCAAGTAGGTAACTGTAAGCATGGACCAAATTCTTAGAACAATTGGTTGCAATCTGAACTGAAACTTCATGCTTCATGTAATGGCCCCAAAATGAGGAATTGGCACAAAAGAGAGAGGCAAAGTAGGATTAAGTTTTTATATTCTCCGGTATGTTTGATACCCATTTGACTTTTCTGTCCACAAACTGAGGACTGGGTTCTCCTTTTTCAATTCCTTAATAAGTGTTATATTTTCCACGAGAATGTTTCATAACAGTATATCTATTTTGCCTAGATCTAGCTCAATTCTCCTGAGAATGAGTCAATAATCAGAAAATTGTAGTGCCGAGTATTATTGGTGATCATAGAGAGAGATCAGTGAAGAGAATATTTTCTTTTTAGAAAAAGAAAGTGGGACGCCTGGGTGGCTCAGTCAGTTAAGCATCTGCCTTTGGCTTGGACCACGATCCCAGAACTCTGGGATCGAGACCCACATTGGGCTCCTTCCTCAGTGAGGAGCCTGCTTTTCCCTTTGACTGCTGCTCCCCCTGCTCGTGCACTCTCAGTCACTCTCTCTCCCTCTGGCAAATAAAGAAATGTTAAAAAAAAAAAAAGAAAAGAAAAAGAAAGTAAAAGTAATCAAAACTAGTAACAGTTGGCTTTTCTGTAATAATGAATTTTCCCATCTTTGTGTAATTCCCTATATTTGTTCTCTGATGTCCTTGACTACTGTCAAAACTAGAAACTTTAGTCAGAAAATTGTCAATGCTGCAAAACACTTGCTCCTTTATTTTGAACTCTCATTTTCATCTTTGTTTTATAAGCATGATGGAAGACATAATCAGATTTTGTATCAGATATAATCAGACACTGCATACCTCCGAGACTGTCTTTATTTTTCTTTTGATTTTTTTTTTTTTAATTTGAGAGAGAAAGAGAGAGAGAATGTACAAGTTGGGGGAGGGAGGGAAAGAATCTCAAGCAGACTCCCCACTGAGCAGGGAGTCCATCATGGCATTCCATCCCAGGACCCCAAGTTCATGACCCAAGGTCAGACTCTTAACCAACTGAGCCACCCAGGTGCCCCTGAGAGACTGTTTTTAAAATCAATTATTGGGCTTTCCTAAAAGCATTTTTGTGACTTAATCCTTTCAGAATTGTTCCAAATTGTTCAAAGTTAGTAATGATATTACCTTATGGCATTATAATAAGGTCACTTTCTGTTCCACCCGAATGATTTTAGAAATACTCAGGTACATTCATTCTCTCCTGTGTCTTCTAATGTTTTTCATAAGCGGACCATAAAAAAACTTGAATGTTTTTGTTTTGTTTTATTTCCCTAATAGTTGCTTCTTTCCCGAATCCCCAGGTGCATTCCCCAGATTTTATTTTTTTTCCATCATGGGGAAGGTTTAGTTGTCTGGACTAGGCTTCAGATGACAGTAAAAATTCATATTAACATGAATGTATTCCTATTACAGGATTTACCAAATGATGAGATTCCCCAAAACATGGTAAATGTCATGGAAATTTGTAGATATAAATTTTTTTACTAGACTAAATAGAAGTCATCTATGAAACTCTCAGTAGAAAAATAACAGTTTAATTAGACTGCTACCTATACAGGAGTGAAAGGGCTCAGGCCTAAAACACCAGATCATCTTAAATTGTAGAGAATTTAGTCTTGAAGGAAGTATTAATTTAAGATTTAATTAGACTGCTATCTATATAGGAGTGAAAAAGCTCAGGCCTAAAACACCAGATCATCTTAAGTTGTAGAGAATCCATTCATAATCAACATTTGCTGAATTTCCCAGAAACATAATCAACATTTGCTGAATTTCTCAGAAGCAATAGACTTCTGAGCCTTTGTTCTTGTACTTTGAGAACTGAAAATATAGCTGGGTATATGAACATTTATGAAATATTGTTAGAATTAAACAAAGAAATAAAAACTAGCAATCCATGAAGAATTGGTCCATCTTAAATTTTAGCTTATAGACTGTATTTATTTCTAATATGGAAATTATCCATAAATTCAGTAAAGCATGAAAATCTATCCTAAATTCTAGTCACAGCTCTATTAGAAGACAGCCAACTCACCTTAACAAAATATCTGATGCATTCAGGAGCAATACAGAACCTCATTTAATACAGTTTAATAAATTCTCCCTGCAAAATTTGCACAACACTAAAGAATATGTCACAATATATATAAATCTCTTTCCTTTATGTAGATTATAATTATTTTGGGGAGAAAAGTTTGATACATATAAAACTAGTTACATATTAGGTATTAGGAAAAATAATTGGCCACTATCATCTGCCTTACCAAGCCACAAATCTAGCATATAATGGTTCTCAATAAAATGTATTAAGTGATTGAATAGATGAATGGACATGAACCTGAAACTTCAAACCCCATTAATGACATACAACTAATTAGCTGTAGATAAAGTAAAATGACTATTTGCTTCATATTTGATTTAAATCAACTGTAAATGTGTATAGGCTTGTTGTCTATAAATTCAATCATCTAAGGGAGCCCCAAATATTTTCCACAAAGTATGCAAAAGGCAGTGGTCTTAAAATATATACGATGGGAATTAAGGAGGGCACATATTGCATGGTGCACTGGGTGTTATATGCAAGTAATGAATCATGGAACATTGCATCAAGAACTGGGGATGTACTGTATGATGACTAATATAACAAAATAAATATTATTAAAATTTAAAAAATAAAATAAAATATATATGTTTTTAAACTATGCCACATTCCCAGTATACTTTTAAAAATAGTGTACTTATTAGTCTAAAAAATGGTCTACTTAAAAATAAAACATTTTACCTTTTCTAAATAAAAAAATTTCTTATTGATGCATAACTAAAATACAATGTTATATTAGTTTCAGGTGTACAACATAATGATTCAACAATTCTATACATTACTCAGTGCTCACCACAATAAGTGTAGTCACCATCTGTCATTAAACATTATTACAAGCTTTTTTTCTTAAAGATTTATTTATTTTAGAGAGAGAGAGTCAGGGAGGGGCAGAGGGAAAGACAGCATGGAGCCTCTCATGAGGCTCGATCTCACCACCCCAAGATCATGAACTGAGCCGAAATCAAGAGTTGGATGCTCAATTGACTCAGCCACCCAGATACCCCATATTATTACAATCTTATTGACTATATTCCCTATGCTGTACTTTTCATCTCCATAATTTACTTACTTTGTAATTGGAAGTTTGTACCTCTTAATCTCCTTTATTTATTTCACCCATCCTCCCACTCACCTCCCCTATGGCAACCACCAATTTGTTCTCTGTATGTAAGAGTCTGGTTTTGTTTGTTTATTTGTCTCTTTTTTTTTCTTTGTTTGTTTTGTTTCCTGTATTCTATATATGAGTGAAATTATATGAAGTTTGTCTTTCTCTGTCTGACTTACTTCACTTAGCATTATATCCTCTAGGTCCATCCATGTTGTTGCAAATGGCAAGATCTCATTGTTTTTGTTTTGTTTTTTTTAAGATTTTATTTATTTATTCCAGAGAGAGAGAGCAAGCAGGGGAAGGAGCAGAGGGAGAGGAACAAGCAGACTCTATGCTGAGCACGGAGCCCATGGGGCTCCATCTCAGAACCCTGACATCATAAGCTGAGCTGAAACAGAGAATCAGAAGCTTAGCTGACTGAGCCACCCAGGTGCCCCAGTTTTGTTGTTTTGTTTTGTTTAATGGCCAAGTAATATTCCTTTGCATATATATACCACTTCTTCATCTATTCATCTACTGACGGACACTTTGTTTGCTTCCATATCTTAGCTACTGTAAATAATGCTACAATAAACAAAAGGTTGCATATCTTTTTGAATTAATGCAGAACATTTTAACTTTAAAGCCCTAGATGTATCATTATTTATAACACATCTCAAAATACAGTTTAATCTTCTTGAGAGATTAAAAAAACCCTCCATCTTTTCATGTCCTTAATAAAGGTTCATAATTGCCCACCTGATTTTGTAAAATACTCTACAAGTTATATTTAACATATATACTGTGATTTAGCAGTTATAAGCTCTTATGAAATGTATTTTAATGCTAACATTAAATCTTTGCTTTTATTAGAATTTTGTATGACTACTGAGTGACTTGATATAATTATGTCCTTCTAGAAAATGCCTTCCTCTTAGTCATGTAATATACTCCACAAAATTCAGAATCACCTGGAATTTTTTTTTTTTTATGTTGTTTCCTTGGGCACACTGCTTGCATTGGCAACACTAAAAAATGCAAATAAAAAATCAACAAAAGCAGGGTGCCTGGGTGGCTCAGTAGGTTAAGTGTCCAACTCTTGATTCAGCTCAGGTCTTGATCTCAGGGTTCTGAGTTCAAGCCCCACATTGGGATCCAAGATGGGTGTGGAGCCTACTTAAATAAGTTAACTAATTAATTAATTAATTAAACAAAAGCATTTCTTTTATATATGCAATTAAGCTTATTTATTTATTGGTATGAACGCTATTCAATGAGACTTTTTCTCAAGCTTTAGCACCGAGGGATGTAATTCTTTTCTCTGGTGATAGTCTTGAAGGTCCAGGGTGATTATATTCATTAAATCTCTTTTGGAACGTGCTGCAGAAGAAAGAGGTGGCTCATTCCTCTCAGTGCTCCTTTCCATCCCTGGCTTTAAGAAATGCGTTATGCTGCCCTTTTATCAGTAGAGCTAGAATACTCTCGCTAATGGAGCTATGCCTGCGTGTATACTAACTTTTCTCACTTCCTTATCTTCTCCAGGGTAACATATTTTCTCTCTCATTAACTGTTTCATGGCTACATTAAATTATGACGGGAGTCTGTAGCTTCAGGCGAGTTCTTATAATTAACCCCCATCTCATTTTCCAAAACTACCTAGTCAGACTTTTTTTTTTCTTTGTTTGTTTTGTTTCCTATATTCTATATATGAGTGAAATTATATGATGTTTGTCTTTCTCTGTCTGACTTACTTCACTTAGCATTATATCCTCTAGGTCCATCCAAGTTGTTGCAAATGGCAACGGATCCCATTTTATAGCTTGCTCTATAATTCTAGAGGCTGTGGGGCACCTGGGTGGCTCAGCCGTTAAGCATCTGCCTTTGGCTCAGGGCATGATCCCAGAGTCCTGGGATCAAGCCCCACATCAGGCTTCTCCGCTGGGAGCCTGCTTCTTCCTCTCCCACTCCCCTAGCTTGTGTTCCCTCTCTCGCTGGCTATCTCTCTGTCAAATAAATAAATAAAATCTTTAAAAAATAATAATAATAAATAAGTAAATAAATAAATAAATTCTAGAGGCTTGTGACCTCTGATTGAAGAGATGTTTTCAGGATTACACAGTCCCTACTTACTCTACCCCATACCCTACAGTGGCTGTATTTTCTGTGTATCCTATTTCATTTTAAATTCATGTGCTGCTTATGTTTACCTTCTGCCCATCTCATCCTCTATTCTTTTTTTTTTTTTTAAGATTTTATTTATTTATTTGACACAGAGAAAGACAGCCAGCGAGAGAGGAAACACAAGCGGGGGGAGTGGGAGAGGAAGAAGCAGGCTCCCAGTGGAGCAGGGAGCCCAATGCGGGGCTCAATCCCAGGACCCTGGGATCACGCCCTGAGCCAAAGGCAGATGCTTAATGACTAAGCCACCCAGGCGCCCCTCATCCTCTATTCTTGTTCTTCTTATGAACACTTTGTGTGTGTGATTCCAGATAATTTTTTTCTTTGACTTACTAATTTAGACATAGTAAGTTTGGCATTTACTTTTTTTCCATGGGATCCTTCAACCTCCTGTACTCTTTAAAGTCTGCAGTTATTTTTCTAAAAACTTAAGACTTTCATATAAAATGTTAATCTAACTTCCAGGAAGCTCATCATTGGTGTTTTAGAAGAAAAGCACATGAATCCAATCTGTCAATACCCTTTTTAGATTTTTGTTGTTGCTGTTAAAATATTAACTTATTTTATTTGAGAAAGAAAGAAAGAAAGAAAGAAAGAAAGAAAGAAAGAAAGAAAGAAAAGAAAGAAAGAAAAATATCTGTTGGGCTTAAGTCAGAATTGACTTCTGTGCTCTGCAACCAGAAGATATCCACTCATTTTCCTGTAATAGATCTAATTTTCACCACACACCAACATAATAACTTCTACAATTTCAATCATTTTCTTACTCTTGAGAATTAAAGGAGCCACCAAGTAATATGAAATTGACCCTGAGAAACATTCATTGCTTTTAGATAATGGCCAATTGTAACATCTTCTCAAAACATACTGACTGATGCTCATTTGCTTAAGCTCTAAAACAGCAAAAGTTACACATCTTCTTCCTAAGGTGATTACACACACACACACACACACACACACACACACACACACACTTTTTGGTGCTTAACGTTGTCGTTAGAAATCACAAATTGCTTGCAAAGTAATCTCTGCCCAGATGCTCTGTGCCTGATGTGGGAAATGGGACCTTAAAAGCTCTCCCTCACTATCCTCCTTATTTTCTCTGCACTAAGTCACAATTAGGAAAGTGGCAGCTGTTTCCACTTATGGCCTCACCGTTTCAGAATTATACTGGACATGGATGATAATGCCCTTCCTATTGCCTCTTTATGGACCATGCAACTGAAAGGGAGCAAGAAAAATAGCTACGAAAGCATCTTGCTGATAATTAGATAATTCGAAAGATCTAGTAGTGTCCAAAACTGGTTGGAGTTCATCATAACTGAGTGTTACTCCCTCTGTGATACAGAAAGAGAAAGAGTGAAGAGACGTGAATTACCCTAATTAAAAAAAAAAAAAAATGTGTAGCCTGCTGTCAGGCCAGCAGGGATTTCAATATACAAACAGTGACTGCACGTGTCTGACATACACAGTGACAGTTTGAAAGGCTTTTTACATTCACCACAGTTTCATTAAAATCGAGCATGTAAAACTAGACATTCTATTACCAGATCATAAAACCAATATATCCCTAGTTGTTTCTTGAAACAAGATTTTCACAAATTTGCAACTGTAAGAATGTAACCTTGGGAAAGGTTCTGAGGGGCCAATCAAAAGTTAATACAAAAATGTGCTCAAGGAAAAGATTTTTAACTTTAAAAAAAGGTGGTGTTATTCCCCAAACAACATTCTTCAACAGAAGTAAAATGCCTAAGTTTTCATAACACTAAGCAATAATCATATTTATTCTGAACATCTATAATATTTAATATATTAGTAATATATTAATATTATAATACATTAAAATGCTAGTTGATAATAATGTCAGCGTATAGAAGGAAACTACTTTAAAATCTGCTTCCAAGAGAAAGATAAATCAATCCTAAAATAAAAATAAACTGTAGAATAATTTAAAGTTAGATTCTGAGCTTACATCTGTGATTTTGATCCCATCTTTCATTTAGTATTACTTCTTTCACGTCTATATTCAATCCAACCTGCTTTATTGCTTCTTTTCTTTCATTTGATCAACACCACAGTGGTCTCCTATTTAGCTAGGTATTTCTGTAGATTTCATTAACAAAAGCTAATATTTGAAACTGTTGCAGATAAACCAATTATCTTCACAATAAATATTCTTTTCTGGTTATTCACTTTTACTTAAAAATGAAATGAAGGCCATATGAAGGATGAAAAGCTAACGTAATGACACCATGCATTCATTTCTACGATTGTGCTTATGACATTTGCTTTGATGCCAAAGGAAGTTACTTCTATAGTAACTACAGAAACAGACTGTACCCTGGATTAGAGCCATTCTATTAGTGATTGCTGATAAGGAATATACTTGATGTGTCATAATAAACACTAATTATAACAACGATGTAGCAACAGATTTCAAATGGTATGATCCTGTTTGGGCAGTCAAATCTGCACAGACATTTGAATGCCCCTGTTCTCCTGGAAGTATTAACCTTTACTGGTTTCATACCAAATGTTGACTAGATACCCATGTTGGTCCAGGGACTGAGCTAGTTACTATCTAGCACTAATAGAAATAACAGTAGAATAATAGAAGCTGGAGAATATCTATAAAAGCTAGAATCTAGGTCAGTAAGGAATTGAGGGAATTGAAAGTAACCAAGTCAGAAATCCGACAACTTTGAATACCAAAATTAGTCCAAGGAGACAGAGACAGCCTTACTTTAAAAACTGGTCAGCACCACCAGATGACAGAAGAGCGTCATGAGAGATTACTACACCAAACACCACTGTAGGTATTTTTAAATCCCCTACTCATGAAGCATTTAAAGTTATTTCTATGATTATAGGTCTCTATGATAAGGCAAACATTGTCTGAGTTGTGGTACCCTCATGTTTCAAAGTTCTGAGATCTTAATAATTACTTGACAGTTTGCTATACTACTGGACATAGAGGAGAAGAATAAGGTAGCAGAGGAGAGGCATCTAAACAGGAGAACAAAGTGAAATGATGAATTCTACCTACACATCATTTAAATCAGGAATATGGAACACAAGAAATTCTGCAATCCCAACCCTCCGACTATGACAGACACTGCTAGTTGACCAAAGGCTTCTTTTTTTTGTCAAACTAAGGTGCATTTTCAACACAGAATTCTTGAGCCACTTTTGTGGGTCAACATAGTTCAAAATTATTTGGAACCTACTTAATTGACTTAACTTTCCCCAGATAGCAAGACACTAAAAGAAGAAAAAAACTGGTTAAATCATTAGTACAGTCTTATAAGAGATTATCAGACAAGAAATAGTATTGAGTATAGTACAGAGTTAGCACAATAATAGAGTTTCGTTACTATCAAGCCTGTATGTGGCAACAGTGAATGCCAGATATGCCCAAATATCCTGGAAGGTAAATTACAGAGGTTCAGATATGTCTACTTTCATATATAAAGTATGCTGGAGGTCCCCCCTTATCTTGGGTCCTAGAGTCTTAGAGTCTAAAAAGAATGATATACATATATATCCAGCAACATGAATAGTGTCTAGCTCGTGATATACCACAGTAATGTAATTGTGGGTTAAATGAATAAATTAACCAATGCATCACTGTATCTCCAAGCACCTATACATCTCTCTCTCTCTCTCTCTCTCTCTCTCTGTCACACACACACACGTACACACACATACCCCACTAAATTAAATGTATGTAATAAGGCTGAATAAATGAGGAAATAACCTAAATCCAATTTGAAAACTAAAAAAAATCCAGCCAGCAAGGTTTAGAGAACAGCAACAAACTGATTATATAGATAAATGCCACAATTTCAGCTTTAGCAGATGCATAGTAAGTCTTCCCTGGTCACCAATACTAAGAGAATGCAATACTAGGGTATGGCATTGGCTTCCAGCCCCCTTCTCCTCCTAGTCCACCCATGACTGAAATGCTACTCCATTATACATCATTTTCTTCAGTTCTTTCTTATATGCAAATAACTCATTTACAAAAGTTATTATTCTCATTTTTTCATTGTTAAGGTACTCATATATTTAGTCACATAAAGAATCCCCTGGCATCCTTTCCATCTCCCTACTTCACCTTATGAAAGTGGGTGAGGTCTCACCTAAGCCTATAGCTACTGACTGCATCAGACTGGTCATCCATAGTGGATTCCACAGGCTTCTTGAACCAGAAACAAAAAGTAGGAGGAAGTCGACTTAGGTGGTGAGAATTCTGCACTCTTTAGGACAGCTGCAGGACCAGAAAGGAGTTTTATGAGATTGTTTACAGGTAGTAAGAAATGCGTAAGTATCCAAAGCATAGCTGGGAAGGAAGGAAACGGACTCATTTATCTCATAAAATGTATCATCTTTTTGGATCCAGAGTGCCGCTATCTACTCAAATAGATTATAGAAGCAGAGAAAAGTTTCTAGTCAGTCTGAACACTGGCATATCTGCACAATTAAAGATTGGTAGATTCATGATTCTTCTCCTTCTCCTTCTTGTCTGGTGTGTGTGTGTGTGTGTGTGTGTGTGTGTGTGTGTGTGTGTGTGTGTGTTTCTTCTTATTTTCTATTTAGAAACTTCATTTAGAAAACATTCAGACTCTGGGGCGCCTGGGTGGCGCAGTCGTTAAGCATCTGCCTTCGGCTCAGGGCGTGATCCCGGCGTTCCGGGATCGAGCCCCACATCAGGCTGCTCCACTAGGAGCCTGCTTCTTCCTCTCCCACTCCCCCTGCTTGTGTTCCCTCTCTCGCTGGCTGTTTCTGTCTAAGAAAGAAATAAATAAATCTTAAAAAAAAGAAAAGAAAACATCCAGACTCAACAGTGCTTAGAAGAAAAAAAAAGATTGCTTTTGTCCTTTTGCAGGCCAAAGTAGACCATCCTCAAAGAACAAGGAATATGGTAACAGTGGCTATTTTTATGAATGAACCTCAAGTGGAAGATGAAAAATAAATACTATAAAACACTACAGTTAAAAATACAAACTTCAGAATCAAGAAGGGTAGCATTCAAATTCTGCTTCTTTTATTTATTCTAGGATATGGAGAAATGATTTAACTTAATATCCTCAGTTTCTGCAAGTACAAAATAGCTCTAACACAACCCACCTTATTAGGTTATTGTAGGGTAAATAATGTATGCAGAATGCTTAGCACAGAACTTAGCACATGGTAAGAGCCATTGTTATAGTAAGCCACTCTTAAAATCATTGATTGACATAAGTATGTACCATCTCCTCCCAAATTTCAGTTCAAAAGACTGTGTATTATGTTTTCTGAAATGAATGTTTCACTTACTTACACACATACACCAATAAAACTATGTTTTAACACCATGTTAATTCTTATTTCCATATAGAAATTTATCCGAAACGTGTACTCAGAGACGCTCATAAATACACATGAGATTATAAGATAAAATAGCTATAGGAGAATGGTAAAAAAAAAATCAGAGGTATTTTATAAAATTTATTTTTCTTGGCCATCTCAGTTTTCTTTTGTTTGTTTTGTTAGTTTTAAGGTCCAGACCTAGCTTCAATAGACTTCACTGTTGGGTTGTCTTTAGGGCTTCTCTTTGGCAGCGTTTTCACAATCTCACCAAAAGAATAAATAATCTCAATTTACCCAAAACGTAATCAATAATTTAATATCCTAGTGAGAGAGAGAGAGAGATCTGTATAGCAAATCTTAACAATGTTATAATGGCTACATAGAACATACTGCTTCGGCAACTTTATTTCAAACTCATGAATGTAAAATCAGCTGGAGGCTTGAGAGTGTAACAGTTGTGAGAGATTTTAGAAGAAAAGAACATGGTTAAAAGAAGTGAGTTGTTATTGTTGTTTCCCATGGACAAGGTACAAGAAAAGAAAGAAATCCAAACCAGTCTCTGACTGCCGTCTAAGCGTTTAATTAAAACTGTCCATGATGGTATAAAGCTAGCACCAAAGGGGCTGATGAGGTTAAATGCCTAGCCTCAACCGTCTGCTCCCTTGTGGAGAAAGGGGGGATCTTCTCAATCAATAAGTTGTTTGCTTTGATCCATGGGCTGTTTTCCTGAGTTACTGAAGGAATCAAGCCAGGCTTCAATCTCATCTCACTCCCCATTGAAGTTCCTGATACTTGGGGCACCTGGGTGACTCAGTTAAGCCTCTGCCTTCCGATCAGATCTTCTGGGATAAAGCTCCCCATTGGGCTTCCTGCTCTGCAGGAATCCTGCTTCTCCCTCTCCCTCTGCCTGCTGCTCCCCCTGCTTGTGGTAGCTCTCTCTCTGTCAAATAAATAAAATCTTAAAAAAAAAAAAAAGACATTTAAAAAAAAAGTTTCTGATACTTATGTACATTTCAACTCATGTATGCTGGGTAACTTAGGGGGTGAATATAACCTCCAGTATTACTAAGGTATTTATTGATAATATTCTAATAAATACAAATGTAATAGTAAGCCTCTTCTAACTTTAATTGCACTCAAATTTTTTACTCTTATCCCCTATTTTTTAAATTATTGACTTCTCACACAGTTAAATTGAAATACAGTATTTTCACATAAATTTAAGTAACTTCAAAGCTTAATACCAATGTATTGTGTTTCATTGAATATATATTCATTAAACCTGAAGCCGCATATTTAATTCATTTTCATTTCTGGAAAGTATCTGCCATATAGGTTAAGTTGACAAAGCTCATTCACATCATCAAACCAATGAACCAAATCAGAAGTAATTTCCTTCAAAACAACGTAGCTTTATTTTTTTTTAATTCTAATAAACAAGTTAATAAGTGTCTTGTGGAAACTTTGCCTTTCTAAATTTCTAATTTTAAGACAAAAAGGAAGGAAGGGAGGGAGGGGTGGGAGGGATGGAGGGAGAGGGAGGAAGGGAAGGAGAGGGAAGGAAGGAAGAAAAAAAAACGCAGGCCGACCCCCTGTGAATGTCTGAGCAAGTCCCTCTTGTTTTACTTCTATGGGTAACAGCTCTAGGAGCAGTGCACCTTTGTTCGTGAACCTTCCCCTGGAGGGTTCACACTTAGGACAACAAGCTGTAATAAGATACCAATGAGAACCATGTCTTTCTTCTGGAGAACAGGAGAAAGATAGCTCTGAAAGGAGAGCTGGAAATTAACAGTTAGTAGATAGAGCCTTACTCTCTTAGTCTTATCAATTTTGGAAAAGTCTACCTATGGAATTGAGAATCTGGAAATTACTGTCCATGCCCAGCCAACATCTGGAAAGTCCTCCTTTTCTTTAATTTGAAGATTATGATTTAAATCTTCTACCTTGTTTTTTTTCTACAATCTCTGTTAAATTTTTATTGTGATCATGTAAAATCACTGACTTGCAAAATGTCTGGAGAGAGAAATGTGTTGTCTAGGGAATTTTTTATTAGTTCAGAGGTGAAAGTGAATTCTGAAAGTTACATTTATAGGTCTGAATTCAATACGTGACAAAAATTTGGACCAAATTGTTAAGTAGCTGATTTATGAGGCCCAAGGTAATAGCTTCAAGCACATCAACCTGATCTTATCTCTGATTCTAGTCAAGGCTTGGGTAAATGGTGTACCATGCAGGCTTCCCAGGCTAAGATTCACTTTGGGCCCAAAGGGCCTCACTGCACATGCATGCCACTATTTTGTTTTTAGCTCTAGGACTTTTACTGTGTAGTGGACACTTACAGCAGCAGGAGTGACACAGAAACATGGGGAAGTTATCTTTCAGGGCCAATCCTCAATGGAAGTTAACTGATAGGCAAATAGCATTTGGAGGCATTCTGTATGATTCTCCAACGGCTCCAGCTCAAACGGCCTCTCACGGTGACCTGAATAACTCTCCCATGTATGTTTTTTTTTCTCCTTCTTCATCTTTCTATGCTACCAACTGCTATTCTCTGGAATAATATAATGAATTCATTTCATGCAAGACCTTGTTTCAAGGTGTGCATTCAGAGGAATACAACTTAGGGTATTATCAGTAGTAACCCTAGGAAGAATATCCTTAGATTATATACTTAAAAATTGTTGTATGTGGGCGCCTGGGTAGCGCAGTCGTTAAAGCGTCTGCCTTCGGCTCAGGGCGTGATCCTGGCGATCCGGGATCGAGTCCCACATCAGGCTCTTCCGCTGTGAGCCTGCTTCTTCCTCTCCCACTCCCCCTGCTGTGTTCCCTCTCTCGCTGGCTGTCTCTCTGTCACATGAATAAATAAAATCTTTAAAAAAAAAAAAAATTGTTGTATGTGCCTTGCTTAGTTAACTGTTTTGCTAACTTTGTTATTTGCTTTTTATCTGTTAACTGCTTTGTTAATTTCTTTTAGACGTCATGAATAAAGAGAAGTGACAAATTCTGTTCAATCAAGCGTCAACTTAGGGAATACCATGAAAGCTAAAGTTCTGCATAACTGTTTTAAAAAGATCCTTGGGGTGCCTGGGTGGTGCAGTCGTTAAGCATCTGCCTTCGGCTCAGGGTGTGATCCCAGCATTCTCCCAGATCAGGCTCCTCCACCAGGAGCCTGCTTCTTCCTCTCCCACTTCCCCTGCTTGTGTTCCCTCTCTCGCCGGCTGTCTCTGTCAAATTAAATAAAATCTTTAAAAAAAAAAATTAAAAGATCCTTATGTTAATGGACTGTAGTAGACTGCAACATACCAGCTCACTGGTGGGTCCGAAAATGGATTGCTCTACATCCCTACTCAGGGATATTCTGAGTTAAGAGTGGTATATTTGGTTATTTTATTTTATATAGGGGGAGGATTAGCTATGTATACATACATAGTGACAAATGACTTCAATGGTTCGTCAGGGGCCTTGGAAAATCTGATAAAAGGAAATCAGAAAACAGGAATATGAATGGACCTTCAAAAGTAGGCAAAAGACATGCGTATTTTTGTGTCTCCTGTAAATGCCTACAAAGAGATCGTTCTCTACACAAGAAGCAGTTAACTGGCAAGGTGAACTGGAAGATCTTTACTTTAAAGAAAGAATCATTAATTTTCATCCTTCCCACTGCTTATGTGATGAGCCCTTTAAAAGTGAATCAACTGTAGAAGAGACAAAATCCAAGCATTGCTTTAACACATTGGGCGCCTTCCAACCAAAGCTTATCCCACTACTGATGCTGCTGAATATCCAATCTGTCGTCAGTAGATACCAACTAATATAGCACTTGCCATTGCTGTTAAACAGATGAATAACAAATATATAATATGATAGGTGGCGACAGGTGTTACAAAGGGAAATAAGACAGGGTATGAGGATAGGTTCTAGGCAAAATGGATGCCTTTTTACACGGATGAATAAGAATTGTTTTTCAGATAAGGTGAGATTAGAGGAGATCTGAAAGAAAAGAGGGAAAAATTGAATATGGCTATCTGGGGAAAGAACATTTCAGGAAAGGGAAATTCATGTTCCAAATTCCTGGGGCTGAAGCAGGCTCAGTGTGATGGAATAATAACCAGGGAGCCAGTGTGGCTGGAGTGTCTGAAAGAGAAGGAGAATATTCATACAAGTCTAAAACAGAGTGGGAGGGGTGATTATAAGACAATTGATAAAATTCTAAGCTCATGAGTATTATTATGAGTGAAATGGGAAGCCACTGGAGAATTTGAGAAGCACCACACGACCTGACAATTTAAAACAATCTCTCCGTGAAGAGTATCTTCTCCATGAGCTATCATTAATCAGGGATGTTATGTAGGTTGCTACTGTTATGAGTCTCTTAGAGAGATGATCCCAGGTCAGATTCAGGCTTGTATTGGAAAATGTGCTGAAAAGAAGTGGTCCGACTTTGGATATATATGTGTACATGCACATGCATGTATATGTAAAGGGATTGACTAAATTAGAGAGATTAAGGATGGACTCAAGTCTCTTTCAACTGTCACATTTCTTGCTCACACGTCGAAGACATTTATCAGAGAAATATATTTTGTTTCTCTGTATGCATATTTAATAAATAACCCTATTTGGATTGCGTATGCATATATACATAAATATACATAAACATATGAATATGTAAGAAAGTATATTTCCTGATTAGATTCATGATTCATTTTTCTCCCATCTTTGAATTATGTGTAAAAATTTGGATGTGATTTGTGACTTGGATTTTTTTTTTCAAGTCTCAGAGATTCCTTAAAATCTCATTCATGGTTTTAAATTAAGAATATTTGTTTTATGTTCGCAGTTAATGTGTAATGCCTTTTTATATCTTACCAGTCTTCTTATATTTCTTCAAAAGGAAATATGGGAAAGAAGGAGACTTTTTAAACTTTGCAAGTTACTGTTTTAAAAACAGAGGCAATCTTACTGTGACTTTTGGGAGAAATTGCTTTTATGTCATGATTTCAACTGATGTGCTTTCAGAAAGCCTGCAACCTGGATCCATCATCATGACGTGTGAGGTGCCACAGCTGAGATGTGATTCATTTCCACACAGACACATTGTCTTCAACTTTTACAATAAAGTTTATTGAAAAATGCATTGGTTAAAAAGATCAACTTCCTTTCCTTAATATCTTTTTTCTTTTGGTGTTAACATTATAGCACCTTGCACTAACTTTCTAATAGGATTTTAAATTAACACTTGAAATCACTTCCTACAGACAACAGCCCGGGCTTGAGGGCTACTAACCTTCATTCACCTTAGGGAGGTCAAGGTGAGCTCTCCATGACAGGCCTAGTTTTCTTCTCCTGAGAACTACAAACTCCTGGTCTCTAAAACCTCTTAGAGACTTCCGCCATCCCACGCTTCCCACGGTGTTTTATTCTAGCTCTCCCCTGCAGCTGCCACTTATATATTTTCTAACACTTCATAGTTTGGCAGATGGAGAAAATTAATAATATTGAATTTGTAGAGTTGAACCTATCCCAGTAATGAAGAATTTTCACATAAATGTTCCTTCCACAAAATACGACATGCTTAGCTGGCACGATGGTTGTGCAGTTACAACGCAACAGCAGCCAATCTTCAATTCTATATGCCTCCCTCACTGTACAGAAATACATTTTGCAAGTCACTTAACCTATTTTTTCTCTATATATATATATGTATTCATAGGTATGTTTGAGGAAGGTAGATGTAGTTTTATACAAAATGAATAGTTTTTTTTTTTTTTTTTTTTTGGCTAGGTGAGATCAGAACTGAGACCATGAGAGAGAGAGAGAGAGGGAATAAGGAAGATGGATATCTGGGAAAAGAACATTTCAGGAAGTGGAAAATTCAAGATCAAAATTCCTGAGGCTGAAGCAGGCTCCGTATCATGGAATAATAGTGAGGATGCCAGCGTGGCTAGAATTCCTAAATGAAGACCTCATTAAGAGAGGATGTCAAAACACAGTGGAAGAGATGATTGTTGGGCCATTTATAAAACTCTAAGCTTTTATGTTTCTATTCATATATGTATGAATTATTATATATTTGTTCATAATTATGTAGGTGATGTCTGAGATCACTGCTCACACCACTCACATAGATAGGTATGTGTGTAGGATTGTATTTAGCAATTAGAGAAAAGACAATTTCTATTCGTGAATCCATTGCTCTGGTTACCTATTTTGTCACCAAAAAAAAAAAAAAAAAAAAGATTTTTTTAGATGGGAAGAAACAACAGATAATATCCAAACTTAATGCTCAATTTATAGGTGAGAAAAACAAAGGCTAGGGAGGTGAAATGACCTACCCAAGGCCAACAAAGCTTCTTTCATCTACAATAGCATAGCTACTAATTGATTAGGATGTTGAAAAACTAGCAAAATCATGGTTTTAGTCTGAAAAAAATGTAAAATTTACAGGAAAAATTAATAGGGGAAAGCATCTACAACTTACTACAAGGAAAATTATGTAAGCATGCAACATACGTGTAAATTCTTGAATCATAAACAAAACTGATCCTCTTAATAGGTATCCTCAAATCAAAACTATGTAATCAAAGCAGATGTAATTAAAGTTCCATTGTTCAAACAGGATTTACTTGAGAGGGAGAGCCTCGGTTGTACCTAAGAGCTGATAGGATGTTTAAAGTCAATATAATCCCTCCGGCTAACATTGCATATGCTGGGCAAACTTCAAGACTTTTCTCAAATTTCAGAGATGAGAAATGTGAATCATTACCCAGATGGATAATAATTATTCACTACAATCCTTCGCTCCTCCAAACAAGGTGTCTCTCTGGATAAGACATAAATATTAATAAAAGCTTTTGTTCAGGAATCAGTGCTGAGATCAGACGAGTATAAAGACTCTGGACCTTGGTAGCAGAGTTAGCCTAAGGGGAAGCAGAAATACCGGGCTGTGCCGAAACACCCCAGCAATCATAAAGCGGATGACAACCATCAGGAATCAAGTAAGGACCACTGACAAAGAACAGCAATTCTACTGAAGACAATGAGAAATGGAACATTTGCCTTGGAGTGCCATAGAAATGAAGCATAAAATTAAAGGAATACTCCAAACACACATTTTGCATAAGATTTAAAAATAAAAAGGGAAAGTGAAAAATACCTTTATTGGAAAGTATTCAGAATACATACAGAACGAAGGCTCTCTGCCAGCCGTATGCTTTCCATACATCTGACTCCCTACATTTTCAGTTTAAAGGAGGCTCGTATTTCAGAACTTCAATATGATTGACAGACAGTACAAAGAGTTCAGAAATCAGGATCTTTGAGCTTTATGTGGACACACTTTTTATTCCATAACTTTACAGTATTGCTCATGTGTTGCCTTGGGAAACAAGTTAATCCTGTACTGCACCCCTATATTCTTAGAGAGAGACTAATACTTGAAGTAAATGTGTTGCTTAATTTCTGTATATCTCGTATTAGTTGACTTTGAAATATCAGAACCCCTTTACAATTCTAAGCCACTCTATCGCCTTCCTTTAAACCTAGGGTGTTAGAAAGAGATTAAAGTTGTGTTCCAGATGCATGTGTCATAAAAATCGTTGGATGATCCACACTTTAGTGAAAATATTTCAAGTGCATTTGCATGTACTCTTTTTCTTTGTTAAATGGCCAATCTGAAAATTTTGATATAGAAAATCACTGAGGGGCGCCTGGGTGGCTCAGTCGGTTAAGCGTTTACCTTCAGCTCACGTCATGATCCCAGGGTCCTGGGATGGAGCCCTGCATTGGGATCCCTGCTCAGGGGAGAGCCTGCTTCTCCCTATCCCTCTGCTGCTCCCCCTGCTCCTGCTCTCTTTCTCTCTCGTTGTCAGAAAAATAAAATCTTTAAAAAAAAAAAAGGTTAATCACCGATATCATTAAAATATGTCTTAAACTATTTAACAAACATGTCTAATATGTGCATACTGGTCTAAATGAAAAACGCTGCCCATAAATATAACGAATCTGCATAGGAATAAACATGATGCCCGGGCTTAGGATCATCCTAGGTTGTTCTAACCTTGCCTCCATACCCTGGTTTTGCTTATATATTAGCCACAAGTCCTCAGTGAAAGGTCACCCAGATTCTGATTTGGTATGAATGATTTTTCTACCTATCATAAAATGATTGTAGAAATTTCTGAGAAGTTTTCTTTTTAAATATTTTAGATAGTCTTTTTTTAAAGTTTTGCCATGATGGAAAAATAAACTTAAAAAACAGCATATGAGGTGTTAGAATTGTGTATGTTGACAATCCTAGACCCATAGTAAGTATGCATTAGGTGATACTGAAAAAGAATAAAAATTCAGGGTTTGGAAAAGGATTTTTATTAACCATAAGCCATTAATTATCAAGCACGTAGATTACTGGTAGTAAAAAGAGAGTTATTCCAGGATGACAGGGTACTTATGTCTTTGGGACCAGCAAGAAGATTCAGTAGCTATAGTCACTGGATAGAGGACTGGAATAAGTCATAGTTTCTGACCCACAGCATCAATGGAATTAAAACACATTAAGCATTAGGAGAGTAAAAACAGAGTTCAATAATATTGCCAAGAAATATTCCTCTAGTCCAAGCCTTCCTGTTAATTTGTATCTTTAGCCTGGTCTCAAATGCCTTCCAGTGAATTCTAGAACTTTCCAGGAGGTGGTTCAACTGTCTTCATTGGAGGACTCCTATTGGAATCCAGTTAGCATGCTAACTGCTTCCACTCCCACCCCATATATCCCTAATACACTCTGTTAATCCCTTCTCTGGGGCGTTCCTGGAGAACCTGCCAAACTCTAAGGCTGCCGATGTTTAATGTGAACAGTGCTGATGTCTGCCTTGAGGCATTATTTTATGTTGCTGCCAAAGCAGCTGGCAATGCCTTCTATTGCTGCAGAAGCTGCTGGCACCGACACCATGGCTGCCTTGTGCTCTCAATGTCCCAAGGAGATGTTTGAGCTTTTACCCAATTGTTAATTACAGGCCTTAAAGACTCAGCACAAATCTATGGGAGGTCAGGAGAAGGAAGCCCTGAATAACTAACTCAATTCTGATTTAGAATCATTCCTCCTTTTTATGCTGGTCTTTGAACCAAATTTTTGCAACCATTTTTTCTTAATTAGAATAATATAATCCCCAGAAGTAATGCATTCATCTCCCTAGAATATCTGAATGCATGAGAATGCTCAGACTCAAGCAGGAATTTCAGCTCTAGAGAAGAGAAAAGCTAAGAGCACCACTGAGGAGTATAAAAGAAATCTCAGTTTCTAGTGATTGGAAGTAGTTATGGAAAGAAAAAAAAAGTCACATTAAGAAAGCTATTTGCAGACAAGGAATTTTTTCTCAATAGCCTTTAAAACAAAGGAAGCTATAAGAATTTTGTATAAATTGTTACAGATACCTTACCTAAGAGAATCAAGTAAATTCCAAAAACATCTGAATCCGTTTGGGTTGAAATTAAAAATTATTTAATACCATATTGAAAATATTTATTAGTTAAAATACTAAATTTTATTTTTTCATTGATCACAAAGCATTTATTGTCAACTAAGACTTATTACATAATGCTAGATATCTGTTCTTTTTTAATCAAAACATTTCTGTGTGAGAAAGTCAAAATTCCTAATGTACATAAATCTTTACTCTGAAAAATGCTATTATTTGAAGCTATGTTCTAAGGCCAGTATTTGCAGGACTCATCAGATACAACATACAATAATCAACTTTGAGTTCCCCATTGTCTCATTCAACCTGCTCATGAAGTATTTACTTACCCTGTACTCTAGATGAGAACTTGGGAAAATTCCTGACATCTTCACTAGTACTTTTCAGTAACTCAAAATTCTAGTGTCAACTTAAAGCATGACCACAGTCTTAATAATTAAAAGATCAGCTCTAGAAATGAATTAATTCATGAATTTAAAGTGAAGATTCTTCCCTGGATGCAAGAGCTAGATAATCTGCCCTAGAAAAGGGGGTCATTGTGAACTGCTTCTTATTTTCTTGCTCTGGCCTTTCTCTCTTTTTAATCAGCCTTACTATAGATTGATCAATTTCATTAATCTTTCAAAGAACCAAAATTTGGCTTTATGATTTTTGTATATTATTTGCACAGTTTCTTGGTTTCCACTCATATTTTATTGTTTCCTTCCTCATAACTTATTTTGAGTTTAGTTTGCTCTTTTTCTAGCATCTTAAGTGGAATTTTAGATCCTTATTTTCTTACATAAGCATTTTAACTTATAAGATTTAAATCTAAAATAGACATTTTTTTCTTAACACTGTTTTAGATTAATAAATACACAGCTAGATATCCTATAATTTTTTGCTATGTTGTGTTTTCATTATCATTCCACTTGGATTCTTTTTAAATTTACCTTATTACTGATCTATGTATTATTTAGAATTCTTTGACTTTATTCTTATATATTTGGGATACTCTAGATACCTTTTGTACTGATTTCTAATTTAATTCAGTTATAGTCATAGAATACATTCTGTATGACTTAATTCCTTTGAAATGTATTTACACTTATTAAAGGGTCTTCCATAAAGTCTATCTCTATCTGGTTTTCCATGTACATTAATAAAACAAAGTATATTTTGCACAACTTGAGTATAGTGCTTTAAAGGTGTATATATTACGGTCAGTTAGGTCAATGGTTGATAATGTTGTCAGAACTTTTATATTCTTATTGAACTTTGTCTTCTCATTCTAATTACTGTGAAAAGAATGTTTAAATTTTAAATTTACTTGTGTTTTTGTTTCATCAGTTCTGTCAAACTTTTTTAATGTACATTGAAGCTCTGTTATTGGTAGATAAACATTAAGGATCATTACCTTTTCATGATAAATTGACCCTATTATCATTGTGAAATGTCATTCCTTTTTCCCTGGTAATACTCTTTTTCTTGGAATCTACTTTATCTGATATTTACATAAAAATATTATTATGAACACTGTTTGCATGAGATATTTATATCATTTTCATTTTACATACTGAAGTCTTTCTCTTGTACTAAGCACACAGATGAGCCTTGCTTTTTTACCCAAACATACAATCTTAGTTTTTATTTGAAATGCTTAGTCAATTTACATTTTTCTATTATATTAAGATAGTTAAGTTTAAGCCAACCATCTTGCTATTTGTTATTATTTATCCCATCTGTTTTTGTTCTCTTGTTCCATCTTTCCTGCATCATTCCAGGTTAATTAAGCATTTTTTTATTTTTTTAAGATTTATTTATTTATTTTTAGAAAAGGTGGGGGGGAGAGGCAAAAGGAAAGGCAGAGAGAAACCCAAGAAACCCCGTGCTCAGCACAGAGCTCCACACAGGGCTCCATCTCACAACCCTGAGATCATGACCTGAGCCGAAATCAAGAGTCGAATGCCCAACCAAGACACCCAGGCACCCTTAATTCAGCAATTTTTAGTATTTCATTTTGTTTCACCTATAAGGCTTTTCTTTTTTTTTGCTATAACTCCTTGTTTGATTTATTTAGTGTTTTATAGATTATGGCTTGCAGTTTTAACTTCTCCAGCATGACTTCCAACAATATTATAAAACTTTAGTTTTGAAGAAGCCCACAATAGTATATGTCTATTTAACTCCTTCCACTCCTTAGAACTATTGTTGTTATATATTTTACTTTTATGTATATTATAAACAATGGAGTACGTATTATTTAATCATCAAATAAGCAATTGTTTTTAATAGAGGGGAAAAACTCATATTTTTTTTAACGTTTTTACCGTTTCTGAAACTCTTAATTACTTCCTGTCGATCTGACTTCCAAACTGCTACTATTTCCCTTCGGTATGAAGAAATTTATCTTTTACTTCTTGGAATGTGAGTGCACTGGTGACAAATTATGTCAGTTTTATTTCAGATAAAACTGTCTTGATTTCACCTGTATTTATAAAAAACAATTCTTAAAGGAAACAGAATTCTGGGTTGGCCATTTTGCCCTTAGCTCTTTAAAGATGTCATTCCATTATCTTCTGATATGCAAGATTTCTGTGGAAACATACTTCTATTGTACATATTATTTATATTCATTCTTGATTCTTTTAAGACTTGTGCTTTAATTTTTTTCTTGTATTTTTACTATGACGAACTTATTCATGGGTTTCCAGGTATTTCTCATGCTTGCAGTTTACTGAACTTCCTGGGTCTATAGGGTCATTTTACCTCAAATCGGAGAATTTTTTGACTCATTTCTACACACAGGCATACACACACACACACATTCTAACCAATCCTTTTGGAATTCTAACTGCACACTAATGAAACACTTCATACTACTGACATTATCACACAGGTCACTATGCTTTGAGATCTTTTATTTTCTATGTTAATGGACCTATTTATAGTGCAGCCATCTACCAACATTAGAATTTCACCTAATTTTTAAATTTTAGAGATTTGGCAACTAATTAGCATTATCTTAGATAGTAATCTCAAACTTTACAGTCCTACTCTATATTACTCTTTAAGCACTGGTACTAATCAGCCAGTACACAAAATATATTCTATTTAGGGAGGATGAACACTTTACCTCTTTACTTACTCTTCCACTCCCTGAACTTGCGGATGTTTCAAAAATCTTAAGAATAAAATCTGTATGGAGCTGTAAAATGGTATTAATACTGGGCTCTAGAATCTCTACTATTTGGAAATATTTTTGCCTTTTTCTTTGTTGACTTACATGGAACATAGAATGAAGAATTTGAAGTTATGGAATTAATAACAAATTATGGAAAAATTTTCTTGCCAATAGCAATAACTGACTATGTATTCTAAAAAACTCTACAGACAAAAAAAAAAAATCTGAATAGGCTAGATAAAAATAAAATATCTATGATCCAGGGAAAAGTTGGGAATATCTGGAGATCAAACACATTTATTAGATATTACAAATTTTTTTACCTTGAAACTTGGCTAAGAAGAAAAAATCAAAACAAAACAAAACCACAAGAAACACCCTTCACTGACAATTTGTAAACATAAACTCACAGTGTCCAGGTGTTCTTTAAAAATCCAAGCTACAAATAAATGCATACTCTTTCTTCGACCATGGCCTTAGTATATTTCCACCAAAATTATTTCAAGAATCATGAGTTCGGAGTTGAAAATCAAAAACACATACAGTAACACCTGTCAAAATGGCTAAAATAAAAAAACACAAGAAACAACGAGTGTTGGCAAGGATGTGGGGGGAAGGAACCCTCATGTACTACTGGTGGGAATGCAAACTGGTACAGCAACTGTGGAAAACAGTATGGGAGCTCCTCAAAAAACTAAAACTAAAACTACCATATGATCCAGTAATTACACTACTGGGTATTTACCCAAAGAAAATGAAAACACTAATTTGGAAAGATAGATGCACCCTCATGTTTATTGTAGCATTTTTACAATAGCCAAATTATGGAAACAACCCAAGTATTCACTGTTAGATGAATGGATAAAGAAGATGTGGTACACACACACACACACACACACACACACAGACACACACAAAATGGAATACTACTCAACCATAAAAAAAGGAATGAAATCTTGCTATTTGCAACAATATGAATGTAGACGGTATAGGTATAATGCTAAGTGAAATAAGTCAGAAAAAGACAAATACCATATGATTTCATTCAGATGTGGAATTTAAGAAACAAACAGAAAACAAGAGATGAACAAAAAGTAACAAACTCTTAAAGACAGAGAACAAACTAGTGGTTTGGTGAGGTGAGTGGGGGAAGGGTTGAAATAGGTGAAGGGGATTAAGAGTACACATATTTTGATGAGCACTGAATAATGTATCGAATTGTGAACTATACACCCGAAACTAATATAATACTGTACGTTAATTATACTGGAAATAAAAATACTTTACCATACAACTAATTAAATAAATGGAAAATAGTATAACATTTTTTTAAAAGCACATACCATACAGCATCATGAGGATCCAGAAAAATTGAATGAGAGCAGAATGAGATATACAAACATTTTAGATACCTGAATTACTAAACTCAGAATATATAATTATGGGTAAAAGACTTAAAAATAAAATAAAGGTAAAACTATCAGTAAAGACAAGAAACTTTAAAAATAAACAGACACATTTTTAGATAAACCCAAATGAGATCTACTGAATTGAAAGATATTTCTGAATAAGCTACCCGGAATTTTATACTGAAGGATAAAGAAATGGGAAATGCAGAACAGTTCATGTAAGGTTCCAGAAGTAGGGGAGAAAGAAGATAAATTAAGAACTCAATACTATACTCAGAAATGTCATGACTGAAGGTGGCAAATCCACATCTTTGTGTTCTAACCCTTAAGCACTTTGATAGATTATGCTTGATATAAATAAAGCAATGTCTTTAAAGTAAGAAAAAAAAAAAAAGAATTCAATACTAAAGGTAGCTGACAGCAGCCAAAAGCAGACAGAAACTAGGGAAACTTCAACCCTTAATTAAAAAACAAAAACCAAAAAACAAAAATCCACACCTTGGATGATGTCAATACATTCATTTGGTTTTTACCTCATGGAAACTATTTAGCTTGAGGCATATTAAAATTAAATTTAATAGAAAGAAGCAGTCTTACTTATGTGGGGAATCAGAAGTCAAATTTCAGGCTATCAGAACAGTTAGAAAAGAAAAAGGAGGGAATTCCCAGAGAGGAAACCAAAGAGCTGCCCTTCCAAATCTGTGTGCACAGGTCCCTCATTTTGAACTGCATAGAGGTACTGTGAGAATCCCCTTCTAGGGAAAAAGAACAGAGAGATAGTTTAAAACCTGATTTAAGCAGTTGTTTAACATTGGAAACCTAGATTTAGAGTTCAGTTCTTGAGAAGTTAGAGGTAAATACCTGCCTTAATCATTCTTAAATGTATGGCACTGGATATGCCACATTTTAGGAGTAAGAACCATATATATCCTAAGACTAAGGTTTTCATCCTAGAAATATGGGCAAAATTGAAATCTACTCTCCCCAAAAATTAAAACCAAGCTTCTACGAGGTCAAGGTTTTCTGCTAAGTAATTTATTGCAACACAACAGTCCATAGAGAAAGTTAGTAGAATCCAGATCACATATATCATCCACAATGCCAATATACAATGAAAAGTTACTAGAAATTAATATATATATTTATATATAATAAATAATAAATAAGTAAAATACACACACACACACACACACACACACATATATCAACAGGGAAAAAAAAAAAAACCTATAGTAAATGGAAGGGAAAAACCAGTAGAAACAGTCTAATGGATAATCCAAATGGTAGAATTAGCAGACACAAACTTTAAAGTAATTAACAAATATATTAAAGAATCTATAGGAAACAATGTAAAACATATTGAGGAAGGAATTGGGAAAATTTGAGAGATATAAAATATCTTAAAATAAACCAAGTGAAAATCCTAAAACTAAAAAATACAATTTGAAATTAAATATTAATTAAATGGGATTAACAGTATCGGTAACAACAGGAGAAAATATTAGTGAATTTGGAAATAAGTCAATGTAAATTATCCAAACCAAAAGGATAGAAAAAATGGACAAAGCATCAGTAATCCGTGGATATAAAGTAAGCCAACATATATGTAATTAGAACCCCAGAGGAAGGGAGAAATAAAATAGGGCTGAAAAAATTCAGAGGTATTGGCTGAAAATCTTCCAAATTATATTTGGAATCCAAGAATCCTGAGATCCAAGAATCTCAGCAAATTCTAAGCAGAGTGAATATAAGGAAAACCAGACCTAAGGTATGCTAAAAATCAATAATAAAGAGGAAATCCTAAAAATGCCAAATAACAAGATACATTGCCTATGAGGAAATAATAAGAATGACAGTTAATTTCCCACTGAGGCCAGAAGAAAATGGAACTGTTATCCTATAATTCTATATCTAGCAAAAATATCTTTCCAAAATGATTTTTTAAATTTTCACTTAAAATTTGAGAGAAAATTTTGCCAGAGAAAAAAGAATACACTAAAAAAAAATACTAAACGAAGGTATTTTTAGGTTGAGTGAAATTTTGTTGGATAGAAATCTATATCTACAGAAATGATTAAAGAGTGCCAACAATGGTCAAAATGTATAACAGAATAATTTTTCCTTCTTTTCTTATATATTTAAAGTCTACTGTAAATTATTCTACTAAAAGCTAACAAAACAAAGACTGTGAAAGTATTATGTGACTTGAAATTTTGCTCATTTATAGTGGTAATACATACATAAGAAAGTAATTTGAAGTTTGATATTTCATAAGAAAGGAAGATGGCAGCCTTCATTTATGGTCATAGAGTCTGTAGTTAAATTCTGTCTCCCTCAGCAGTTCTGAACCTGTGAGCTTCATTAATTTTCTTCACGATCGAGGTGTTAGGGAGCACTTTGGAGTCATTTAGGTGGGGCTCTATTTGCCAATCCTGTGGCAAATTGAAAGTGGCTTCAAGCTACATTCACTAGGGCAATCCTCATCTTCTAATAATTGCACAAATAACTCTGCTGAGATGCAAAAAAAACTGATGACAAATCTAATCTTTTCTAACAGCCTGTGTCCATGTGATTATTCAAGGGCATTACTCAACAATTTAGCTGCTAGTGTACAAATTAGAAGACACAAAGGTATAGTCTGCCATATTTAGGTTTGTTCAAATGTCAAGCAAATGAGTGTACAGATCATGCCTTTAGAAAACATGCAACAGATCTCTTACATTCTGAAGCTTGTTGCATCATTGAATTCTCATCCTTTGTCATTTCTTTGAAAGCTGAGACCACATTTGTCTTTTTGGCTACTACACTTGAGCAATACAATAAATGTCTTCTCATTTAAAGAATGAATAAATTAATGTTCACTTATCCCAGGGGATTACTGGAAATTTCCAAAATTTAAATGAGATAAGCATCCTGGATGACTTATAGGAATGTAAAGCAGCATCCTCATATACATTTAAATTTAATTCTAATTGTGATTTTGGGGGGCAGAAATAATTTGTTTTATTTCTTTAAAAGTTAAAGATAATTAAGTCAAAATACTTCCTGAAGGGAGTTAAGATTACCTTAACAACAATTGCTTAACATACTTTTTTCATATTTGATGCAATTTATATTCTCATAAAAGCTCTATGACTCCTTTTGTCATGAGATACTGTTCTCCACATCACTCTCCTACTTCTCTCAAGCTCATTTCTTGTTTTAATAGACCTCATGGAAAGTAGAAATATTCGAGTTGTAAGTTGAACAAATTAGTGAATTAAGCAAATCCACACTGAAGGAATGATTAACCTAGTTGTCACACCCACAACAGTTTGGTTTCCACTTACCTAACTTATTTGGGGAATTCAACTCTTTACTCTCAATAGGATAACTGACAAAACATCAGGCAGTTAAAGCTTGGGAGGTGAGCAGTGGGAAAAGGAAAGGAGAGAGTGAGTAGAGAATAAAGAAGTGTTTGATGTTTATTAGCAAAACAAAAGGATGGTATAATAGATTTGCCCATTTCCCAATCATGCATTATCAATAGTTTCTTAGTATTTATTTTGTTGAAATTCTTGTCCTTTTCCAAACTTTGTCACTTTTTTTTTGATGAATGTGAGTTGATTTATAAATAAGTAAAATTCAATTGCATGAACTCTCAGCATAAAATAGTGAGCAAATACATTCAAATCTTGTCATTGTTCATAAACCCTTCAAACTCAGAGGTTTCTTTTGCCAGGAAAAGAGGAAATGAATGTAATTGCTTTTCAACAGTGAAACAAAATGCTTCCTTTCTAGGACATTTCAGTTTCGAGTGTTGGAAGGCAATGGGAAGAGGTGGTACCATTGCTAAATTGCTAACTACTATTAGGAAGTTTTCCTAGGGTTAAGAATATAATAAGTCAGTCAACAAACAATATGTGTGGCAAGTTACCCACCAATACTAAACTCAAAGTGCCTCCTAGGGTTTAATGTCGCATTAACTTCATTTTGCATTAACTTCAAATCCATTATTGAGTTATGGGTCCACAAATATCCCTTTTTTGCCAACATTTATTTGTAAGATTCTTTTGATTGCACTGAATTTCCTATGCTGCCTCCCAATAATGACACGTTTTCAGCTGTGAGAACTTATTAGGAAATATATGATGCTTGCAGTTTTGCAGAAGTTGATTCCCCCCTGTGGAATAATCTCCATTCTAATTTGACTGTAAAATTCCCATAAATTATTTCAATCTCATTTTAGACTGGGATATATTTCATTGATTGGTAATAGCCTTAAATTACTTTTTATTGTGATTGTAATGTTTTCTTGTCAAATAGCAGGAAACAGTAAATTACAGAGTAATTTAACAGGTGGAAATATACACAAGCAAAAATGGTTAGAAACAAAGATAAACCATTAGAACAAATTGCAGTCTGCACATACCTAATCACTTCTTTCATGTCTATGGCTTAAGAAAAAAGTTCTTTCTTCCACAAAGTTTAATTAATCTAAAATCCTGAACTAGTATGCAAAATAAAACCTGTATATTTGGGAACCATGGCATCATAAAATTAGAATGCAACAAAGTATATATTTAATGCCATTTATATGGGGATAAGAATGCTTTAATTTTAATACCAGAAATTCCATATTGAAGGACCACTGCTAAGCTATATTTCTTGGCCTTAAATGGGCTTTTCCACCACACACTTCGACCAAGTGATGTCATCACTCTCAATGAAAGAGAAGTGGGTTGTACACAAGAAGTATAATTGCACTGAGAGCATTGTAAGCATTGGGCTTTCGTGGAATTTGTGTGCACACTTCAGCTGGAAGCCCTCAGGGATTTCTATTGGTGTCTAATCGGAAGTGAAATTTTATGAAAATCAGTTTCTTTCATAGGAAAGCTGAATCTGCAAAACCTCCTAGTTATCTAAGTGGCACTTTTATTTAATCTAACATGAGTACTCTATTTCCAAACCTAAATCAGTTCCACTTTACTGTCCTTAGAAGACACTCTGTCTTTTCCAGAATCCTCTGACATAATTAAAGGAGAACATCATTTTGGAGATTTTCAGCAACGCTTTAGTCATGGACTTGTCTTTTGGAAAATTTGAAATTATTAAAATTTACTAAATTGATTAAAGAAATTAGCAATAGTGGTTCTTGCATAACCAAAACACTGAAGGAATGCAAAAACTCAAAACAATGATATGAAGTAGTAAATGATGTTTTATTTTGAAAAATGTTGAATGCTTGTGTGTATATGAAAGTGTAGGAATATGTGCATGTGACTATGTTTTTGTATTTCTGTAACTTAAAAAGTAAAATTTAAATTCTTTAACTAAATTCAATATTACACTTTGACCACTGGAATATATGTAAGATATATATTTTTTACATTTATTTCTTTGACAGAGAGAGAGCACAAGCAGGAGGACCATCAGAGGGAGAAGGAGAAGCAGACTCCCTGCTGAGCAGGGAGCCTAACGAGAAACTCCATTCCAGGACCCCAGGATCATGACCCGAGCAGAAGGCAAATGCTTAAGGACTGAGCCACCCAGGCGCCCCTAATATGTAATATATTGCCATTAAGTTAAATTGAAACAAAAGTACTGTATGCTTTTTTTTTTTTCAAGTAGGTAATAGAATATGGTAGAAATAACATGAGTTCATGAGCCAAAAAGGCCTACATTTGATCCCTGGTTCTTGTATATACTTTTTATATAATTTGTTCATGGAATCCTTTTCTACATAAATTTAAAGTGGGTAGAGTAGGGCTTATTTTGACTTATGGTATGAAGATTAAAATATAATGTTTACAGCCTTTAAATCTTTCCTGAAATAATGTCAGAAATTGTTTAGCATAGACTAAATGCTCAATAAATTTTAACTAAATTTTAAATTCAATTTCACTGGATCTAAGCCAGTAGTTTGCAAGACACAATGTTATATCCCACTAAAACAAGTACAAATGAACAAGGACACTAATATTTTAAAACAGTCCAATATGACATGTTTTATAGTCTCATTAGCTTCTATTTGCTTTGAAAGGTCTTCTCTCTCTCTCTTCTGAAAGGCTTGAAATTTCTTATGCCATCGATTTCATTTCAATAACAAAATATACATAGTTTCAACTTTTTGTATCTTCCTCTTTTAGGTCTCATAAACCACTTTATAGTTGTCTTATTTCATTCATATTATGTATACCCTTTCTGTTCCATGACTATGTGCATTCTCAATAACTTTTTTGTTTCAATACCAAATCAGTGAATCGTCTTTTTTTTTCATTTTTAAATGGTTTTTTGAATAATACTTAAATGGAAATTATGCTCAACATGTGAAATGCCAACAATGCATATAAGTCACTAGAAATGGTTACAATATGAACTGTTACGACCAAATTGATGCCTGCATTGACAATGACAACTAAGTCATGACTGCCATCTGGAATAGCAATATACAATAGCAAATATACAATGCTGTTGATTGTAAGCTGCAATTCAATTTTGAAGATGATAACATGTGAAGTATTTTGCATCTGAGAATGGATGACATACAGGGTTATTACTGTTCTGGGACATTTAACACCTGTTAAGTTTCTATTATGTCCCATAAACTCTTCTTGGAACTGTGCTTGGCGCTAAGGATGGATAAAAAAAGAAAACATTTTCTGTGACCTAGAGAGGCCAGTTAAAATGTTATCATGGTGGTAGCAACACATTCTAATGTCTTGTTGGGTTCAGGTCTACCTCTAACCTAGTATATCCCCCAGAAAATGGAGTTATCACTGGTTTCCATAATTGAGACTCACTGTTGATTCTGGCTATAGGTCTTTAATGGAAGAGTTTTTAAATGGAATAATCCATTCTAGGTTCTTTTGATTAGTCTCTCTTATAGAGCTGGTATGGTAAAATAGCCCCCCTGAGAAGAAGCAGTCTAGTCCTCAGGATACCTAATCAGAATTGGGTGGGATACAGGGCAGTTAGAGCTTCCACTGATCCAGCTATTCGACTCACATTAAAGACTCAACCACAGTCATTCACTTTTTTCTTCATTAAAAAAATGATAAATTATTGATTTCCTATTGTATATGAGTTATTATATTATGTACTCAAGATAGAGCACAATGAGTGAGTTGGAAACTAAATACATTTTGAATATAAAATCCTAATAATAAAAAGTTGAAAATTGTTTAACACATACTCTCTACATATTTGTGGTGGACTTGAGGTAGCTATGGGTATTTAGGTGAGGATTCAGCAATCTGGTGATTTTTTTTTTCTCAGAGAAGATTAGTCTAATAGTTAATAATATACTTTAAGTTACTACAAAGTGCATAAGTTTATGCATTTGAAACATATGCATTTCATGCGTTTCATGAAGTTTCACCTGTGTATGATTTTCATGTGGTGAAATCAGACAATAAATAGCGAAAATCTAGTAAATCAAGTGATCCTCACCTGCTCATTGATAAAGGTTGTTTGACATGAATAGGCAATAGGTAAAAAGAAATACATTATAGTTTGTGAACTGTAATTTACTTGCATGTCCACAAGAGTCATGAAGTAAAGAACTGTCTGAACCATACGGAAACAATACAAGATTTATAAAATATTTGTTAATGAACTACACAGGAGAGATTAAAGAGTTTATGGAAACCAAATGAAATGTTATTCCACTTAAAAAGAAAAATGAAGAGACAAAATGAAAAGAGCAAATAACTATGGGAATATCAAACACAAGAACTAAATGAACGTAGCTACCAAATTACAATAATTATGAAAGATCAAAACACAGAAAAGATAATTTCTCCTCTTCAATATACAGTGATTTTGGTGTTATTTGCCTGCCATATATACTTCTCATTCCATATGAATAGTTCATATAAAAATAAAAAGTTTCTTGCATATTTATCCATTTCTATAGCCATCAACAAAAGACAAGTCACACTTACTAGAGAACGTATTTATAATTACTAAAATAGAGATCAAGTCTATATTTAGCTTTCAGGATTTTATGCTGGGACTTCTTATATGTAGTATCTGAGAAGACCATAAAATCAACTAGCAGTTCTCTGCAAACTCCTCTAGAAATAAATATACCTCTTAGAAACAGTTACAGTAGTTCCCCTTTATCTGCGGTTTCACTTTTCATGGCTTCAGCTACCTGCTGTCAACTGCCATCTAGAAGCAGATAATCCTCCTTCTGACATATTGTCAGAAGGCCTAATGCATGACACAATGCCTACACCATTCATCTCACTTCTCATCATGTAGGCATTTAATCATCTCACATCATCGCAAGAAGAAAGGTGAGTAAAATACAATAAGGTATTTCACATAACTTGTATTACAATATATTCTTATAATTGTTCTATTTTATTATTAGTTATTGTTAATCTCTTACTATGTTTTACTTATAAATTAAGCTTTATCATAGGGATGTATGTATAGAAAAAAACATGGTATATATAGGGTTTGGAATTACCTGCAATGTCAGTCATCCACTGCGGATCCAGGAATGTATTCCCCTGGCAGATAAGGGGAGACTACTGCATTTCCCTTTTTACAAAGGCAAGTTTCACTATACTGAGTTAGGAAAGTCTTGATATGAACCTCTTGCCAATGTCAGTCAAATGTCATCATTTTTATGGGTTGTGGCCACTGATATTTTTTCTCTGACTGCAAAAGTTGAACACGATAATTATTAAAGATTAAAAATATTAAAAATACCTGCGAAATATAAAGAGGAGAAATTTTTAGTGTTGTCTCTGGGTTTGAGATTACATTTGGCTTTCGACATGAAACAAATTATTTTTTTAAAGATTTTATTTATTTATTTGACAGATAAGAGACAGAGCGAGCGAGCACAAGCAAGGGGAGCAGCAGGCAGAGGGAGAAGCAGGCTCCCCACTGAGCAGAGAGCCCAATGCAGGCCTGGATCCCAGGACCCTGGGATCATGACCTGAGCCAAAGGCAGATGCTTAACCCGCTGAGCCACCCAGGTGCCCTTTCCTTTTTTTCCTTTTTTTTTTTTTTTAAGGTTTTATGACATGAAACAAATTATGAAGCAGTATCATGAAATATGTAAACCTGAGCACTTCCATTAAAGTCTGAGGTTTTTTCTTTTATAGAGTTATACTGATCTGGGAGCTTATAGATTCCCAATATATATGAAAATGCCTCAGTTTGCTAGACCACTACATCATTTATTCCTAGGTGTTTCTCCAACCATCTAGCCCAAAACATTCCTGGAATATAGACATTTGCCTTTCTTGAAGTGAATGAGGTTACCTAAAATGGCTTATGTTTCATCCTGGTATCACCCGGGCAACTGGAGGAAGCAAAGTTACTTCCGGTTTTTCAGATTTCGCAGTAAAACTTGTACTTTAAAAAGCCTTTTAAATTGGCAGCAAATATTGCCTACCACTTTCTTGTTAACTTAATCTCATCGTCTATTTGCTCCATAAGTTTTATCTCTTCACTGAGAGCCTTTCCTTTGCTGCCAAAGTTGGTTATCTTTCAGAACAACCATGACAGCAGAGCATAGCATGAATGTTTCTGGGTTTTTTTGTTTTTGTTTTTTTTTTTTTTAACAAAATTACTGTCACAGAAGAATTTTAATTTCAGTGGTTTATAGCAAAATTCCAAATGTCTTTTATAGTGTATTTTCTCAGTTTTGTTACCATTTTGGCTTAGAACTTTATTTATTGCCCTTTAATGATCAAGTTCTGACTGAAATTAGATTTAGTTCTTTGATTTAACACAGAATAAAGTTTCTAACACAACCAACTATTACGCAGGAGTTAATATCTTTAGCAGATTCCACTAATGAAAGCAGACAGAAAGTCAATCTGTAGTCCCAGATACAAATTTGACAATGTCTTTTAAACTTGATTTTTCCTCATAGAAAATTGATATACAAGAATTAAAAAATCAGAGCTACCAAGGGAACTTCCAGAGGTAAATATCCCTAGGGAAATTTTTTTTTTTAAATGCTAGACTTAAGTATATTTGCCCAAATAAATGCTTTTGAATCATGACAACAAATATAAATATGTTACACTACTTCAAGAATCAACTATAAATCTATATGTACAGTAATTAACATCCAGAAGAAGCTAGAAAAAAATCAATTGAATATATAGGCATATTAGACAAATTCTCACTGATCGTCTGAATATTTCAAAACCATCTTAGGAATCATGTATTCAAATACAAATGCAAAATGCAGAAATTCCTTTTTTGCATCATTTATAAATAAACCTTAAGTAAATTCCTCAAATGATAAAGATTTTATTTACTATCTCTTAAGGCATCCCCTACTTTGCTGAACTACCTTCTTGTAATTTCCATGTATTGATCCTATTCCTGGCCTGCCTGAAAAACATTGACTAAGTTAACTCCATCTCTACATGGTTATTCTTTAAGTATTTTAAGGCAATTATGATAGCTTTATCATTTCTTTAACCACCTAAAATAGACTTCAACCATTTATGTATATAAGGTATAGATTATAACTAGCCGAACTAGCCTGACTCTGAAGTATTCTTATTGTCAAATTTCATCTTAAAACAGAGTCTTAAAAACTGAACTAATATTTCATAAGTTGCCTGACTAATGCAATATTCATGGAAAGGCAAAAGTAACTGGATCAAAAATTAAGATTTTGTAGATTTATAACAATATTCTGCAAAAATGATTTCAAATCATTACATGTGTCTATAGTTGTTCAAGAACCTTACATTTATTTTAAGTTTCTCCTTATAAGGAATAGGAAAGAGATTCCTGATTATCTAAATACTTTTTAAAAAGCTTTTCTTTTGTTTGTATAAATGCATTGAATGCATTTGGTCTAAGCTCATTCCTACTCTTCCCTTCACCTTCTTGCTCTAGTAGAAACCTGATTCTCTCTGAGGACCCTGCTTTCTCTGCTCTTCTCTTGAGTCTTGGAGGTTTTATTTTGTTTTTTCTCCCCCTGTCTCTGTACCACTGTTTCACTCAGTCTCCCCGTCTTCTTTCTATAAACCCTCAGCTTCAGTCTTATACCATCAACTTCCTCACGTAGTTGCTAACATTTGTGAACCTACTACCATTTCTCAAGTACTTAAGCTCCTAACACTCTTATTTCTTGTTTATTTAAATAAATAGATATCACTCTCCATATTTTAACTTCTCAATTCCTTAAAATTTGCTCCTTTAATCATGTTATTCTTCATACTTCTTCAGGTACTCCTCCCCATGGCAAACCCTGGAACTTCTCATTACTAAAAACCACAGCTCCTTTGAAATGTTAATTCTACACATTATCAATGAGCACCGCTCCCATCTTTTAAGCCAACCCTTTTGTACGTCTTCCCAACAATCATTTCACTCGTTGAGATCTCTTTTCAGTCATCCCTCTTTCCTTAGATGTCCTCTCTCTTCCTCTTGACCAACTTGAATAATCAATCTTTATAATAATTCCCTTACACACACCCTAGATTCTCTTGTTTCTCCATCACTCAGTTGTTCTCAGTTGGCAAAACCACACCCAAGTTTAATCCAATGCCTGACATACTCCACACGTGTACCTGTGCAGATAAATAGCGGAAAGAAACACAAGGGCTTCCACTTTATGTTTATGAACTAAACATTAAATGAATTACAATTCTGTTTGTTTACACTATCTGTCCCTTCCAGTTGCTCTTTCATTTTTTTGGAACAGCGGTTGCTAAACATTTTCTTAAAGGGCCAGATAGTAAATATTTTTAGTTTGCAGACCATACAGATTTAGTTGCAATTACTCAATCCTGCCACTGTAGCTTGAAAGAACCATATATAGTATGTAAGCAAATACATATAGTTATATATCAGTAAAACCTAAAATAAACAGCTGGCCTGTGTGACAGGCAACATTGTCAACCCTTGTTCTAAATAATTATTTCACACCTTATCCTCTCTCCTCAAACCTACACAGTTTCTCTACCTTCTCACTCAATGGAAGATGTATCTGTCTTCCTGTATTTTACCACAGATGAACTATCCATGTTCCTTTATAAAGCCAATCCTTTCACTTATTGAAAATATCTCATTCTCCCTCTGGTTTTTAATGACATTTTTCCGAAGAGTTTATCATTTTCTCTCCTATAGCATCAGTTATTTATTCTCTATAAAATTATAGGCATATTACTTTTCTTATTTAAAAAAAAATACACACCCATTATCTCTAATTTTTCTTAAAACCATTCCAATCAGGTGTCTGTCCCTATGGGATACTAAATTGTTCTTGTCAATGCCATTGATAGCCTTCAATTGTTAAATCCATTGGTCAATTTTTGTCCTCATTTTACTTGATCTATCAATAGGTGATCACATAATTTATAATCTAAACAAAGACTTTTTTGAGAGTGAAAAGGCACATTACTGTCATTGATACAAAGATATCAAGGTTCATGAATACTTCCTTGGAAAAACCGAGTTGAAACTTTAGTAGTTTTAGACAGAATTAATCAGTCTCCTACTTGATACACTCCTTCTACTTGGTTTCCAAGATGATACCCCTCTACTCGATATCCTCCTACTTGACTCATCACTGCTTTTCAACTCATGTTGTTGATACTGCCTCTTCTTCACTATCTCAGGCTTGGGTCTTCAGTTCCATGGAGCTAAGTCTTAGGCCCTTTTTCCTATTTGCACTCCCACCCTTATTGATCTTACCCACTATCATGAATTCCAATGCCATAGATATTCAGTGACCCCCAAATTTATTTTTATACAGAATATTTCTCACTACCTCCACTGTTACACATTTTCATCTGAGCCACCATTATCTCTTACCTGGATAAATAGTTTCAGTGATTCTAACATTTTCCTCCTATGGTATATGTTCAAACCAGTCCTCACAGTGATGATTTTAGAACAGAAATTAGGTTACACTGCTCTGTTTCTTTGAACCAACCTTCAAGCAAGGTAGATGCCAACTATCTTTATGCTGTATTACATTCCTAACCAGATACTCATCTTCAGCCATAACAGTTTCCTTGCTATGTTCCCTAGCATCAAAGACATGTTCCAGCCCTAGGGATGTGAGATGGCTCTTTTTTCCTGCCTCGAATGGGCTTCCTAAGAATAACCCTGTGGACTCCAGCACCTCCTCCAAGTCTTTGCTCATGTTTTCTTGTCAATGAGGTTTAACTTGACCATTTACTTAAAAATTTTGCCTGGTTTTTGCCACCCCAATTTTGACTCTTCTGCTTTGTTTTGTTTTTTCTTTTTAATATTATGTGGTTTGTTGTTGTTGTTTGACTTTTCTCTTTTTAATATTATGTGGTTTGTTGTTGTTTTGTTTTTTCTTTTTAATATTATGTGGTTTGTTGTTGTTGTTTGACTCTTCTCTTTTTAATATTATGTGGTTTGTTGTTGTTTTGTTTTTTCTTTTTAATATTATGTGGTTTGTTGTTGTTGTTGGACTTTTCTCTTTTTAATATTATGTGGTTTGTTGTTGTTGTTTGACTTTTCCATTTTGTGGTTAAGGTTAAATATATTTAATTTAAAAATGTAGGGGCACAATAAAATACTAGTGTGTTGATCACACTCCCCCATTTCCATATACTATTATCTTATTAATGCTTTCCCAGTTCATCTACCATTTAATTAAATTCATATTATTAAGATAAATATGCCCATCCCAGTTAAAACAATAATTTTAAGATACTTATTTTTTTTTTAGGTGGATGCTGACTTGATGGCATTTTTCACAGAACAAGAACAAGCCATTCTAAAATTAAAAAGGAACCAAATAACCAAAGTAATCTTGAAAAAGAAAAATCTGGAGGCATCACACTTCCTGATTTCAAACTATATTACAAAGCTATGATAATCAAAAAATCATAGTATTGGCATAAAAATAGACACACAGATCAATGAAACAGAATAGAGAACCCAGAAATAAACCCACACATATGTGGTCAATTAATTTATGACAAATGAGCCAAAAATATACAAAGTGGGAAAGAAGAGTCTTCACTAAATGGCATTGGGAAAATGCACAGCCAAATGCAAAAGAATGAAACTGCACCACTATCTTATACCATACACAAAAATTAACTCAAAATAAATTAAACACCTAAATGTAAGACATGATTTGGCAACAAAAGCAAAGGCAACAAAAGCAAAAATAAACAAGTGGGATTCCATCAAAAAGCTTCTGCACAGCAAAGGAAACCATCAACAAAATGAAAAGCCAACCTACTGAACAAAAGAAAATATTTTCATATCATACATTTGCTAAGAGGTTGAACTCATAACTCTAGCAAAACAAAACCCAAACAATCCAACTAAAAAATGGGCAGAGGATATAAATAAACATTATTTCCAAAGAAGACATACAAGATGGCTAACAGATACATGAAAAGGTGCTCAACATTACTCCTCATTAGGAAAACGCAAATCAAGCTCACACCTGTTAGAATGACTGTTATCAAAAGATAAGAAATAGCAATGTTTGACAGTGTGAGAAAAGGGAATTCTGGTGCACTGTTGGTGGGAATATAAATCGGTATAGCCATTATGGAAAACAGCATGAAGTTTCCTCAAAAAATTAAAAATAGAACTATCCTATGATTCAGTAATCACACTACTGGGTATTTACACAAAGAACATGAAAACATTAATTCAAAGGCATATATGCACCCTGTGTTTATTGCAGCATTATTTACAATAACCAAGCTATGGAAGCAGCCCAAGTGTGCTTCTGGGTATTTATCCAAAGAAAGCTAAAACACTAACTTGAAAATATATCTGCACTCCCATGTTCACTGCAGCATTAGTTGCAATAGCCAAAACATGCAAGCAACCTAAGTATCCATCAATGGATGAATGGCTAAAGAAAATGTAATACACACATAACACACACACAGAGACACACACAAGAATATTATTCAGCCATTAAAAAAAGGAAAAAGGAAATCTGGCTATTTGCAACAACATGGATGAAACGTGAGGGCATTATGCAAAGGAAAATAAGGTCAGACAGACAAAGACAAATACCATATGATATCACTTACATGTAAAATCTAAAAACCAAAACCAATCAAACAACAAACTCTGAACTCATAGATATGGAGAACAGATGGGTGGTTGCCAGAGGCAGACGGTGGGGGGTGGGCAAAATGGGAGAAGACAGTTAAAAACTACAAACTTTCATTTATAAAATAAATAAATCTTGGGAATGTAATAATGTAAATAAATAAATAAATAAATCTTGGGAATGTAATAATACTGTATTGTATATTTGGAAGTTGTTAAGAAATCAAATCTTTAAAGTATTCATCACAAAATAAAACAAGACAATATTTTTAAGATAAGTATACCCATTCCAAGGAAACAAAATTTCAAGACAAGTATCTCATTTTATATAGTTACTGATTATATTTAAAAACATACAACAAAATATATAAATCTATATTTTCTTTTTTTTTTCTAATGTATCTTTATGATTTATTCATATATGAATATATGTATGAATGTATTTATAGAACTCCTTAGTACTTATCTACCTGAAAGGGCAATCATCCAGATTTCTTGAGAAAAATAAAGTTTAGGTGGAAAATGTGAATGGATGAACATTGTACACTGTTGATGTCACAATTCTCATGTTTCATTAGGCTTTTTGACATACACATTCTAAGTCATAGGAACAAGAAACAGAATAGATATGACAGGATAAATTCAACAGTGCTGGTTCCCAGATGAATTACAGTTATCTGTATTGAAAAAAAGTATACTCTAATGTCTGACATAAACAACTGTGGTATTTACTTCATGAACACATAATTCCATTTATGTACCATATCTTTGATGTATTAGTTATTTATTGCATTATACAAATTGCCCCCAAAACATAGAGGTTTAAAACAATAAATATTTATTATCTCACATTTTCATGGGTCAGGAACTTAGGTATAGTTTAGTTGGGTGCCCCTGTATCAAGTTCTTTGAAAGGGCGGCAATCAAGAAGGCCCGGGGCTTCAGTTTCATTGAAAGGCTCCCCTGCGGAAGGATTCACTTCGCAGCTCTTTCATGGGGCAGCATTCAGTTCCTCATGAGATGTTGGACTAAGGGCCTCCTCTGCTCTTCCCTGACTGCTGACTAAAGACTTTAATTGCTCACTAAATGGGCCTCTCTACGGGGCACTTAACAGCATAGGAACTTGATTCCCTTTGAGCAAATGAAGCAGCCAGAAAACGATGGGGTAAGGAGGATGAGAACTACAGTCCTGTTTTAACCTAATCTCATAAGTGATATCCCATCACTTATGTTCAATATTCCGTTTGTTAGAAGCTAGTCACTAGGTCTAGCCCATATTTGAGAGAGATATTTATCAAAGGGTGTGTGCCAGGAAGTGGTATTAAACAACTGACATTAAGTATTTAACTTTCTTTTCTCTCTCTTTCTCTGCATCTTCTCTGTCTGGCTGGCTCTCTCTTAATTACTAAGGAAGCATCAAAACAGCGGAGGAAACAAATATAAAACTATATTAATAAAAAGGGAGTCTTTTACTACGTGAAAGAGGTTTTGAATTAATGGCGTTTAACGGGAAAAACAACACTTCACATAAGACAATGTTCAATTTCTTGATAATTCCAGCAATGATATATAAAGAGAACTATATGTTGTATTATACATAGCATTATATTACATAGATATAGACAGGTAAATATAGATTCCTTTATTATAAACATAGCAATTATTATTATCTTTGACCTATCCTCTCATAGTGATGCAATGACCTATTACCACAGAAACCTTTCCTTTAGCTTTATTTGTAACCCTTCTCCTTTCTTGATCAAAAATATTGGTTATATGTACCACATCAACATGGATGGAACTGGAGGGGATTATGCTAAGTGAAATAAGTTAAGCAGAGAAAGACAATTATCATATGGTTTCACTCATATGTGGAACATAAGGAATAGCACGGAGGACCATAAGGGAAGGGAGGGAAAAACTGAAGGAGGAGAAATCAGAGAGGGAGAAGAACCACAAGAGACTATGGACTCCAGGAAACAAACAGGGTTTCAGAGGGGAGGGGGGTGGGGAGATGGGGTAGCCAGGTGATGGGTATTAGGGAGGACACTGGGTACTATATGCAACTAATGAATTATTGAACACGACATCAAAAACTAATGATGTGATATACAGTGGCTAACTGAACATAAAAAAATTAATAAACAAAAAATAAAAATAAATTTAAAAAATGACTGGTTAAAATATCAGAAAAGTTTGTTAGTTGACATAATCTCAGTGTTTTTTAAATCCAATAATCTTTACTCCTCCAGCTCCATCCCAGGTGACTTCTGGGTCTCAGTGTTTATTAATAAATCTCAATATTCTCTATTTTGGTAAAAAAAGTAGAATTGGAATTCTGCTTAACTTTCTTTTTTTTTTTAAGATTTTATTTATTTATTTATTTATTTGACAGAGGGAGAGCACAAGCAGGGGGAGCTACAGGCAGAGGGAGAGGGAGAAGCAGGCTCCCTGCTGAGCAGAGAGCCCGATGTCGGGCTCCATCCCAGTACCCTCGGATCATGACCTGAGCCAAAGGCAGACACTTAACCAACTGAGGCACCCAGGGGCCCCTCTGCATAATTTTCTATCACCTTGTTTTTGATTAATTACCTTGCCTGCTACCAGTGTCCCACTAGATGTAGAGTTCTGGTCCAAACTTGGCCACAGTCCCAGAATGGTACCTTATATCCTATTTCTGTCAACAAATTTCCTTGGGATTTATAATCTTATCTCTACACCCAAGTTTGTGCTTTAATATCTAATATCAAACTATAATTAAAGATCTGCTTTCTACTCACCCTGGGTCTGCCATGGCTGCAACTGTCCACTGTCATTCCTGATGGTACCTCCCAAGTTGTGAGGAATACCTGATCACACTGATTTTGCTACCCCATTGGCTACTACATCAACTGAGTAACTTTTCAGTCACAAGTTTTTCTTTAAAAATCATCCTGTGAGTGCATCACTCTCATCCAAATCTACCGTACCTGATCCTTCTTCCTTCCTGTCTTCCCCCACAGGGTAACTTTTCTGGGGTTCTACCACTTCTTATCAAAACTGATCTGCTTTAAAGGTTGCATGCATTTCAGTATTACCGTATCATCCTGAAAGTATGGTTTCACTAATAATTTTTTTCTATATGTGCTTCTGGATTTAGTCTCTCATTTTTCTGATGTGCTATGTGTCATCTGAGGCTGACCGTAATTGACCGCATCATCCAGGTTACTTTTTCAGTGAACCCTCTCTTTTCTTTGGTCCATGAAAGGTGAGAGGGCAGGGGGAGGAAAAGAATGAGATATTTTGTCCTGGTTCCTCTCATGATCAAATTCCAAACATCTGTCAGGACTGTATTCTTTCACAGTTACAGCACTTCACAGGTGACCTGTCCTACATGGCTCCAGCTCTCTCTCTGGGTTCTATAAAATCATTCATCTCTTTACTTCTTCAGTCCTTGGAATGGTATTACCTTCTTGCATGCTACTGTTAGTCTCCAGGAAGTTCTATTGGTTCCTTAACCCTAACACCAATGTAAATTCTAACTTCATTAAAATCTCCTCAGTTGAATCATGTGAATGGAACCTCTTTTCTATCGAGAATATTTAATACATGAGCCATAACTGAACAATACTGTAGGGTTATCTAAAACAATAGAGCAAAATAGATTAATTTTTTTTTAATTATTGAATTTCCTGTCTACTAAAAATCCCTAAGCCTCCCCTACCTTTTTTAACACATTCTTTTATTAATTCACGTCTCTTTATCTTCAGTTTGTAGGGTTTACATGTTAAACCCAATGTAGGATCGTAAAAATTTCCCAGTTGACTATTGTTCTGTTAGATACAATTGTTCTGTTATGAAAGACTGTCTATATTCTTTGAATATTAATTTTAATTTAGTATGTTTGCTGATGTACCTTAGTACAATAAGCTGAAGAAATAATAGGCACATCTCTTATGACTCCGTTAAGCAAATAGTGGGAATTAAAAGAGATCTGTGGCACACATTTAGTTTTCAAAAGTTTAAGTACAAAATGTCTGAATGTGGATTTCTTTTACTTTATCCTATTTGAAGTTGCTGATCTCCTTTAGCATTTAAATTTATGTCTCGTGCCAAATTTGGGATGTTTTCAGCCTGTTTCTTCAAATATTTATTTTTCACATTTTCTTCTCCCCTGGGATTCCATTGACACCAAGGTTAGACCCACTACTGTTTTTCTGTTTTTCTGCTGATCTGCTACTGTTTTCTTTTTTTCTTGTTCATATTTGATAATTTGTATTGATACATCTTCAAATTCCTTGATTTTCTTCTGTTATATCCATTATGTTCTTGAGCTCTTCTCATGGATTTTTAAAATTATTTTATTTTACATAATTTTGGTTCTGAAGTTTATATTTGATTCTCTTTTATGCATCCCATTTATCTGTGAGAAGTTCTATCTTTATTGGTTTCAAGTGTATTCACTCATTTCTTCGAACATAGTCATAATGATGACTTTAAAGTCTTTGGCTAATGATTCCAAAATCTGTGTCACCTCAAAGAGAGTACTTGATTATTTTTCCTTTGAAAATTGTTGTGATTGTTTTATCTTTTTCATATGTTGACTATTATTGGATTGCATTTTGACATTTCAAATATTATGTTTTGTCTCTGAGTCTTCTATGAATCAATCACATGAGGAATCTTTGTTTGTTTTAGCATGCAACTGACCCAGTTAGGTTCAGGCCATAGCTTCTACCACCTTCTGTGGTCTATGGCTCCAATGTCAGTTCAGTTTTCAAGTCCTTTCAATGCTATTCATTATCTGTCTAGTGTGTATACCACCCAGTGGTTAGTATGGGGCTTTAAAGGTGATCTGCATCATTAACTGTGTTTTCACATCCTTTGCTCAGATGCACATAAACGAAACTCAGGTGTGAGCCCAGGAGTACACACACAACTTTTAAGAAGTTACCTTTTTTTGAGTTTCCTTTTCTCCATGACCTTCCCAACACTTTCCCAGATGCCATCCTTCCTGGTGTGTTAGACAGAATTTCAAGGCTTTGGTTTCCCCACTCTGCCCCATCCCCTGGCATTTCTGTTCTGCAACCAAGCAGCAAGAAGATGAGAAGAGAAAACAAAACAAAACAAAACAAAAACCCTGTAGAACTTTCCCTGTGCTCTTTCTTCTGTCCAGAGAAATACCCTCCACTCAGACACCATTGCTATCTCTACCACGACAGCCACAGGATTCTCTAGCAGCTGGGGAAGAGAGAACAGAAAAACAAGAATTTCTGCCTCATCTAAGGGCCACCATTCCCACTTGCATGAGGAACAGAGTTCTCATTGAGCACTTCCTGCATGCACGCAGTGTGAAGCTCCAGGTTTTAGGTTCTATTGTAATCCAAGATAGGAGATACTGGAGGAAATTTACCACTAATTCAGTGGCACTTGGGGTTTATGCTTTCCTTTCACAATCCAGATACTGAAGGAAATTTACCACTAATTCAGTGGTACTTGGGGTTTATGCCTTCCTTTCACAATCCATTTGCTACCATTTATTTTTCAGAGTCTTCAGGTAGCTGCTCCGTGCATTCTCTGTGAAGATTTTGAATGTTCTCAGTGGGAGATTTAGGTTCAAATCTGCTTACTACATCTTGACTGGAGCAGAGACTATATAAGAGATTGTAATGATATCATTCATAGGCATTTAAAAAGGAGCAGCAATCAGTATGATGTTGTCTAAATTCATTAATATTATGACATTGAAATCCAGTTTCTTGCTCTCACTGCCAGAATAACTAAACTTGCTACATGAGGAGTATTTGGCAATGTTTTATGTTAAGACAAGCAATTGATGGGATCTCCTAAAAAACTTGATATCTGAAACCAGTTTATGAGGACTATAATATAGACTATTATGGCTTTTTAAAAAATATTAATGTGGGGGGAACAAACAGTAACTTCAGAGTGGTTCTGAATATTCATCTCACAATTCTAAGCCAGCCCCACATTCTGGCTTCTAGCTAATTCCCTCATTAGCATGCCACTCTCTTGGCCACTCTGATGAACTAGACCAACGTAAGAAGAGACTAAATTAATTCAATCTGTTTCTCAGAGTTTACTGTCCCAAAGAGAAGCATATTTAATCTGCCAGTCTATAGTTTTCCAAGCAGCAAAGCAAACAGCCAGGCCACTGGCAAAAGCTCAAGAATCAGTAAAAACATAATAAACTTCATCAAGGGGTATCATAGGCTGAGCTATGATGAAAGACTTGAGTCGTGTCAACCGAATGGAGCAACAATGTCCACTTTTGCTTTCTCATAACTTACACCAATACTGAACATCCATGGCATCTCAGTACAGAGATTTATAAGTCACAGGAGACCTTGAAGTAATGGGACTCCGAAGGAACTAGCATGTTTTGTAGGTAGCTCCTCCCAATCATGAAAATCCATTCGAAACTTAAGAAATGGAGAAATACAAGCACATAACACATCTACTTCTACTCTAAATTCATATGTTCAAGTAACAATACATTGAGGTGGACTGCAGCGCCCCATCCAATAGGTCACATTAACGTCCCTCTCTTCTGCAAATGTCAGCCAAACCCCATCAACTGCTCAAGTGCCTTCCAAAGTAACTAGCATTTTGTATTCTCACCAGCAAGAGTTCTGTTGTTGCACATCCTCCTCAGAATTTGGTGCGTCAGTGTCTTGGATTTTAGCCATTTGAATTAAGTGTGTAATTGTACTTCACTGTTGTTTTAATTTATAATTCTCTAATACCTATGATGTTGAGCATTTTTTCCAATGCTTATTTACCATTTGCATATCTTCTCTGGTGAATTGTCTTGATTGTGTACATTTTTTTAAAAAGCTCTATAATGTAAATAGTATATGAAAATTATCCTTTCTCTCTCCCTCCATAAATAACAATGAGCTGTTGGGACACTGGACCATCTCTTTTACGGAGGGGGTGTAGTCTTAAGTTTGAAAGAAGTGAAGCAGTTTTTTGGAGACCACAGGGTAAACTACAGCTGCTGAGAAACGCTATCTTTGTACCACATCTGTCTTCTCTTTGTCCTGAACACTAAACTAGATTAAACTTTTTAGCCTCTTCACAGTTAGATGCAGCCTATGATGGAGTTCTAACTGATAAAAGATGAGTGGACACAGAGTCAGACCCTCCAATAAGAAAGTTTCACTAATGATTCTCTCTACCAGATGGACACCCGTTAATTCTGGAGCCAAACACTGAAGATAGCAAAGCCTCAGTTAGCCCGGGGTTCTGAACAACTGTGCAAAACAACACACCACCATGACCATCACTGCCATATTCACCACATGCAGTGACTGGACCTTATGTAAGGAAGAAGCAAACTTTAATTGCATTAATAACAGAGATCTTAAGGTTTATTTGTTACAGCATCTGGAGATACCCTACACCTATAACGGTCTATCACCTCAAGGATATTCAGATAAAATTGCTTTTAATAGACAAATTTGTTTTCATATATGAAAGGCTTTCTCATTTATATGCATGTCAAACTTCCTTTGATAGTTTTAAGAGATTCAACATCAATTAACTATGAACAGAAAAACAAAACAAACCAAGTAAATTGTTGAGGGCGTTAATCAAACACTTGTATGTCAACTAAAGTCACTATGTCCATTAAGATCTTGATAAAATTGGCTGAGGTTTCCATTTTTTTGCTAGTAAATAGTCATATAGCATCCTAAGACTCCTGCAAAATCTCAGGGTCTTATGCTACTTGGTGACCTCTAAGCTCATTGATAATCTTAAAGTTCATGCTTTTGTTAATTTACTTGAATGTATTAGTCACCTTTTTGTAGTTTTTTTCTTCCTAAAGGGATATAAGCGAAGGAGTCACGTAACCTATTTATTTAATACATGCACAGATAGTCCCACATGCATATATGAGCTCACACACATCCACATTCTTTTACACATTCTCACGCAAAGTCTCTCTATATTTATCGGACTTCACTGAAGGTTGAGCAAAGTAATTATAGCACAGAAAATGTAGTAATGTTAATCATAAGTCTCCCTATCTAAGAAATTTATTCTGTCATTCTACCATTATGAAGTTTTTACTTCCTTGTTCTTATCACATCAAAGAACCTCATACTCTCCTCATCTTTTTGAGTCCTTTTTAATTTTTCTCTCTCTTTTTCCTCTTTTTGATTTCAAAGAAATTTAGGCTTTTCTCTGTTGTACCCTCCTTTCCCAGACCCTGGCTTTTTTATATATTCATGGACTATCACATTATCTTCCTGAACAAGATAATATTTTTTCCTGTAGATGTTCCAGAAAAAATTAATTTATATCACTATACCTTTAAGAACAGTTATAAAAACTAATCTGTATCCCTAGCTGCACACAATGAAATAGCACACTACTCTAAAATACTTGGTTCATTCTTTCTTTTGAATGTCAATGAAAAACATAATTATATAATATATGTAATATTTATTTTAAATTTTTATTCTTTACTTCTTAAAATTAGGCTTATAAAGCTATAGTAAGACATCACCTATAAGTGACAATGGTTAAAATAATTTATGAAAAAGTCATTCTTTCATTTTATTGTAAAAGCTCAGCTAAGGAGCCAGTGAAATTTAGTAAACTGTTTGTATCCCGTAAGTTTTCTTATCAGGAAATGTCAAGCCACAGTTAAGACAATGAAGACAGAGTGAGAAAGTATAAAGATTCATGAGAAGACCAGGTAATTGTTAACAATAGCAGACAGGCCTTATGAGTGTTCACTATTTCGTCTTTTGTCTCCATTCTGAGGATTTGAGTGAAGGCTTTTATGGTTATGTACTGCATAATGTTCACTCATTTATACTAACCGGAAAGAGCTATTTTTAAAATTCTATACACATAAGCTCTAGTGGTTTTAGATTTCCATGTTGTTCTAAAATATTGGCATCAGTAAAAGATGCTTAAAACTCCCTGATACAACTGACTGACAGCAACTTCTATGCCAAATTTAAGTAGATGTTCTATTTGGTATAGCATAGAAATTAAAAGATAAGGTTTTTATGATATCTAGCTGGAAGCAAAGGATGAACAATTGGTGGTTAAAGAGGTACAATCAGAGAAAACTCAAATAAGTCCCCTCAACCAAAATTTTCCCACCATCCTACCCAGAAAGAGCCATTCCCACTATCTGAATCATTCACTAGGATTAAGATAGTAACTTCACAGGAAATTTCTGAAAGAATAATCCATGAATCTTCATGGGCTATTATCTTAGATAATACATTCTTATACAGATATATTTTAATGCTATGAGGTTGGGGGGACAGCAAATTAGAGGTATGAAACAAATGTTAGATATTCAAGTGGGAAGAGAAGACAAGACCGTGTATACATTACCTAAGAGGTGGTATGGAATAATAAATTGAGGAAGAAAGATAGGGACTTACTTCTAAAATCATAGCAACTTAGCATAGTATTTTTTCTATCACAGCTGCCTAGTGTTTTGTTTTGTTTCCCTATTGTAGCTTCATTTTGGACACAGGTTATCTTAAGAATCTAAAATAATACATAAATGATACATGTGACTTAAATTTACCAAATTTGATAGAAGGAAAGTAAACATACAAAATTTAAAAATTTAAATAGTTTACTATTTTTAATACACCAGAAAATGTCAAACACAAAAGAATAAATCTAACTTCCCAAAAAAGTGTATAAACCCTATATAGACAAACTGAAAGTAATTTGGTAATACCTAATTAAATTTAAAAAAAGTCATGTCTTCTCTTTACATAAAATTGATTCTTTTTATTCTTTAATGCACACCAACTCCTAATATAATGACACTTCCTGCAACTCTTTGTCAGAGGATTGCCCTCAAGCTATCAGAGCTCATGTGCATACAAAGGAAGCTCAAGTGTGTAAATTACATCTATCAGGACAGCCTTTTCCAAAGGCTTGAGGGGTTAGGGATATAAATACTCAAATTACATTGGTCTTGATTAGACATTTCTGATATGTTACCTAAATGCTCACAAGCTTTCTTGCGATACTGAACGAAAGTAAATTTAATGGGAATTTACTTGACACAGAATCTTTGTATGTTATTCACAACAGCCAAGGTATGGAAACAACCTAAGTGTCTGTCAACTGATAAATGGATCGAGAAAATATGATACACATACCTACACACAATGGAGTAATATTCAGCTAAAAAAAAAGTATGACATCCTGTCATTTGGGACAATATGGATGAACCTAGAAGGTATTATACTAAGTGAATGAAGCTAGGCAGAAAGATAAATTACTGCATAATATCATTTATATGTGGAATCTAAAAACAAAACAAGAGAAACAAACAAATGAATAAACAAAATAAAGCCAAAGACACAGAAATAGATAATAGAAAAACAATTGCCAGGGACTAAGGGTGAGGATGGGAGTTAGGGAGAGGGTGATAAAGGCTACAAGCTTTCAGTTATAAGATGAATGAGGTATGAGGATCTAATGTAAAACATGGTGACTATAGCTGATAACACTATATTGTATAACTGAAATTTGCTAAGAGAGTAGAACTTAAATGTTCTCATCAAAAAGGAAAAAAAGGCAATTTATGAGGTAATGGATGTAAATTAACCTGATGGGGAAATCCTTCCACAAGGTGTATGTATATGAAATCATCATGTTGTAGACATTAAATGTCCTACAACCTTATTTGTCAGTTATATCTCAATAAAGCTGAAAAAGAAAGAAATGAAAATTGTGTGACTCAACAATCAAAAAAGGAAAAGAAAAAGAAATCTTCAGCCTCCTTCTAATAAGAGTGACTTGAACATTGTCTTCTAATTATGACAAGCATATTCCTTCTTTTCCAATCCATATATATATATATATATATATGGATTTTTTTTAAGAGGGAGAAAGTGGGGAGGAGTAGAGGGAGAGGTAGAGAGAGAATCTGAACCAGGCTCACACCCAGCATGGAGCCCCACTTGGGACTTGGGCTCCATCTCACCACTGTAAGATCATGACCTGAGCCAAAATCAAGAGTTGAATGATTGGGGTGCCTGGGTGGCTCAGTCGTTAAGCATCTGCCTTTGGCTCAGGGCATGATCCTGGCATTCTGGGATCGAGCCCCACATCGGGCTCCTCAGCTGGGAGCCTGCTTCTTCCTCTCCCACTCCCCCTGCTTGTGTTCCCTCTCTCACTGGCTGTCTCTCTCTCTGTCAAATAAATAAATAAAATCTTAAAAAAAAAAAAAAAAAAGAGTTGAATGCTTAAACAACTGAGCCACCCAGGCACACCTATACATTTTATTTTTTTGACTTACATTATTGGCCAGGACTTCCAGTACCATGTTCAATAGAAATGATGATAGTGAGCATCTCTCTCTGAATCCCAAGCCCACAGAGAAAGCACTCAATAATTCAAAATAAACTTCTTTATTAAATTTTTTATTTTGTTTGCATATATAGCAATTCTCCTTTCCTTAAGTTATGCTTAGCAAACATCTGAATACTACATCAATCTTTGTTGAATTTGCTTTCATGTTATAACTATTTCTACCCATTGCTTTCATCATTTCTGTGTCCTTATTTCTACACTGTGTCTCTTCTAAACAGCATATGCATGATTTGTGTGTGTGCAATCTGAAAGTTGTCTTTTAATCTGAGCAATTAGTCCATTTGTATTAATTAGATTAAACCTTAATCCTCCAGCTTAACTATGTTTTCCTTTAACTCTATCTGTATCATGTTTCCTCTCTTCCCCTTTTTCTCTATTTTGTCTTCTTGAAGATAATCAAGTAATTTATTTCGACTTATATCTCTTGGTATGCTACTGACTGTAAGTCATACGCCATACGTTGTGTTCAAAACATTTTTATTAGATGTCACATTTGCTCGAGGGCTATCACCTTTTTGTCAGATAAAGAGTGGGGTCTGATTACCATATTCTAATTGGGGTTTGAGTTAAAGGTATGATAATTTGAAGTTTGAGTAAGGTTGTGTTTACGTCATTCTGCCCATAAGATGCATTACTCTAGGTTTTTGAACTGACAAACTAATGTATTCTTTTGGGTTTATCCCCCTAAAAGAACCTCTAATTGTTCTCTCCTCAGCATAATACAGGCAAAATTCCCACTCTACTTTTCACTAGTTTTTATTTTTATTTTTTCCTTCTCTTTACAACTATTCAATTCAGTAACTGCTTTGAGAGGAAGACCATCCAGCATAAAGCTCAGTTCTCACATACACCCCACACAGCATTCTCTCAGGTATACTGGCCACTCAAGGTCTGATTTTGTATTACCATTTCCAGAGACCACCCATAATCTCAGAAACACTCTTCTCAAGTCCCTCCCTCCATCTTTTTATCTTGACAAATGTAGGGTGCCAATTCACCCTGGTTCCCTGCAGACTTTTCCTGATATTAGCACTGAAAAATCTCACTTTCTGGGAAACTCCTTAGTTTTAGTCACCTTCTAGAAATAAATATTTGGCTAGTAATAATGAATATATTTTATTTGGCTTTTAAATCCTAGCAGAGGTGAGGCTAACTGCACAATGAAATAATCACAAAGAAACTGAGATCAAACCCTGAGTTATTTAGAATGTGTTTCAAACATCAAGAAATTATGCTTTATAAAAATAGGGAAAAGCCAAGAAGAGTGAGAGGGGAAGTGGAGGGATGGAGTAGAAGCTGATTATATTCCATTGAAGAAAATAAATATATTCAATGGTGGAGACAACTTAAATAGCTCATTGAGATTACATGGTTTGGAAGTTACAAAAACATGGTGCATTCATCCACTAGGGCTGCCATTACAAAGTACCAGAGACTGGGTGGCTTAAAAGATAGAAATTTACCATCTCACAATTCTGGAGGCTACAAGTCCAAGATCAAGGTATCATCAGGTTTGGGTTCTTTAGACAGTTATGACAAAAGGATCTTTTCCTGACCTCTCCTCTTGGTTTGTAGATGGCCATCCTTACTGTGTCTTTTCACATCACATTCCCTCCATATGTGCCTGTCTCTGTCTTAATTTCCCCTTTTAAAGGACCTTAGTCATATTAGATTAGGATCCATCCTACTGACCTCATCTTAACTAATTGCATCTGCAATGACCTATTTCCAAGTAAGTTTATATTTTGAGGTACTGGGGTTAGAACTTAAACATATGAACTTGGGAGGCCTACAATTCAACCCATTACAGGTGGCAATTCAATACGTGACCTGTGAGTAAGAAGTGGGGTAGTGATGTGCTAGGAAAAGGATAGTTTGGGAGCTGAGTTACTATAAAACCCCCTTGTCAGATAAAAGATATGAACACCTGTGCACTTATTTTTTAACTAATTTTAACTTAAGTTGTAAGTTTGTGAAGCATTATTTAGCTGGCAAATTTAACAGAACTGAAAATAAGTAGAAGTAGAAGATTTTTCCAAATACAAACATATTTGTCCGAAATCTTTATATCATACCACACCATGGAGGATATGAGCCATAGGGAATTCTTATTCTAGATCATGAGAAAGTGTGTCTATATAACTTTCTTGCTCTTATTACTATAGTTACTATTTTAAATTAATAAATTTTGAAGCCATTAAAATATTCATTTAGTTTTTAAATTTTTAAATTACATTTCATAGTGATTATATTAGATTTCTAGAGAGTTTTAAAATAGTTTAAGTGGCTATCCCTTATAATATAATATGAAATGGAAAAGATTATACTAAATTATTATTTGCAAAATACTCAGTTCAACTCTGATTTACTAACTTTCCAGCTTAAAAAAGCTTAACATTACTTAGTATATAAGAAAGATTTTTTAGGTCATTATTTATTTTAAAGCTAATTTATTCAAAATTACTTTAAATATCTACCCACCCTTCAATTTGTTAATATAGGAAATACCTTTTTCTAACAAAAAAAAATTTAGTTTGCTATAAGCAGTTGTAAAACCCAAAATAGCAGTTAAAAAAGTAAAACTATTTGCATTTTAAATACGAAGAAACGTTTTCCAGTCTTATGAAGAAGGAAGAAAACATTTTTATAACCTTTATTTATTTTTCTTTTCTAGACGCATCCCTGATTAGATTTTGCTAATCAGTCAGTACTATCCACTTGTTTTGAGAAAACCTAATATAATACCATTTGACCTTCCACACAAATTTCAGGCACTTAAGCTGAAATCCGTAGCACTCCATCTCTGTGCTAACTGCCAAATTTGCTATCATACCATATGTCCAACATACAATTTGCATTTGAATTGGGAAAAGTAAATGATGTTTTAATGATCTCATGTGCTGAAGAATGAGGTAGAAGGCAGAAAGGGAAAACAATGCACATTCAATAGACTTCTCATTTGTGATATTCTTTCAGTCATGACACTTTGCCAAAGGAAGGTTACATTCTCTAGAGTTACTAATGAATAATCTCTAAAAATAAATATTAGGTTTAGAAAGAATTAGTATACCATAATACTCTTATGAGAGATCAGCTGCAAAGCCATGTTAAATTGAGCATTGACTACCCATTTTCACTAAGATGAATATTATGATTAGATGATAAATAAAATCCCACTTGATGATTTGATGCCTCACACAGAAAAAAAATGACAACATGCACTCAAGGTGCTTTTGAAAAATGAAACACATTTTATTAATATTTCAAACACTATATATTTTCAAAGAACCTGACCCATTTCACAAAAATACTAAAGAGCAACCCAGAATAGAGTTGTGTTTCTGTTAAAATGACAAATATCACTTGAGGTCATCAAAGTGGATGGATTCAGTTTTTTGATTTTTGATTACTCCATTTTTGTTTCCTAGGTAAGTATTAAAAATCTATGTAATTTTAGACCTTATTTGATTATATATAAAAAAATCACCTTAGTTGATTGTCTATATGTTAAAATTCCATTTGAAATTAAAAGGTATTGAAAATGGAAACATAAGCCATAGTTCATAAATACATTTCAACTATTTGAATGAAAATACACTGTAAGTCAGTATAAGACTGTCCCAGTAGGGCAATGAGAGAAATGTAAGGGAAGAGAAAACCAAGACAGAATGTGTGAGGTACCCTTATATGTGCTTGCCTAACTAAAATGATAAACAATATGACTTTTAGAGACCATGAGGCAGAGAATGTGGGAAATAGTAATAAAAATTGTAATTCTGCTCCAAATGAACACACATTTTTGTTCTAACAGTTAATCTCCACTTTTTTTTTTTAAAGATTTTATTTATTTAGAGAGACAGTGTGTGTGAGCGAGGGGAGGACCAAGAGAGGGAGAGAAAGAATCTCCGTCAGACTCTGTGCTGAGTGCAGAGCCCAACTTGGGCGGGGCTCAATCCCACCACCCTGAGATCATGACCTGAGCTGAAACCAAGAGTCATTCACTGAACCAACTGAGTCACCCAGGCGCCCCAGTTGATCTCCATTTGTAATGAAACAACCAACAGAAAAGTTTCCAAATAGAGTTGATATAAATACAGGCTGTCACAGTTTGCTTTGACATTTCTTTTCACTGGAGAGCATAGAAAAATAAAATAGTTATGTTTATCTATAATACATGACGATAAATAACTGCATATCTTGAAATATCTAAAGCTTTAACTGAATTCGTGTCATACTATCTTCAACTGTATATTTACAAAGAGACGCGGGTTAGAGTCATAGAACCTTAAAACATGCTATGGCAATAATCGAACCTATCCTTCATTTTATGGAGGTGAAAACTGAAGGGCAGTGAGATTAGATGACATACCTATGGTTTCACAGACAATAAACTGGTCTCAAACCCGCACTCATCTGACTGATGTGTCATAAGGTAGCACAAAGTTGCTTTTCTCTAACCATGTAAACCTCACTAGAAAAACGAGTTGTCATGTGTGTATCACTGAGAACAGGATACAATGCTTTGAGTAACAAATAACAGTAAATATATGGATTAACCTCATAACAAGTAAATCTAAATATTTGTAATGGAGAATGTTATCTCCACATACCTATCTTCCTATTTTCTTTTTTCCTTCCCTCCTTCCTTTTCTTCCTTCCTTCCTTTAAACATTAGATTCTACTCACCACCACTCCACCTCACTTTAAGCTTGAAGATACAGTTATGCAGCTGGTAACTACATGTCCCAGACTCTATAGCAGCAAAATGAAATTTTGTGACTCAGTTGGCTCCAATAGAGTATAGCTGGTAATGTCCTGTCTGACTCCCGTCATTTTATTGACAGAGCACCTTGCCCTTGCTTGCTTTTTCTCTTCCTTATTTTTGACTGGAAATGGCAGGGGCTCGGAAGCACATCAGGGATGGCAATCAAGTATTCCTTCTATGGGGGCGCCTGGGTGGCTCAGTCGTTAAGCGTCTGCCTTCGGCTCAGGGCGTGATCCCGGCGTTCTGGGATAGAGCCGCACATCGGGCTCCTCTGCTGGGAGCCTGCCTCTTCCTCTCCCACTCCCTGTGCTTGTGTTCCCTCTCTCGCTGGCTGTCTCTATCAAATAAATAAATAAAATCTTAAAAAAAAAAGTATTCCTTCTATGGTGGGAATTTTTTGTAGTGTAGCATATAAATATTTTAGTTTTCAAATTCATGATAAACATTCACATTTTCATTCAATTTTATTATTTTTGAATCATTAATTGAATCTAAGAGGATCATTTAAAGGATATAGGAATTTAAAACTTGGTTAAGAAGAGTTTATATCCAAATACTTTGTTCCCTTCCCTGTGCATTACTAACAGAAACACATAGTGAGTGTGAGTGTTATCAAAATGCCCATGTAACTTAAAGTCAATCTTAAATTGATTTGTTTTGTTGTGTGAATTCTCATGAATAGATTTACTTGTAAAAGACCTTTTTAAACACATTTGTATGGTTATCGGCATTATTTTTTGGTGTGGATATACAAGATATGAGTACTCTAACAATTTTTGCCTAACAGAGAGTAGGATCAGTATATTTGATGAACAAGAATGAAAAAATTAAAAAAAAAAAATCAGGATCCAGTCCCAGATCAGAAAGAGAGCAATAAAACCATGGAGCCCTACACAATGTTAGGAAGTATACATAAAAATACCTTTCTAGGGCTTAATACATGTCAAGCACCTTTCTAAACAAAACAGATACATTAATTATTTTACTTAATTTTCATAATATTCTTCTCACTTAATATTATTGTCATTATTATTGATTTATAGATAAGGATAAAGATCTTAAATCAGTAAGGCTATTAATGTCTGAGGCATGAACCTAGTAAATATTAGCACTGGGATTCAAATCCAGACAATGCAGTTTGGGATTATCCACTCTTAGCCATCATCCTATAAAACTTCCTATAATGCAGTGGGGCATCTGAGAATGGGCAATCATATGTCTGTAATTGAAAAATCAAGGGAGAACATTTTTTGGAGAACAAGGTTAGCAGAGAAAAATGTGTCCAGATACACATTTGATCAATGCTTTACATATAAAATGTTGGTGATATAATATGATATACTGATTTTGAACAGCACCCCTTCTGACCTGATGAGTCACAGGAATAATTCTAGAAAACAAATATTCAAAATACACATATCATAAAGTTTCACAAGTTAAATCCCGTGTTGATGCTAGAATTTCTGAATTGTCTTACATTTTTGTTTTATTCCTAGACAGCCAGCACCAACCTATGTTATCATGTGAATTCTTCCTGTCTACTTCAAGGAGATTCTCCAATGTTTATTCATGGCAATAACTGTTGAGTACTTAGAATCTTTGCCTTTACAGATGCAAAAAAAAAAAAAAGCATCCTATAGATGCAAAAGATAACCAATAAATACTTGTGTATTGGAAAAGAAATACAATGAAGAAAAAAATAATTTTTAACACCTACTATAAGCCATTTTACACATTGTCTTTTACATTCAACCAAAAACCTTGAAAATAAGCCCCAGGTGTCAAGGAAAATCTGAATATAGTAGAAGAGCACAAAAGTACAAAATAATAAAAAAGGCATTAGTATAGGGAATTCAAGGGTGAGAAGATAAATGCTGACTGTAAAAGGAATAAGGCAGCAGCCAGTCCCAAGTTTTTAAATTCAACAAATGGTACTCTAGTACAGGTGGGTCACTTTGAGAGTCCTGTCTCTATGATTTCCAAAGTTAGAGAGTCTTACTCAGGCCAGAAGCAGCAGAAACAGTCTCCAGCCAAGACGTGATGCCCAAATTATACCTCAGCAGCTGAAGCGATAGCAGAGATGCATATCTGTGTATTACAATGAACACATTTTGCTAAAATATCTTCAAGTAACCGGAGGTATTTTCAGAAAGAAGCCCAGGATTGCACAGATCCAGTTAGATGCCGAATGAGCATCACAGAGAATCTTACCCTGTGACTGCTCATTCTCCATACATAGCCTGAATCACTAAGCTTAGACACACTCATCCATGAGCATGACCTTCCTGCCGAGATTTAAAATAGAAAGAAAAGCACTCAGTAAAGGTTTCAGCTTAATCAGTCATACTTTGGAAAGCTAGCCAACACGTATACCCATCATCCATCTGGGCAAAAGGCTTTACAGCTTTTAGACATTAAATGACTCACTCTGCAAAGCTCTCTCCAGACTAATGGTGGCTCTAATTTCTCTATTAGGCGGGCCAGAATATTAGGGAGGCAAATCTTTGCTATTATGCTTCCAGAGAATGAACTACCCCAAAGCATAGCTGAGTATAATAGCTGATAAAACCTTGAAAAGCACAAGGTTAAAATTGTGTTTATCTGCACCATGCCATCTGTATCCCCTAACAGCTTGAATAGGAAGGATTTGTTCCTAAAGCATTATTATTTTTACTAAAAATTGTCCTTGTTTTTCACTACCCCGAGGAAATAAATGGCATTGTAAAAATGAGACTGCATTTATTATAACCTAACCTATGGACCACTTTTTCAAAAGTAATTTTGTCATTTGACATCATATACCTCCCAGTGAGAATGAATAGAAATAATGTTTTTTGTTCTCTTCAAGTTCAACTTGCCCTTTATGTCAGCTTTTTTTCTCATCCTTTTTTATCCAGTTATCCATATTATAATTTGTTTATATTAAAGGAACCTCTTCCCAAGATATTCCTGAACTTATTTGTCAAATTTAATATTTTACACTTTTATTAATATATGATGCTAGATGCCAATATTGGGTTCCTGGAGAAGAATTAACTAGAAGAGGGCCATGGGGGACTTCTGGGTACAGGGACTATTATTTTTGGAGTGGTACTAATTATGTAGTTGTGTTTCACTGTGTGAAAATTCACAAGGCTCCAAACTTAGGATTTGTTTACCTTTTGTCTGCAAATGTTATTTCAGTAAAATTTACCAAGAAAAGACAGCCTATTTAATAAAATTTAGTAATACCCAGAACATTGGTTCAATAAAATATAACAGAATTTGGTAAGAAGCAAGTTTTCTGAGGAAGGCAGAACTATTAAACACTTTTAAGATGCACTTTTAAATAAATTATCAAGGTACCACATCTTAGTTATCTCCAACTAAATAAATAAACACAAGTAAGAAAAATTACTTGAAACTATTAATTTTTGCTTCTCAAAATAAACTGTTATCATGTATTCTGGATGCAATGAGTACACACTAGCAGCTATATTTCTACTCAATTATGATCAAATATAAAACCTTTACACATCCCATGAATGCTCACATATTTTTTAAAAAACATTTTATTTATCTATTTGTCAGAGAGAGAGAGCACAAACAGGGGGAGCAGCAGGCAGAGGGAGAAGCAGTCTCCCCCCTGAGCAAGGAGCCCAATGCGGGGCTCCATCCCAGCACCCTGGGATCATGACTTGGGCAGAAGATAGATGCTTAACTGACTAAGCCACCCAGGCATCCCAAATGCACACATATTCTAAAAAAAAAAAAAAAAAAAAAAGGTAAAGTAGTGCACTAACATGTACATCTAGGTTGGCTATGGAGCATTCCTGCTATGATCAGAGTTTGGTGGTGGTGCATTACACAAAAAAAATTTAAATTTAAGTCTTCAGCAACATGAGAAACTGAAAGACATAATCCCACAATGCTTTTACCTTGACTAAGAAAGATTGCTTTTAACCCTAGAATGCTATTTGAAAATCAAGACGTTCCTTCTTTATTAAGTACACAGTGGCATTATTAAAAATGAATAAAATCTCTCAAATTATCTAGTCCACTGTTTCCTTAACATGACAGATATCTAGAGGAGGTAAGGAAGAAGCCATGGAATGTATAGTAAGAAGAATTATTTCAGAGGGAATTATGGAAAGTTAGAAGAAAACTGGCTTAGATTATCAGACATTCTAAATTTCTCTCATCAGTTCACTGGAAGGAAGAAAATTCCCAAAATCAAGAATTTGTCCACTCTGGGGGCCCCTGGATAGCTCAGTTCGTTGAGCATCTGCCTTAGGCTCAGGTCATGATCTCTGAGTCCTGGGACTGAGCCCCTTGTCGGGGGCTCCCTGCTCAGTGGGGAGTCTGCTCCTCCTTTGCCCTCACTTGTGCGTGCTCTCTCTCTTGCTCTGCTCTCTCAAATAAATAAATAAAATATTTAAAAAAAATTTGTCCACCCAAAGACATTTTATAGGTGAATAGATCTCCCTGACAGAGCAAGATTATTTGATAGTCTCTGTACACATGTTTGCATAATTGTTAACTAAGTGATTGCTTGAAGATTGGGTACATGGGAATGTTGTATTAGCTATAAAGATAGATTAGGTAAATAGATAATTTCTATCCTTGAAGCTATGAGTCCAAGTGAAAGGTTAAAACAAATAAGATAACATGACAAAAAGTTCCAAATTAACTCAAATTAACTCAAAAATTTAAAAATAGAGCTATCCTCTGACCCAGCAATTGCACTACTGGGTATTTACCCCAAAGATACAGAAGCAGTGAAAAGAAGGGCCATTGGCACCCCAATGTTCACAGCAGCAATGCCCACAATAGCCTAACTGTGGAAGGAGCCGAGATGCCCCTCAACAGATGAACGGATAAAGAAGATGTGTTCCATATATACAATGGAATATTACTCAGCCATCAGAAATGATGATTACCCAACATTTGCATCAACATGGATGGAACTGGAGGAGATTATGCTAAGTGAAATAAGTCAAGCAGAGAAAGACAATTATCATATGGTTTCACTTATTTGTGGAACATAAGGAATAGGAGGGAGATCGTTAAGAGAAGGAAGGGAAAAATGAAGGGGGGGGAACAGAGTGGGAGATGAACCATGAGAGACTAAGGACTCTGGGAAACAACTGAGGTTTTTAGAAGGGAGGGGGGTGGGGGAATGGGCTAGCCTGGTGAAGGGTATTAAAGAGGGCACAGACTGCACGGAGCACTGGGTGTTATATGCAAACAATGAATCATGGAACTCTACATCAAAAGCTAATGATGTACTGTATGTGACTAACATATCATAATGGAAAAAAGAGGAAAAAGAAAGTTCCAAATTAGCTTGCCTCTCATTGAAGGAGCAAATGAAACTTACAAACAGCTTAATGATAATCTACTGCAAAATATTTAGTATAAAATAAAAAACTAGGGGCACCTGGGTAGCACAGTCGTTAAGCGGTCTGCCTTCAGCTCAGGGCATGATCCCGGTGCTCTGGGATCGAGCCCCACATCAGGCTCCTCCACTGGGAGCCTGCTTCTTCCTCTCCCACTCCCCCTGCTTGTGTTCCCTCTCTCGCTGGCTGTCTCTGTCAAATAAATAAATAAATAAAAATAAATAAATAAATGAAAAGAAAATACTAATTATAAAAGTTTAAGTCAAGGAAAACAAAACAAAACAAAAACAAAATGCTCCACAGCCAACCTAGATGTACATGTTAGTGTACTACTTTTACCTTTTTTTTTTTTTTAAGAATATGTGAGCATTTGGGATGCCTCAGTAGCTTAGTTGGAGAACTAACCTTTCAGTACTTGCACCCCTCTTGGGCACAGGGTAAAATTGCATTCTTTTGTCCCCACACTATCATGAGAAGAGCCCTTCTCCTTACCTTTCCCCATGTGCTAACTCATGCTATAAATAAATGAAAGGCAAACCTCTTTTTTTTTTAATTAACAGATTTTTATGTTCCTGATTACTGCAGGATAACCCAGCCTGCACTTAGTCATATACATAACCAAAGGTAAACAATAATGTCTAATGTTCATGGAACAAGAATCAGAGGTTTAGTAGGTACATTATAATAAGTCATAAATGTAATTAAAAATGAATGAAAAATAATGATATCATTAACAAAAAAAATTCAAAATGTAATGGGGAAGGTGAGATGCTTTTGTGTGACTGTGTATTTATATAGCTGAATGAAAGCCCTGCAACTTGTTCACACTTCCCTATGTCTACATACATGAATAATAACCTCTCACACTGACTCTGGTCTTAACTCCATAATGCATTTTGGTCAAAAGCACTGTTGCAAATGCAAAACAGACAAATGAAAAAGGACAAATTGCATATTTGAGCTTTTTTTTTTTTTAATTGCTATTGAAAACCTGTTGCCATGTGAATGAACTAGGATAGCCCGACATTTGATGAGGGACACATGCTCCCAGTCCTTGCCTTTGACCCAGCTGACAAGCACCTGACTACAAGGCTCTAGAGTGAGGCCATCCAAGACTAGTGTCGACTAGGCTAGTCCATCCCAGAAAATCTATGCTCTACAAAAGCATGAGCTAAATAAATGGTTGTTGTTTTGAGCCAACTGAGTGTGGGGGATAATTGGTTACACAGGAAAAACTAACCATTACAAATATTGATAGCAAAGTGCTATAGCATTCAACATGCATTCTGCATTTGCTCAATGGCAGTTACCAGATCAAACTGCAACTATCAAAAATCAGGGAAAAGGTTCAGGCTGTTAATAATTCCATGCAGATTTAAATACACTGACTTTGGCAGAGTATATGCTCTCCTCTGTTCTCTTGCTTTATCCTGGGCAAGCTTTAGGGGAAAATTTGGACTGCTGTTAGTGCACCTGCCCTGTATACTGACCCACTGTTGTCATGCCAGCCAGGTGCAAAGGCAGCACAGCTACTGAGGTACTGAATGTTCTGAGGGCATTCTAGACAATGGCTTAGTTCCTTTTTTAAGCTTATTTGTTTTTGCTTTTTTATTCAATGATTCCAATTATAAATAAAGCTTTTAATAATTCTGTTATACACAGATCGTTATAGATACCGGTAGCAAAGCACCACTGCAGTGGTTTGTTACACAGGTAAAGAAACTTCTCAACATACATGGGGAGGAGAAAATAAGGAGGGCTTAAGAAAATTTAATATAAAATTAGAGGTATTACAATGTTATTTAATATATATTATATAATTACAATTTTATGCAATTACATAATTATATATAACAAAATAGAATATATAATTATAACTGTATAATTGTAATTGTATAATGTATAATGTGGGATATAGAATAATATAATATTACTAAAAGTAATGAGACAATTATCCTAATTATTAAGAAGAGAAATTCTAAAAATTGTTTACTTGTGAGCAGTAGGAATGGGAAGGGGGTTACAAGATAAGATATTCTTCATTTTATTCATTTTTGTGCCATCTAAATATTTAGTTCCTTGAACATGAAATATGTTTATAATAAATACAGAGGCATAAAGTGAATACTACTTTCTTCCCCAATTTAACACAAAGAATACACTGAATATTTGTTTAGAGTACAAGTAAATAATTCAACTACATAATTTAAGACATTATGTATTGGAACAGAGGTTGAACATGGGACAGAACACAAAATCTACATTAGTTTTTTATAGTTTTATTGAGACCCGATTGATATAGAATAGTTAAGGTGCATAATTGGATGTGTTTAGACACAGGAATACACCCAAGAAACTCACCACAATCAAGAAAATGAACATTTCAATCAACCTGAAATGTTTCTTTGTGCACACTTGTAATCAATCTCACCCACTCCAGACCACCCACAGGCAGTAATCGATCTGCTTTCTGTGACTATGGAGTAGTTTGCATTTCTAGAATTTTATATAAATGGAATCATAGAATATGTACTTTTTTTTAATGTAGTCTTTTCACTCATCACCATTATTTTGAGGTTTAGCCATGTTGTTGCATATACCAACACTTTTTTACTTTTAATTAATTAGTATTTGTTGTGTGGGTTAGTCAATGTAAAATCCATTGGTGACCTTGCCAAGGGCAGTCTTTGAGGGAAGAGAGCCCTCATGTAGTGGATGGGGATTATGTAAATGAAGATGATATGCTGAAATATATATATATATATATATGAAATACATATATAATATATATTATACAGAAACTGCATTACAGAGAGATGAACCAATTATGCAGTGTTTGCGCTTATGTTTATTCTTTGGTTTGTTGGTTAATTCTGTTGTTTGTTTTGTAAGATGAGAGATGCCAGATCATGTTTGAAACCTGAAATGCAAGTTCCAGAAGAAAGCAAGACATCTGATGACACCAATATAGAGGGTCACATCAGGAGTAAAATTCATGAGACAGCAAGACTGGCATTTATAGAAGTCATGATATTTTTTATTAATATAGATGGGAAGCTAAAGGAGTATGAGAACAAATGGACATAGTTGGAAGTTTTGGTGGTAGGAAGATAAGGAAAACACTATATGTTTATTTCTGTATTCTAAAATAGAAAAGAATAAATTTAGACAGAGATGTTAGGGAAGATAAGATAGAAGGTTTCAAAAGACAGAAGGTGGGAGACTGTTTTTACCTTCAGACTGAACTTATAGAGCTCTAAAATAAGCATTTTCTTTCCTGAACTAATTAGGGTAAATTGTTAAAAATATTTGACAAGTAATAAAATAGAGAGATATTAAGATTTAAATCAAAACTCTATTAGTAAATGCATGAATTTGGACAGCTTTTATCACCATTATTAGCCCCAACTTTTCCATCTATAAAACACAAATGACATCTCAAAATGTGTATTCTAAAATCCATGTTCCTTTACGAAAGTCAGAACGCCATGAGTAGTTTTGAACAAACGGAGTCATTGATGCTTATGAAATTATTCTTACCAGCCTGGGCTCAAAAGTAAGGGAGTGCATTGTAGAAATCTGGAAATCCACAGACTTAACAATGGAAGTGATAGGGTTGTGCTGGTGTGGGCTCCCCACATACCTGAGGTGGAAGTGAGCAAAAGGAAGTGCTCCTCCTAGCCTCTCCCTTAGCACTGACTTCCTCCCACAAGTATTTGCTTTTCCTTTTTCTCTTTCCCTTGCTCAATATTCTGTATGAATGTGTTTCTTTTAGGAGATCAGTGGAGAGTCTGGGTGTTGGGATAATTAGTAGAAGCACACTATTTTCACTGGCTTCCTCAATATCTAGTTGTTGGCAGCTCCCGCTGGATCCTGAACTGGAAGAAGGAGATCGCAGCTGGGTCATCGGGACACATCTGATCAGGTTCACACTACCTGAGGGCATGGAAGGCCTTAGAGAGCAATGAGTGCCAATGAGACTGTAAAGACCTGTGACACAAGAAATTGGCCCAAATCCTTTTTCTTGCTGTTCAGCACAATTCCCTATTTGCCACTCTGCTGAAGGCCCCATCAGTTTGAGTAATGAGGCTAAAAACCAACACCAGATTAATTACTCTAAGCCAAGGGAGTTTTAGTCTGAAAGCAGCTTTAGACGGATTAACCACCAATTTCATAATGGGTGGCACAGAGCAGTGGGGAACAAATGGAAAGTAATGCACAGAGAAGAAAACTTACACAGATATTTCCAGGTAATAACACAAATAAAAATATCCACAATTACTAATATAAAATATGGAATATTATCATTTAATAGACAAGCTCAGGCTTGGAAAAGTCATGGGATCAGAGAGTTGATTAAGTGGCGGTGCTATACTCACACTCAATTCTTCCATTTTACTCTAGTCCAGAGAATTAAGTGTCTTTGCTCACTAATCAAGTTCTTAAAAAGAAATAGGAAATGCTCTGGGGTGGATTAGAAACTCCTTTCCTTTCATATGCAAGCTTTACATAAGAAAATTCAGTAAGTGTTTAATAGAATTTGTAGACCAAATTTTAATAAGTAAGAATTACATAAACTGCTGAAAATAATTTTGAGGAGACAGTTTATAATATTTAGTATTTTTATGGACAAATTATCTTTAATATGTAAGTTATCATTAATGAATAATTCCATGTTGAGCTACTTTGACTAAAAGCAGTTTTATGTTTTATCACTTAGTCTTCTGTAAACATAACTGTTAAACTCCACCTCATTCTCTCCTTTCCCCATTCAAAATGAAAGAAAATTCTTCAAAGCAACCAGTCTTTTGTCTTACTAATTTTTGCCTACCACACCATAGACCCTAGGGTGAATTCAGCCTATGCTGCTGAATTTTCAATTAATGCTCTACCAAGCTAAATAAACCAGAGCCACTAAATACAGTACATGGAAAGCGATGAGATTATAATGTTGCATTTGCTCATTAGGTTGTTTTTTCTCAACTCTAGGTAAAAGGCTTTAAGGAAAATTAAAGTAACTGTAACATAACTTCCTGTTTCAGTAAATAAGTTCAAAATTTGCTCTTTATGCCAAGAGCTTGGAAACAACTACCAAAATAATACTACTGGTGAGCAAAATGGGCAATAATGACATTTTTGTCTTGTTCGAGAATAATAATTCTTATATCTCTGTTAAGTTTATTTCTTGTATACATATGTAATTAATTATTCATGGTATTACTCAAAATCTTATTTTTAATTGAGCTATAATTGACATAAAATATTACATTAGTTTCAGTTGTAGGACATAGTGATTCAATATTTGTATATATTCTGAAATGATCCCCACAGTAAGTCTAGTTAACATCCATCACCTCACGGTTACCATTTTTTTTTCTTGTGATGAGAACTTTTAAGATCTACTCCCTTAGAGGCTTTATTCAAATATGCAATACGGTATTATTAACTCTAGTCCCCATGCTGCATATTACAACCCCAGAATTTATTTACCTTATAAGCATAAGTTTGTACCTGTGACCCCCTTCACTCTATTTGTTTTTATATGATAATGTGTATATAGTGCTTACTATGTGCAGGCAATATTCTAAATATTTTTACTATTATTAAATTATTTATTCCCACATCTTATCTGGGGTCCTCCAAGAAGCAGGCACCGTGGTAGGAGGAGACGTGAAAGACGTTTATTAGGAGAAATACCTGTGTAGGATAAAGGTGAGGAACTAGGAGTATAAAAGCAAAAGCTTCAGACTCCAAAGCAGGCAAGGCATCTGGGGAAAGGAGAGGGAGAAGGAAGGAAGATCAGAGGAAGTCTCAGACTGCAGCACAGTTTGAGGGAAGATTCTGTCAGGTCAGTGGTCATCCCTGAACCAAAGTGGCCAGTGAGTGAAGCCCTGAATGCTAGGAAGTGGGTGGCACCAGGACCCCTGCCATGATCAGTCACTGACTGGGAGCACCTGGGAGGAGGCTGGCTTCAGTGCAAATGCTAGGATGGTGCAGAAGGTGGCATCCCGGTACAGGAGTCAACTTTGCATTTCCTTGCAGCTAGTTTTAATGAAGGATAGCTGAGCACAGCACCTGCATGCTTCTCACTCCTCACAGCAACCCTCTGAATTAAGTATCACTCCATTTTAATTATGAGAAAACAGAGAAATAGAACTTAATCGAAGTACCCAAGGTCACATCTCAATATCCAATCAAGCTACACAAATTTCCTCATTTGTTGTGTGATTGTTTCTGACAAAATTTCACATGCTACATACATGTTTTGGTTAGTTAAATAATTTATGATAAAGTCAGAAGATAATTCTACCACTGTAGATATTAATATTTAGAATATTAACAGAATATTCAGTCTCCATGTGATCTGCTTTTAAACTCCCTCTCAGTAGAAACTGCACTAAGCAAAAGGGATTGAGGAGGTGTAAAAATGGATAGAAATATTAGCAGCTGCCTGCAAAAGTAAGTGAAAATTCTAGGAAAAAAACTCAGAGATTAAAATACACTTTTTCATTGATTTTCATCTGCCCTCTTATACCAAAGCAATACAGACAACATTAGGTAAAGGAAGAATCAGATACTATGAGGCCTTCGTTTCTCTGATTCTCATGGTTGCTAAAATAAACAAATTGGGTCATCTTTTCAGGCCAATATCCTGCGATCTAAAAGTTAATCTTTATTTTTTAAATTATAGCTGCTCAAAATCTGTGAGTGCTCTGCACTGGGACACAGTGACCAAGATGCTGCACAGGCAGCACCCTACCAATCAAGGCCCTCATCTCCCGCTGAACCCTGTCTTAACTCTCTAGGTCTCCAGTTCCTCATCCTCGCACAAAAGGAATTGGATTCTATCAGAAATGTGAAAAAAGAGCAGGTCATCAGTCACCTGAGAAATATAAAAAAAAAAAAAAAATCAGGTTTCCTGGCCCGAATGCAGAGAATCAATTTAATTAAATTAGAGCGAGTACAGGGAATTTTCTAAAAGTGCATTAGGATAGATTTGGTTTGGGAATCACTAAACTAGATTAGCTTAGTTATAAAATTCTTTAAAAAAAAAAAACCTCTCTACTTACTTAATGCTAACATTTAAACTCATTTACAAAACTGCTTACATTCAATTAAATTTACTATGATTTCTTTTCATCTATGCCATGTGATCAGGAAGAGTGCCAAAATATATCGCAATTGTTTTTAGCCAAATATCACCTAAAGCGTGCATTCTATGCATTCTAATGCATAATCTAAATGAGAAACATAACCCATCTGCTTAGCAGGAAAATGAAATCTTTTGTATCAAAACTTAAAAATACACATATATTATCTACAATGATATGCTGATCAATTATTGGTAGAAATGCCTGCTATTTACTTGAGACAAAACTTCCCATGACTGGAGTGCAAAATTCTTTTCAAGTGGGCATTCTTTGTGCATCTGGATGCCCAGCCTTCCACAGTACAGTCTAAAATTTCGGTTGAATGATGTTTTTAATTTAAGTTTCTCTATTTTCATATATCAGCGGTAGATTACCACTTCATGTTACAATTACTCACAGTGCTTATCTGTAAATGAAATTCAAAAACATGATGTGAACATAATGGGCTGCCGGCACAAGCAGAGACACAACTGATCCTGCTCCTATCACACCTCATGTCAACATGTTCATTCATAATAATAAAAAAACACACCTTCAAGGAAATAATTTGATTAAACCTTATCAGAGCAACTAACATTTCCTCTTTGCATGTAACATTTCAAATACTCAAAACTCATACAAGCCCATCTGCATAGCACGGAAGTACACTTCATGGCAACATTTTTCAACATACTGCAAGGAGACAGTGAGTTCTGTTCTGGTGTTTGTTTCTGTCTCCATGTGACATTGCAGGTGTGCAGCCAAGAAATCCTTGCAGTGTTTTCTTGATGTTGTGGTTTTGAAACTCACCCATTCACTGTTTAAAGCCTCCTGAGTAGTTGCATTAGATAGCTTAACTTAACAAGTGTATTATGGAACTTAAACTTGCTTCCCACTGCTTCCACCACCAGCTCCCTCCTAAATACATACACTTAGATATTATTTTAATCCAGAGCTTATCACTTTTTTATACAAAGGCCATTAGAAACATTGTTATCGTGCAAATTAACTACATGCTCAACTCAATTCTGAAATCAGGAAGAACTACAGAGTGAATGGAAGATGAAAGACCTGAAGGGACAGGAGTTACATGATCCTTTTAGGGATCGTAAGGGAAAATATTTTTAAAACCACATTTGAATTTTGCAGTATATAATTAAAAGAACGATTCATGACCTGTACAATAAATCAAGCAGTACAAACATGCAGAAAGAAAAAAGTATTTTCTTTATCATCTTCATCCCATTTTTATTATCTTTACCCCATTCCAATTCCATCTCTCTGGGGGAATCAATATTAACTGTTAAGTGCACACTCTGCCACACATTTCCTTACGCTGTTTATGTGTACATGTAGAGATTTTGAGCTTTACACGTTCATTTTAACACAAATTACACACTGTCTAGTAACTTGCTTCTTTTCCACTTGCTTTTTCTTCCTCGTCACTTAACTTCTCCCTTCCCTGACTAGATCACACCCTTGCGCTCTCTCCTCTCTCTCCCTAATCTTCCTTCCTTCCTTCCTTCCTTCCTTCCTTCCTTCCTTCCTTCCTTTCCTTCCTTCCTTCCTTCCTCCTTCCTTCCTTCCTTTCCTTCTTTCTCTCTCTCTTTCTTTATCTTTATTCTTCCTTTAATCTTCCTATGACTGTGCATGGGAGGCCTCTTAGAGCTCCATCAGGAAACTGAAAGCAACCTAGATTTTCAAGCCTGGAGAAATTAGAACAGAGTTCAAAACAGAAACTGCTCTTGGCAGGGTTCCTGGCTGGCTCAGGCAGTTAAGCATCTGCTGTGTTCACCTCAGGTCAAGATCCCAAAGTCTTGAGATCCAGTCCCGAATAGGGCTTCCTGCTCAGCAAGGAGCCTGCTTCTTCTCCTCCCTGATCATGCTCTCTCTCCCTATCTCTGTTTGTCTCTCTCAAATAAATAAGATCTTTTAAGAAACAAAAAGAAACTGTTCTTGGCTTTCAGGAGATCTGCAGTGCAGGGGTTTGTTGCCTTCAGGATTTGGGGGCAGTTCTCTGTCCTTGTATCTGCCCATCATTCTCCCTTTTCAAAAGTTGTGTAGTAGCCTCCCATTGGTACCATCTGACCCAGATTTCTGGCTGGCCAGAGAGCCTGGTAGATACAGACCACAATTTCATCCTTTGAGAGGCAAAGGAGAATGTGGAAGTGAGAGGAACAATGCTGACATAACTATAAACGATGCAGTAAAAGATTTAACATTTTTGAGACTTCACATAATTGTAATTTTTTTTACATCACAAAAGGTCAAAAAAAAATGGCTAAGGATAGGTTTATACTGGAAATTTCCCCTCCCTTCTTTCTCAATCTCTCTCTCAGTCTCTCTTTATCTCTTGCTTTCTCTCACTCTCTCTTTCATATAATTGTTCAATCTCCATTTTTTTTTTTTAATTTCGTAAGTATAAACTTCCCTGTAGATATTTTGGGGGGGAATATTTATTTTAATTCCTTGGACTAGGGACTAAGTGGGCCTTGCAATCTGAGAACTAATGCTTTTCAATTTTAATAAATTTCCTCATACATTTTTCTTTGAGAATCTCCCAACAGTATTTCTGTGTAACTTTCAGAAGCTTCTATTAATTGGATATATGCTTTACTGAATTGATACCTATTATTTTCTTTTGTTTTCCATTATTTACATTTTAGTTCTGTTTTCTGGAAGATTTCCTCAACTTTTATCTTCTAGTGTTTTTTTGAGTGGCTTTTTTTTTAAATTTATAAAATTTTGTACTTTAAAGAAAGTTCCTTTTATATCACTTTCCCCCCCCACAAATGGAATATCTTCTATTAGATGTCTTCTTAGGCAATGAAGCTATTTTGCATACATGTCAGACACTAAAGATGGCAGGAAGTTGGAAGGACTGGACATCTCTGATAACAGAGCTGACATAACAGTCCTGCTACCTCTGGACAAGCATCTCTTGCTGATGTCACTGCGATTTCTTGCCACCTTTTCCAATCGTTAGAGAAAGGCAACTTACTGCTACTTCCTGACTTGTCAGTTAAGACGACTATCATGTTCAAATTCTATAGGTTATAAGATAAGTGAAGAAAGGTAAAAGGTGATTTTCTAGGAGCTTCTATTACCAATTCTTCCTTAAGTCTCTTTGAATAGCTTATGGTCACAATGCTATAATTATTTGCAAAGGAGCCTGGGAAAAGCGTGTGTGTGTGTGTGTGTGTGTGTGTGTGTGTGTGTTTGAGGACACTTCATACCCCAATAATTTAGATTTCTGTTTCTATGTAAATAACTTTAATCCTTTTACAGTCCATCCCTTTGGCAAGCTAACTATCAAGGAGTATCCTGATTCCCATATACTGAAAGAGTCAATCTCTTCACAAGGGACAGACCCCAAATTTCACTCAGTTACCAAACCAGCCCAAAGCCCAGGATGTTTGCTTCCTGCATATATGTCTGTATCAAGATGCTAGATGATACCTCATAGTCCAATAACTTGAAGTTAGTAGGCGAGTCCTTGGTCCTCAATAATAACGAATGTACAATGGTGGGGATAGAATAATATATCTGTAAAAAAATTCCCATTTAGAAAGCATACAAAGATATTACTCATGCACGGTTTTAAAAAATACAGCTGTGCAAGCGTAACATAAACTCCTGTCCTGAGGCAGGCTCTGCCTCTGTTCTCTGGTTGGTATTTCCTTATCAATATTCACTGGGCTACAACTAAGGTGGACAATGGGAAGGGCACCCAGAATTCCTAAGGGATATATAGTTTTAACAGCTGACTCTGTGATGGTATATGCTCAGGGGCCTTGAAATTATTTTAAGGTACTTACAGCCACAGGCTACTGTAGGGTAAGAATGGAGTTTCTTTCACAAAGGAAATAACAATAATAATAAAATATTAATACTCTCATTCACAAGCATAATAGATTTCCAAAATTCCCTTACACAATAACATCAGTGGTTACAATTTACAGTATATGCCACCCTAGTGAGAGATCTAGTATCTTCGTAAGAGATTTAGGATATTCTGGAACACACCATTTTTTAAGGATCTAAGAAAACATAATAAAGAAAGTACAAAATAAGATACCACAAAATCCAGTTTGTCTCTACATCTATATTTATAGATATTTGGCTTTGAACAAGAAACAGACATTCCTTAACTTAGTTTTGCCTTCCTTAAAATGCTATTAACCTCTATAAGGAACAAATGAGATAATATGAAGGAAAGTGTTTTGTGGATTATAAAATAGCCCATTATATTAGGTATTATTGTTATGACAGCAATCACTGAAAAGCACCTACTATAACAGAAAATTTTCTTTATATCAAGTATGTCATAAAAGAAAAAAATTATATAATGTGCTGAGCATGCTATCAAGTATTGTATATTGCTCAAGGGACATTTCTATGAGAATGTGGCATTGCTATTCTCTCAGTGTCAAATGCATCATTGTGGCTGCATTGCAGAGCATCGTTATTTGGGGCATCTTCACAAATTTCACATATAATGAATATATATAATTTTCTTTTTTGAAGTAAAAATAGAGAGTGTGGGTTCTTGTGATTGAAAAGGATTATAATTTATTGTAGAAATAAATTCTTATCAAGGGCTGTGTGCCCTTGTTTCAACAAGCCTTTATTAAAAGCCCAGCTCAAATATATTTCTTAATGGCTGATGAACTATGCAAAAGCATACCGAACACGGGGAAAAATCTGGGGCTAGTCACAATGTGCAAATATAGATGTATCAGTCTACACTTCCTATTGTGCAGATGGATTTTTTTTCCTAGTGCTCCTGGAATGAATCCATAATATTCTGTCTTATACACATATCTAGGGCTCCAGCCCAGGGCAATCTTTTCATTGTCAAGAACCAGTGTCAAAACACTGGCATCGGATCAGTAAAATGTAGACAACAAAGCTACATTTTAACCACCCGGACAAAGAATGCTGGATTGGCTACATAGATACTACTTTTGTGTAGAGGAAATTATTTAAACAGAGTGAATGACTCATTTCCATATAACCCAAACAAATTTTTAAAATTTAATTTTCAGGAGTTTGTATATGTAAACATCACACATATGTGGTGACATGTGGAGTGTATATGCATGTATTGTTATATATGAGCATATATGTGCATACATTTGCACATATACACATATGCACATATATGTACATATATACATGTATATACCCATTTGCACATGTGTACATGAGCATAGTATAAATATATTTATATATGATTATTATATTTTTACAGTGGACAAACTGTCTCCGTCCCACCTTCATCTAACCTACACATACACAAAATAAGGATTATTACTGTTTTTAGCCTTTATTTTCTTGATGTTGCCTATATTTACACAAGTGACAAAGGATATATGACCTAATACTCTATCACATAAAAAGTAACATACCATTACACTCTTCTGCACCTTCATTTAAAAGGTATATGCATACTGTATGCATATTAATACACACACTCTTCGTACTTTTATACAGGTACATTTCTTCATACTTTTGTACAGGTATATAAATTCTACTTTATAATGACCCATAATTTAAGTAGCTCCTTCCTGATAGTAGCATATTAAATATCATTTAATGTTTAAAAATTACTCCAAAGAAAATCTTCAAAATGTTATTTCCTAAGAGTGCAAGTAGACATGGTCAACCTAGACAACCTAGAAACCTGGGTTTCTTCCAGGACAACCTAGAAGAAATGGATAAATTCCTAGAAACATGCAACCTAGCAAAACTGAATCAGGAAGAAACAGAACGTCAGAATGACAAATGCTAAGTAAAGAGACTGATCTGTATTCAAAACCTCCCAACAAAGAAAAGCCCAGGACTGGATGGCTTCATTGATAAATATTACTAAACATTTAAAGAAGAATTAATGTTAATCCTTCACAAATTCTTCCAAAACTTGATGAAGAGGAAACACTCTCAAGCTCATTTTATGAGGCGAGAATTACTTTGATATTAAATCCAGATAAGAACAATATAAGTAAACAAAACTACAGGTCAGTATCCCTGATGGCTATAGATAAAGAAATTCTCAACAGGATACTAGCAAACCTAATTCAGCAGCACATTAAAAGGATCATATATTATGATCAAGGAGAATTCATCTTTGGGATGCAAAGATGGTTCTACATAATCAAATCAATAAATGTGATATGTCACATTAATAGAATAAAAGATAAAAGTCATATGATCATCTCAATAAATGAAAAAAAGTATTTGATAAAATTAAACATCACTTTATGATACAGTCTCATAAAATTAGGTATAGAATGATTGTAGCTAAACATAATAAAGGCCATATGTGACAAGGCCATGGCTAAACATCACATTCAATCATTAAAGGTTTAAACCTTGGGGTGCTTGGGAGGCTCAGTCAGTTAAACATCTGCATCATGGCTCATGTCATGATCCCGGGGTCCTGGAATAGAGCCCTGCGTTGGGCTCCCTGCTCCGTGGGAAGCCTGCTTCTCCCTGCCCCTCTGCCTGCTGTTCTGCTTGCTGCTCCACCTGCTTGTATTCTCTCTCTCTCTCTCTTAAAATCTTAAAAAAAAAAAAAAAAAAAAAAGGAGGTTTAAACCTTTCCTCTTAGACAAGAATTCCCCCTCACACCATTCCTATTCACCACAGCATTGAACTCATAGCCAGAGCATCAGGCAAGAAAAACAAAATTAGAAAGGAAAAAGTATCTCTATCTGTCGACGACATGAATTTATATATAGGAACTTCTAAAAACTCCACTAAAAAATGATTTAGATCTAATCAACAGATCCCATGAAATTTCAAGATAAAGAATGAACATACAAAAAGCATAAGGATTCTATACACTAACAATGAACTATCAGAAAAAGGTAAAGACATATATATATAATCGCATAAAAAGTAATAAAATACTTAGAAATAAATTTAACTAAGGAGAGGCGAGAGATCCCTACAGTGAAAACTGTAAGACACTGATAAAAGAAATTGAAGAAGATAAAAATAAATGGAAAGATTTCCTATGTTCATAAACTTGAAGAATTAATGTTATTAAAATCCCATACTACATGAAGCCATTTGTAGATTCAATGCAATTCCTATCAAAATTCCAATGGGATATTTTACAGGAAAAAAAAGTTTCTAAAATTTGTATAGAACCACAAAAGATCTCAAATAGCCAAAGCAAACTTGAAAAAGAAGAACAAAGCTGGAGGTATCATGCATCCTGATTTCAAATTATTTTGCAAAGTTAGGAATCAAAATACTATGATGCTGTCATAGAAACAGAACACAGACCAACACGACAGAGTTCAGAGCCAGAAATAAATCCATGCATATATGGTCAACTAACATTTAACAAGCAAGCCAAGAGTACCCAATGGAGAAGACAGCTTCTTCAATAAATAGTGCTGTGAAGATTGGATGTCACATGCAAAAGAATGAAACTGGACACCTATCTTGTATTAATCACAAAAATTACTTCAAAATGGACTAAAGGCTGAAATGTAGGACTTCTTAGAAACAGTAAAATTCATAGAAGAAAATATAGGGAAAAACTTCTTAATATGGGTCTTGGCAATGATTTTTTGTACATAATATCGAAAGCACAAGTGACAAAATAAAAAATAAATAAGTGAGACTACATCAAACTAGAAAGCTACCACATGGCAAAAGAAATGATCAACGAAATAAAAAGGGAACCTATGGAATAGGAGAAAATATTTGTGAACCACACATGTGATAAAGGATCAATATCCAAAATACATAAGGAACTTATACAACTCAATAGCAAATAATAATAATAATAATAGTAATAATCATAATCCAAATAAAAAATGGGCAAAGGTTACCTGAATAGACATTTTTTTTTTCAAAGAAGACATACAGATGGCCAACAGGTACATGAAAAGATGCTCAATATCATTCATCATTAGGGAAATGCAAACCAAAACCACAATGAGCTATCACCTCACACCTGTTTGAATGGCTATTACCAAAAAGACAAGAGATAACAAATGCTGAAGAGGATATGGAGAACAGGGAATTTTGTGCACTGTTGCTTGGAATGTAATTATTATAGCCACTATGGAAAACAATATGGCTGTCCCTTTAAAAATTAAAAATAGAAATGCCATATAATCCAGCAATCCCAGTTCTTGACATATATCTAAAGGAAACAAAATTGTTATCCCTAAAGCTATTTGCACTCCCATATTCACTGCAGCATTATATACAATAGCCAAGACATGGAAACAACTTAAATCAACTGATGAACACTCTGGCTACTGTTAATAATGTTGCTAGAAACATAGGGGTGCATCTATTCCTCTGAACTAGTATTTCTGTGTCCTTTGGGTAAATACCTAGTAGTGCAATTGCTGGATCATAGGGCAGTTCTACTTTTAACTTTTTGAGGGAACTCCATATTGCTTTTCACAGTGGTTGCACCAGTTTTCATTCCCACCAACTGTGCAAGAGGGTTCCCTTTCTCCACATCCTTGCCAATACCTCTTTCCTGTGTTGTTGATTTTAGTCATTCACGGTGTGACGCAATATCTTATCGTAGTTTTGATTTGCATTTCCCTGATAAGTGATGATAAGCATCTTTTCATGTGCCTGTTGAATGCCTGAATGTCTTCTCTGGAGAAATGTCATGTTTTCTGACCATTTTTTAATTATACTGTTTGGTTTTTTTTGGTGTTGAGTTTTATAATTTCTTTATATATTTTGGATACTAACCTTTTATTTATTGGACATGTCATTTGCAATTATCTTCTGCTATCCCATAGGTTGCCTTTTAGTTTTGTTGTTTCCTTTGTTGTGAAGTTTGTGTGTGTGTGTGTGTGTGTGTGTGTGTGTGTGTGTGTTGATGCAGTACCAATAGTTTATTTTTGTTTTTGTTTCCCTTGCCTCAAGGGATCTATCTAGAAAAAAGTTGCTACAGCCAATGTCAGAGAAGTTACTGCCTGTGCTCTCTTCTAGGTTTTTTATGGTTTCCAATCTCACATTTAGGTCTTTCATCCATTTTGAATTTATTTTTGTGTTTGGTGTAAGAAAGTGGTCCAGTTTCATTCTTCTGCATGTGGCTGTCCAGTTTTCTCAACACCATTTGTTGAAGACACTGTCTTTTTCCCATTGGATATTCTTTCCTGCTTTGTGGAGATTAATTGACCATATAATTGTGGGTTTACTTCTGGGTTTTCTATTCTGTTCCATTGATCTATGTGTCTATTTTTATGCCAATACCATACTGTTTTGATTACTATAGTTTTGTAATATAATTTGAAGTCTGGAATTGTGATGTCTCCAGCTTTGCTTTTCTTTATCAAGATTGCTTTGGCTATTTGGGGTCTTTTGTGGTTCCGTACAAATTTTAGGATTGTTTGTTCTAGTTTTATGAAAAATGCTATGTATTTTTTAAATATTGAAAGGAAAATCTAATTCTAAAATCATTCACCCATAAGTCTATGCATTATTAAAGTATCAAGAAATATATGTAACCTTGTCCACATCAGCTCAGACCTCTGTAATAGAATACCATAAACTGGATGGTTTATACACAACAAAAAATTATTTCTCACAGTTCTGGGGGCTGAAAATCCATGATCAGGGTGCTGGCATGGTCAGGTTCTGGTGAGAGCCCTCTTCTAGGCTGCAGACTGCCATGGCAAAGACCGAAGAGTTCTCTGTTTCTCTTTTATAAAAGCACTAATCCCATTCATGAGGTTTCCAGCCATATGACCTAATCACCTCCCAAAGGCTCTACCTCCAAATGCTATCATATTCGGTATTATGTTTCCACATATGAATTTTAAAGGAACACAATCATTTTATAGCAAACCTACAATTAAAATACCACTAAATTAGTTGTTTTCAATACTTGAAATATACTCTTGAAATTTTTTTTATCAATTAAAATTTGTTGATAAGTCATAGAAACAGATTCACTCTTACTTGGGCATAGATAAATAAGTAGAAAAACAGATGCAAAAAACTATATTCAGTGTCACTGGATAGCTCACATAATCATAAGGAAATTTAATACAATCAGATCTCCAAAAGCACAGAATTTTCAGTTTTATTAACAGAAGTACTCATTTTCAAGTTCTTTAAATTTAAATTGAGATTCTTATTCTAAAGACAGAAAATCAGATGAGTTTAGATTTTATTTTTGCTTAATAACCTGTCAGTTCTCCCCCTCATGTGCACAGTGCTATCAAAAGCTAAAGAACTAGGAAAGAGCATAACCACCACGAAAGAGTGGTTATATCACCAAAAGAGAAGCAAGTGTTGCTGATGATTGTTAACATGTTTTCAGAAAACCTTTTAAAATAATAATCTGTAATTAATAATTTTATTTATATATACATATATTCATATTTAGAAACTTGCATTTCAGACGCCTACGACTGTCATTTTAGTCCATTTCTCAAAATGATGTTGCACAGTGAATTTACCAAAAGTAAGGTATAATAAAACTGCATTTCAACTTTTGCTACTAGGAAGTAATTTCTTTCACATTTTTCAGGTATATGAAAGACAACCACAAGATTAATTTCCCTACCTTTTCTTGGCATGCAGGAAAATCTTTGTGCTATCTCTTAAATTTTTCACAACATATTATCTTTTTTTCCATATTAATCTCCTCTCAGATACATTTATCAGAGGTTATATAACTTAATGTTTACTATGAAGTAACCCATGGTTGTTAACATATTTTGGCAATATTATTATGAAACAAATGTTTTCCTGTTATAGGATCAGCTGATGGAAGTTTAGCGTGATGCATGAGGATTGCCATGTTGTTGACTGCAATGCCAAATGGTGATGTCTAAAGAGCAAGCCACAGAATTAATCGCTGTCAAAACACATATTTTTGGTATTACAATGAGACCGTGGGATTACATAGATACTCTCTATAACTTTCATACTATAACTAGATAAGGAAGAAAGAATTGATACCATTACTGCTTATTCCAGAAGTCCTGGCTTATCATGGAGAAACCACTCCAAGATTATTATTTTTTTAATTTTTTATTTAAATACAGTTTAGTTAACATACAGTGTATTATTAGTTTCAGGGATAGAATTTAGTGATTTATCAGTTGCATGTAACACCCAGTGCTCATTAACTCAAGTGTCCTTCTTAATGCCCATCTCCCAATTACCTCTTCCCCCCACCAACCTCCCCTCCAGCAATCCTTAGTTTGTTCTCTACAGTTAAGAGTCTCTTACGGTTTGCCTCCCTCTCTGTTTTTATCTTATTTTACTTTTCCTTCCCTTCCCCTATATTCATCTGTTTTGTTTCTTAAATTCCCCATATGAGTGAAATCATATCATCTTTCATTAAAACTTAAAATATACTGTCTTTATATTTCATAATATAATATAAAATCCACTCGAAACTCATTTTTACAAAGTATATAAAACGTCAACAGTCAAACTGATACAGTGACATTTGTTTTTAGAAAACAAGATGGTAGGAAAGTAGAAATATATTGGAATAATATGTGTATCTCAAATGTGACTCTAGAAATATATTAAAGAGTGATGGTTATAAGAAGATTATTGAATAAAAACCATCAGAGTGCCTTCTTATCAATTAATTGACTACTCTGAAACATGGCTCTGTTTAGAAACCATTACTAAAAGGTTAATGGTTATAGGCACAATGCAAACTATTTTATCACCATTTAATTCGCCATTCTGAATACAGTATAAGATGCTGAGAGTAAAATGGAGTAGAGACTATATTAAAAGCCTAAATTTTTAATAAGCTTTATATAAAATAACTAATTAAATACATTAACTGCAAGGTTAATGTTGAGGCCCCAGTGTAAAACGTTGGAAATATAGCTTTAAATGTTCTAATTAAAAACCCTTTCAGTCGAAGTTATTTCTTTAATAGAAAGTTTAATTTTATAGAGTAGTACAGGGAACTAAAATTAGAATTCTGATTTCATACACATACACACACAGAGTCAGTCATATACCCTTATCAGTAACTCGGGCTTCCCATAACTCTATGTCATTTATACTAAGGCATCTTTATTGTGAAAATTAAACAACATGAACACAAAACTCATTTTCCCAAGAAAAATTTTGGGTGGGATAAATATTAAGCTTTACATTATGAAGCAACAATTTTTGTTAAAGAATAAAATCAGGATTTACTTTACTATTCTGACTTTTACGTGCAAGACTTAATCCTTAAATATGTTCTGACATTTCTGTACCTTAGGGTTTATTTATTAGCATTCTTGGCAGAAAGTGACCGGGGACTCTGGATTTTAATGGATGCAAACTAGCTGAAGCCCAAGACAAAGGGGTATCTGTAATGAACCAATAGCCACACTGTACCTCAGCCTCACATATACACAACCAGGTTCTTGAATGCCACTGAAACTCACCCTTTTTCTTCTCTGGTTTCCTTTGCTTTAGCTCTAGATCAGCTTCCTCTAACTAGAAAGAAAACATGGCTTTTAGCATTTCCCGAGTTTTAGATTTTGTGGTTTGAATCATGTGTAAGACAAGTAACATGCTAGTATAGAAATCTCATAGAATGAATTCATTGTCCAGTATAAAGCCAATGGCCACCCACCGTTTGGTCTGTCAACTAACTATGCCTTGAGTGAAGCAGGGAGCATCAACTCTGGCTGGGGAACAGATAATATTATACTAAAGCTTGTAATCCCCACAGTAATCACGTGATTGAGGAGGAGGTAATCCCTAGTCACAGTATCAGAAAGTCCAACAACCAGAAGGAAATTAGGAAACTTGAATTAATCTGTTTCAGTTGCCCATTTAAAGAACTTTTCACCGGAAAATTCCTCACAAGAGTCCCCTTGACACCTCTGAATAATTCCTGTAATGAAGAATTTATTAATTTGTTAATTATTTCTTACAAAATGGAAGCAGGCCGACTTGAATCCCAGTCATGAGTTCACTTCATGTTCCAAGTGTGACTTTCTACAGAACTTAACCTACATAGTCTCCATTTCATCATTACAGTATGGGTTTATCCTACCTTCCTCCCAGTAGAACTATAAGGATTAAGTAAATAATACAGCAAAACACCAAGCCCCTCTATGGACAAAGCTACTACAATTGTTAGCTCCTATTTTGTCAAAAAGTTCACGTTCTGCTACAAACTACCTTCACCTTTTGTTCACTCTCCTATTCCTATCCTTGAGATCTATGCAAACTACATCGAACTTCTGTTCTACATAAAAATACCTCAGCTATTTGAAGATAGTTAAAATGTTCTCTTTCAATGTAGTTGGTATTTTCTTAATTGAATGCAGAATTTTATCTGCATTTAAAATTTTATTTTGCTGGGGTGTCTCTGTGCCTCAGTTGGTTAAGCCTCTGACTGTTCTTTTTGGCTCAGGTCATGATCTCAGGGTCGTGGGATCCAGACCCGCACCATGTTTCACGCTTAGCGCGCAGTCTGCTTGAGATTCTCTCCCTCTCCCTCTGCCCCTCCCCTGCTCATGTGTGCTCTCTTCTCTAAAATAAATAAATAATTTTTAAAAAATTAAAATTTTATCTTGCTATAGTTGCCCTCTTATTGCAGTCTGTCTGGATTTTAACTATGGATTCTGATATGCAGAATATGACCTGTCAGTCTCAGCTTTGTGTACTTGATAACCCTAACTTCCATATCTTTATCACATTCATTAGTAATAAATATTTAAAAGTGTGGAACCAGAACAGACTCTCATCTTCTTACTATAGAACTTTATCAAGCTTAACATCAACCAATACATGTTAGGTAAGTATTTAATAATCTAAAAGGCCACCTATTTTCTTTATATTCTAGCCCACATCTTTTCATCCTGTCCAAAATTTGTAATGAAAGACTTTATCAGGGCTTTTCTGCACCCAAGATTCATAGGAAAACTAATGTAATGTCAGTAAACCATGTAAATACGAAGTCCCTTAGCATCTCAGGAATTCAGTCTTTTTTTTTTTTTAAGATATTATATATTTATTTGAGAGGAGAGAGACAAAGAGGCAGAGGGGACTGGGGGTGGGGGGAACAGAGGGAGAAAGAAAAGCAGACTCCCCACTGAGCAGGAAGCCGGCCCCGGGGCTCCATCCCAGAACCCCCAGAGATTATGACCTGAGCCAAAGGCAGACCCTTAACGGACTCAGCCCAGCATGGTGGTGCGCACCTGTAGTCCCAGCTGCCCGGGAGGCTGAAGTAGGAGGATCACTAGAAGCCCAGGAGTTCTGGAATGTGGCGCACTATGCAGATGGGTTGTCCACACTAAGTTACGCATCGATATGGTGACTTCCCAGGAGCCAGGGACCACCAGGTTGCCTACCTCTCGGTGAACCAGCCCAGGTCGAAACAGAACAGGTCAAAACCCCCGTGCTGATCAGGAATTCAGTCCTAATATGATTAATAATGTATTATTTGCCTAATAATCAGAATTGTGGTGAATATCACAGAGCTCAAGAGTTAAAAGAAAGATAAGTGGTATTATTATCGTGCAAATTCCATTCCACTCTTCTAAAACAACAGCCAAAAAAGTAAATAAGGCTAGTTTGCCCCAACTCATACTCACTGAATTCATGTTGTATCCTAGTAATCACTCCCCCCTGGTCTATCTCCTCCCACAGTCTGTTTAATTCCTTCTGAAATCTTTAGCAAATTGATGATACTAAATACTGGATGATAATATTGTTTCCTTAGAAACGATGTTATAAATAATACTGAAGTTCACAAGTTAGCTTTCAGAGACCTAATTATCTGAAATGTTGATATTTCTACCTTCACTTACCTTTACCTTTACTTTTGCTACATATTAAGATCCCCTGAGTAGTTTAAAACATTCTAACGATCAAGCAACTGAATGCAAAACAATTGAGTCACAGCCTCTATGGAGATGATTTTTAAAGCTCTCAAAATTGGTTCTAATGTACAGTCTCACTTGAAAACTACTGACACCACCATTTCCTAGATTCTAATGCTAGAATTATGGGAAGAACATTCTTCCATAGCCTAAGTTAAACTGATTTAATAGGAAAAGTCTATCTTTAGCTTTCAACTACCCTTTTCCAAAACTTTTTTTTTTTCCTCCTTCCCTTGGTAGGACTATCTCCAGGTAACCAGTCTTTATGCCTCTTCATAGCATGGCTTTTTCTTTTTTCCCCCTACAGGTAACTTTTTCATCAATACTTATTTTATTCTTCCTCCTCCACATTTAAAATTGTCTTCCCCTCTTAACCCCCAACATATGTGCTTTGAAAGCACTTGTCTCTTAATTGAGTGTTACTTAATTGAGGTAAGGAGCTTGGGTCAAAATATAAGTTTACCAGGTCATTAAGAACACCATTTAGTTCACCTGTCATTCCTTTAACAACTTTCCCCATGAAAGAAGATGGGCATTTACTTATATCCTTGTACAGTTTCTTATCATTGCAGAAGAAAAATAGTTGCCAGACTGCTACAGGTCCACAGCCCTGGCCTCCGGTGTTACAGCTACTAAAAATATGGTCTAGCGGCACCTGGGTGGCTCAGTCAGTTGACTGAGTTGGATTCTTGTCTTGGGCTCAGGTAGTGATCTTCCAGTGGAGAGATCGACCCTGCATTGTGTTCCTCACTCAGCTCGAAGTCAGCTTCCCCTTTCCACTCCCTTTGCCCCTCCTCCTACTTTTGTGCATGCTCCCTCTGTCTCTCTGTCTCTCTCTCTAAAAATAAATAAATAAATCTTTAAAAAATAAGTAAATAAACCATGGTCTGTAAACCAGCAGCATCAACATCACTTAGGAGTGTGTGAGAATTGCAGAATTTCAGGCCACATCTGAGTCAGAACCTGAATTTTATTTAATAAGATCAGCAGGAGATTCATATGTACAGTAAATTTTGAGAATCAGTGATCTACAGTATACTTTAAAAAGGAAACAAGCTGACAGAAAAATGTATGCATACGTTGCTGGTTGACACGCTAACAGAGGAATTATATTTCCTAAATGTAGTAGAGTGATGGCATAACATTAGGAAGTATGAACAGAACACCATTTTTATATCTGAAGCATATCAACTGTTCTACTTATTGACCATGTGACATTAGGCTAGTAATTCAATCATAATGAGCTTCATTTTCTTATAAAATGAAGTTAATAATACTTACATTTTGGAGTTTTCGTAAGAGTTAGTTCTAATGTGAATAAAGCACTTAGTACAGGCCTGACATATTACAAATGCTAAATCTGGAGTTTCTTATGACATTGGAAAGTAAGCCAATTTGGAAGACAGGCCCCGGGCAAGGGTAGTCATTTGATTTACCATTCAGGGGTTATGCTGTCACTTAAAAACAGTGAGCTGATGTTCAGGAGATACGGATGCTAGTTCAAGTTTGCTATTTGCCCAGCAGGCTGATCGATCATCATGGACCTAAATTTTCAATGCTTTTGTTCTCTCATTTATAAAAAGGTAGTTTAAAATGAACAAGTTCAATGCCATTTGACATTTACATTTTTTGAATCTTATAGTTAAGCAACAGTTTACCTCTTTAATTATAACAGTAGTTTCTTGCAATATGTTGAGTTATATTAAATTGGATCTTGAAGAGTTGAAATTATTTAAAATGGCTAGAAACTTGTAATGATTCTCTTAACCCTTAATTCTACTCTTTTTCTATCTGAACATTATACTTACATGATAGGAATGATATAGCCAAATATTGAATGTATTGTTTTAATTTCTCTATCATATCAACATTATACAATTTATCAAAGCAGTGGGCCATCCCTCCCTTTTCTTTCATATTTTGACCTTAAACATGTCTGCTTATTGTCTTTATTAACTTGTTTTTGCAATATAAAACACATTCTTAGCATTGGCTTTTCTGAGACTTTCCTACCAATGTTAGCGCCCCTTCTTAACTGTATGGAATAGGAGATAGCTTTTCCTAAGTTCTACCTTCATTTTCTCTGAGAAGAGACTTCTACCTGCTGTATTATTACCTTGTTGTTATAGGAGAGGAAAAATTATTTTCCCTCTACTCTTCTAAGTTCTTGGCTGAGGCCTTTGTAATAAAAGATTAGAGAAAAAAAAACAGAATTTTATTAACATGTAAACTTCAAGTATATATGGGACACACCCTGGGAAAAATGAATAACTCTCTGAGGCAGCCCAAGACACTAGCTTAAATAGCATCTTCAGCAAAAGACAGAAGAAAGTTGTGGGGAGGCCAGTTATGGTAAGGTTACCAGGAAAAGTCAGATTTTCCTGGTAAGGTAAGGGTAGGATTTCTTATGATTAAGCAGGGTCTTCTCCACTGTTAAGATTTTCTGGTGATTTAGAGTTGTCTTCTCTTCCTGGTACAGAGAGATTACCCTTACAAATGGAGATCTCCTTTGTAAACGTAAATTTCCCTACAAACAGATAACTTTTGCTTTGTGTTTAGAGCTTCTCCTGCACCTACTCTTCCTCAAAATAATCCTTATGCCAAAGAGGCATATTTTGGGTGGCATATTCTGATACGCTTTACTGTATTTTTCGTATTTTACCCATAGGCACTGTCCGCAGATTCTTTTCTGCCCCCAAGAATTAGCAACTATCATGAATTTAAAGCAGTAATAGGGCTACATTTTTTTAGACTCTAAGAATACAGGGTGTTGGGGGAGACTTTAAATGACAAAAAACTGAGCTATGCTATAGATATTTATTTTACCAGATGTAGAGAGCAAGATGGAGTCCCTCATGTCAAGCAGGGGCCTGTGTCAAGCAAGGATGGAAGCAGGTGAGGGCACTGCAGCTACCAGATATCATCAAGACCACCATTGGTTGATGACAATTCGGAACTGATAACTAGCAGAAGCAGAATAGGGCTGTGGAAGTCCACAACTGATGAAATCCCTTTAATAAGGGAAAATTTTTGCAGCAAACTGTCAGACTCCTCAGATACTGACCAGTGTGACCACTTCAAAAAGGCAGCTGCCACTGAAGGCTCTGCCCAATCCATCTCCCAAGAGAACTAAGATCTTTCACTGCTTGAACATAATAAACAGTAAGCGCCAAGAGCTGACCCAGACCTGACCAAGGGCGTATCTCAACTGCACACCCACAGACTGACTTCACGCTTGGTTCGTTAACTTCCTACACCCTATGTTATCTTGTTTGTTATGTGACTTGTCTTGTGTCCAGCTTCCTGTGCAGTGTAAAAAGCCAAGTTAACCATGTAGTGAAATGTCACTGAGTTTGGAAACCTGAACCTGCTTTATAATTATATTAACCTTGCTTTATGACTGAATAAGCAGACACTGTGGAAAGACACAACTCATGTGTGCACCTTCCTAGCATGCTCAAGACAACAACCCACAAGGTCTCTAAAATCTTCTGATCAGGATGCACAAGCCATGGGTCATGGCTGCTCATCATCCTATTGACCAAAGTAAGTCACATGACCAAGACCAAAGAAAATGGAAGAAGGGACAAAATAATATCAAATACTGCTATCATCTATGAGAACCACAAAAGGGTCATGAATACAAGAGTAAGAAGAAAATAAAGCAGGATTAGTACCGCAAATAGAAATAGTGAAAACTGAGTCTAAGAGAGCTATTATTTTTACTACAATTCTAGCCTATATGACATTCATGAGAGTTCATATTTAATTGCTATATCTCTGGTTATACATATTTACGTATTTTTACATTATGCATAACTTTAGAAATTTGATAACTAACAGTATCAATTGGTCTTATAGTTCAGGATTTCTTCTACTACAGTGAACTAGATCTAGAAGAATGCTACTGTAAAGAATAATAAAGAAAGAGGTAAGAAAGGTAAACAAAAATGGATAAAGGAGAGTCTACAGAATATACAATTAATGAAAAATCTAGTATTACCCACAGTTTATCTTATATGTATAGTCTTGAAAAGGTCATCTCCTATAAGGACTAAAATTTCTCAAGAAGTCTCATCATCCACAGTCTGCTAGCTGGAGAACCAGGAAAACTGGTGGTATAATTTAATCCAAGTCTTAAAGTCTGAGAACCTGGAGGCCAATGGTGTTAAATCCCATTCCAAGACTGAAGGCCTAAGAATTGGAGGGCTGCTAGTTTAAGTCTCAGATTTCAAAGGCCCCAGAACCAGGAGTTTGATATCCAAGGGCAGGAAAAGATGGGGAGAGAATTCAACTTTCTTTTGACTTTTTGTTCTATTCAGGCCTTCAATGGATTGGGAGATGCCCACTCACATCTTCTTTACTCAGTCTACTGATACAAATCTCTTTCAAAAACCCACTTGCAGACACACCCAGAAGTAATGTTTTACCAGCATTCTAGGCATCCCTTAGCCCAGCCAGCCAGACACATAAAATTAACCATCACACTTCCCAAACTACTAAAATCAGCCTCATTATACAGCCTGAGAGATGCTACCACAGCTAATTTTCTTGAATGTTTGAGCTGCAGCTGCATGGAGCTACTCCTCCAAATTTCTAGCTTCCTTACACATTTACTTAAGGCAAACCTCAAGAAGGAAATGTGAGTTTATTAGAAGTTGGGATAAGGAAGAACAATAAATAATGTCAAAATGAGAGAAAATGAAAAAAAAAAAAAAGCAAGCTTTAGAGTTCTGTTCCCAGGGTGCTTATGGTTGCCTGAAGGCACTGATTATCCTTATAATGCACACAAATAAATTACTAATATTTTCCAATTGTGTTTGTTGGGCAGAGCCTATAGGAACATAACTTGTAATATAAATAAAATTATACTAAATATAGATTAGCCAAATATAGATGAAAATTGTTTTTTAAATAATACAAGGATTTAAAAATCTGTAAACAAGAAATAAAAACCTCACAAGCATTTCTACATCCTGCTTTTCCATGCACCCACTCATCCTCTTGCCACACTGCTTTAGCCATATTGCCAGAATCTTTTATATTTCTCATACCTTTTGTGATTTGCTTCATGCTATTTAGTTTATGGAGCAGTCTTCTTAATTTGTCCACTAGTCCAAGTCTTACATATCTGGTAAGGCCCAGATAAAGCAAGGCTCAAATGCCACCATCTTAGAGAAGTGTCCCCAACCTTCCTGTAAGAGTTGACAAATTCCTTTGCTGGACTCCCACAGGCTTTATTTTATATATATCTATCTCCAATTCCAACATGAGTTCTGATGTGTGTGTTATCCCCCACACCACGAAGCAGTTGTCCAACATCAGATGGATGTCCTACAATTTGGCTCAATTCTGAAACTACATACCTGGAGGTTAAGGGCTCAGTCTTATAAGACTATTCCCTCAACCCTACTTCAGATGCCAATTGCAAGTCCAGGTTGTCACCTGTGCTTCTGACCAAACCAGCTATAGATCAGAGGTTCCAACGAACTCCTAGGGTATGATTCATTTGCTAGAGCAGCTCACAGAACTCAGAAAAACATTTTACTTAATGGATTACTGGTTTATTATAAAAGGATAACTTGGGAATAACCAGATAGAAGAAATGATTAGGAATGTTAGAAGGGGTATGTAGCTGCCATGCCCTCTACAAGCAGACCATTTTCCCAACTCCTTCACCTGTTCACCAGTCTAGAAGTTCTCCAAACCACATCCTTTTAGGTTTTTAGGGAGGCCTCATTATATAGTCATGACTGATTTAAATCTTGGCCATTGAACTAAAACTCTATCCCTCTCCCCTCCCCAGAGTTGGGGTAAGACTGAAAGTTCTAATCCTCTAATCACATGGTTGGCTCCACTGGCAACCAACCCCATCATCAGGTGCTTTCCTAAAATTATCTCATTAATATAACAAAAGACACTTTTATGCCTCTCGTCATCTAGGAAATTCCTGGTGTTTTAGGAGCTATATACCAGAAACTGCGGATGAGGACCAAATATATATTTCTTATTATCAATCACAATATGACAATATGATATATATATAATATTGATATGACATTAAAACACAGTATATAATATTGGGGTGCCTGGGTGGCTCAGTCAGATAAGCGGCTGACTCTTGATTTCAGCTCAAGTCGTGATCTCAGGGTTGTGAAATCAAGCCCTGCATAAGGCTCACCATTCAGCAGGACGTCTACTTGAGATTCTTTTCCTCTCCCTCTTCCTCTGTGCTCGCTCTCTTGCTCTCTCTCCAATAAAATAAATAAATCTTAAATATATATATAAAAAATATAATATGGATTCTAATTACGTATTTGGCTATTTCCATTATGACTGTGTTCTGCTTTAGAAACACAGTAGAAATCATGCTTTATTTATCTATTCCTGCAACACTGTCTGACATGTAGCTGGCATTCAAAAAAAATGTTTGCTTAATGAGCAAGTAACTATAAATTAAATTGTTTTATGGCCATTGGCTGAGTATATTGACAAAGTATGTAAATTGAAAATTCCACACAGCAAGTAGTATATAAAATTTCCCATGCTTAAGTTTTCCATGGTTAACAGCTCAGGTTTTCTTTAAGTTACTTTGTTTTTACACAGAGTTGTTGCTACCACTTCAAAGCTAGGATTTGGGCCTTGTAATTGATCAGGGAAAAAGGATTAAGAAATAAATAGGAAAGTCAATGGCTCATGTGGGCATGTCTACTGAAAATGTACTCTATATTAACTATTAAATTTTAAATGTACTAAATATTTGTTACATTTTTGTCTTCTTTTTGAGAACTGTTGCTTATTTCACGTGATTTTTTCCCCCAATTCCTTGAATCCTAAGACACAAGATCTTGGATTTGATCTTGGTTTTCTCAATGAACCATAGTGATTATTCTAAGAATACAATAAAAAGTACATAAAAGCCCCAATGCAAACACTTATTGTACAATCCCACTAAATGCTAGGGAAAGCAGACCTTTATGTTTTCTGCGATCAAGAAATTTAAGAACTAAGTATTTCTGGATATGTTTATGGTCATATTTTTGGGATGTGAAGAGAACTTGCAAGAAAAAGTAGCACAACAGACAAAAGACCCAGTATAAGAAATGGAGAAAGAGGAGAAACGCATGTATCGAAAAGGAGGATTCTATCATTTGATCGCTTGGCTATAGTGATGCCTGAATCTACCTATTCAATTCCAAGACTATGCTGCTAAATGACTTTATAAATTTATTTTGGGGTTAAGCTGATTTGAGTTTGTTCTTGCTTCTGCTATGAATTTTCATCGTACCTCTTCTTGTTGCTTTTCATTAGCACTGTTCCTCTGGAACTGATAACATAATTAGTATGATTTCACATTCTAGAACACAATTATTAACATTGAAATTTTTTTTTAATCTATAACTCAGGCTTCACTCCAGACAGACTAAACATTATTTATTAACCACTAAATTCTACAGAACCTATAGTTAAAGGAACCTTGATGTTTTCCAGTCTCCTCTTGGAACAAATGCAACAATTTCACCCATACCTTGGGGAGAAAGATGGCCAGCTTAAGTCTTCATCAAGTGGGAGCTCCCAACTTCACACTGTAAACTATGCCAATAATAAAGAGAGCATGGGAACTTCTGCATATGTCAACTCCAAATCTGCATTCTTGCAATTTCTGACTTCAGAATGATACTGAGTAAGCATCTTCTTTCCTACATTTGACAACTCCTCACATAATCAGATACAGCATTTTCTTTTCTCTTGTGTCTTTTTACTTCTGAGTTAAATTTATTTCCTCAACTACTTCTCTTAAATAAAATCAAGACTATCTACTATTTTCCTTTCTTCTCATGGATGCTCTCTGTTCTGATTAGGTCATTTCCCTCTAAAATGTGTTACCTTGAATCAACATCAATTTGCAAAATGCTTTTCTGGCTGGCTTAGCATATAATGAAAACATTCCTAATCGTGACTGTGATACAACGTAATTACTGGTGCAGTCTCACTCTGTGTTATATTTTAGGATGTTTTTGAACACTGTTGAGCTGTGGTCAACTAAAACCCACAGATCATTTACACATAAATTGCTGCAAACATTGAACTTTACTAACATGATGATATAGAGAACTAAACAATTTATCTACAATTTGCTTCTCTGCATATTTTGTTAATCATAAACTATTTAGCACTATTATTTTGAAGGTTCTTAGCAGAGTATTTTACAAAAACAATTTAATCTAAGTTGACTGAAATACTTAATTTTAGTAAGCATACAGTAAGCATACAAATGGCTAGTGGATTGCCTTTTTATTCTTAACTGTGTAGTTCTGTTTATTTCATTAAATGAATCAAATAGGTTAATACCTTCGTAGGCCCCAAATATCTTGTTATATCATATTCTGAGACTTAAATTTTCATCAACATATATTTTATATGTTTTCTGCTGGTAAAATTTAAATATGCTAATTTAGAAAATTTGGAAGGGACAGCCAAAGACATGAATTATTTGTAACAGAGTAGAATATTTTATGTTTTAGTAATCAGTCATTAAGAGTTTATGGACTTTTTAAAAAATATGTTATTTCTAAGTAAACCCAAGGGGGCTGTAAAACAAGACTTGTGGCTGCTCTGAGGGCCCATTAGTATAATTCCAGAAATGTCTGGATAACAGATCTTTTTGTCTATCCAGTTCCTGGGTGAAGTTCAGGAAAGTCCTTGGATCTTTTGTTAGTCAGTGGGAGCCGAGAGTGATAAATGCAGGCTCGCTTGATGTCTGTGTACATTGTACTCCATGGTACTCTGTAGTCCTAATGCATATCTCATAATACCAAGATTTATGAGGTGTACCTGGACCAGCGGAGGTAGTTCCTGGCACAAAACCAGATCCATCCCTGTGCTGAATTTCATCAACCTAATGCATGCCAGGTTGAGCCTGGATGGTAGCAGTGGAGCGTCCAGATGGCCTGAAATAATCTGAATGTCTTAGACCATGATCCACAAGCTTGTATATCATGGTCATGTGTTTTGGGGGCCAGAAATTGACACCTCCTTTGGAGAATGTCTCTGATCATGCTGCTGTGTTTCCTGACCATGCTGACTGCCTTCTGACTCTTCACACATTTAAATCTTACTTTATTTACACTTGTGGGCTCCACATCTCTCCCTTCTATTAATATAAACTCAGGATGAAATTTTTTCTTTGTCGTAGTCATGCCTTTGTGCCCTAAAAAGTACAGCATGCAAAAGAAGGAAAAGAGGTCTTTGTTTCTCATAAAAATATCAATCACTAACCCCATCACATTTACAGGTAACAACTTATGGCGTAATTAGAATATATTTCTCTCCTTTTCATTGTTTTAGATTTTACTTTTTATTTTAATTAGTCTTTGTCTAGAATGGGGATTTCTGCTGTTATTGGCCAGACAACAGCAAAATGTTTCGAATGCGTTAATAAAAGGACACAAAGTACTTCATATAAGAAGTGCCAAGACCCTTCCAATACCACATATTCTGTGCTGTTTGAAGTGCACTCTTTTAAGTTCTAGTCTACCTAGAATAACTCAGTATTGGGAAAAATACATATTTCCCATAATAAAAAAACCTTGCACAGAGAAGGCGTCCTTTGGAGATAAGAGGTGTGGCTTCCTAAACATGCCATTCTGCTGAGGCTCTGACTGACAGGGAATATGTTCATGAATATGAAGGCTTGTATTTCTTTATCATATATAATGAATCAGATGAGTATAATACATCACAACTATACTGTTCACCCTGCAAACCTCTGGTCTCTGTTCTCTTTCTGGCTTCTAATGTGTATTTATATTTGAGGGCAGCCTGATTCTTCTTCCTTTGCAGATTAAAAGAAATGTTTATTCTAGTTGAATTGTATTTTATGCTCAAAATTCATATTTTATATCTGAATCTCAATTTTACCTTATCCTTGGCAATCCCTTTCTATATTCAGAATCTGACATTTCATAAGTACAGGAATATTGCCTTTTACTATATATTTAATTACTGGGTTTGTTCAACTTCTCTTCTTTAGGCATGAATACTAATATTCTGAACTTGGGATTTCTGTTTTCTTTTAGATATATTTATCACCTCTTCCATCATCTTTTTTCATTCGTATCTTCCCCCATCTTTGATTTTTAATGACATTTCTGTGTATTACTTCTTCTAGTGTAAATATTAATCATGCTATTCATTTATAGTTTTCTTACCCCTCCTTATCTCATCTACCTTCAATTTTATTTTTGCCTCATGATAGCTAGTACTTTCTTCAATTTTGTTGGCCTCCTTCTCTTAGGTCACTCTGTGAATCTAATTGACAACATAAAGTAGATGCTTTCTAAATATTTTGCTGTTGTCACTCTTCAACTTGAATATTATTTTCTCCTTTGCTGATACAAAACATTTTCAGAGATCTCACTCTTACCTATTTTCAGTGCCCCGCTACTTCAACCATAAAGATCACTCTTAATAAGAGTTTTGCCCATAAACAAGGTGGGATGTTTTCCCCGTTTCTCCTAATTGTGTATTTTGATATTAGGAAGTACTCCCAAACATAATAGCCTGGAAGACTGGTAGACATGTACAACTCATCCCTAAAATCCAGGCAGCAAGAATTATTTAATATTGGGTAGTTACTGGATTAAAGGATAATGTTCTGTTTGGCCTTTCTGGCCATCTTGAACAGTCTGAATTCTTTCTATTAAAGTGACAGAGGGAAAGAGAGAGGGAGAGGAAGTGTGAATGATAATCAAGAGCTCTCAGCAAGCGGCTTTCCTACAAATTATCCCCACATAACGTTCTTTGCACTACTCAATTCGTATGTCTTATGTAAAATTGCAAGGCCTGTTCACTAATGCTCTGGATTTATAGTATTTCTGGGAATCACTATGTAAGACAGGATGGAAAAAAATAATGCTATGGCTGTATAGACATGAGGGAAAACAAACAGTGGGTCATAGATAGTAGCTCCCAATAGTAAAGTGGCACTTTTCTGGTTGGTGTAGACCAGGAGTTTTCTACTTTTATGGATGTATTTAGTTTGGTATACATAGTTCTTTCAGATTTTTTTTTTTATTTGAATGCCTTTGGACAGGCTATTCACTCCCTTTATATATGAGCTCAACTTTCCCTATGGGTGAGAATAGAGTCTGATTTACAAGTTTATGTTGCCTACCTGCCTCTAACAGGTATCTGAATTTATAATTAACAGGATAGATCTCACGTCTACAAAAGAAGGCCAGCAAGTTTAACTGTGATCCATCCAGAGGATCAGCATAGTCCATACATTTGGATACATTTTAGTCTTGTAATTACTGAAAGTGTCTTCCAAATTTAACAATAGTGTGGCTCAATATTATTCTAAGTTTTGTCTTATGCTGAGGTACCACAGATATTTCATTTGGAAAAACAATTTAATCATAAACTCAAAAACATATTTGCACTTTTTGATCCAATCAAATTATTTGATTCCCAGAAAGTTCCTTCAAGGTACTTTAGTCTAATGACTTCCTTTTATAGGTACATTTCAAAAATCTGAAATTACTTTGCAAAGATTATATTGCCTGTATATGAGAAAGCCAATATTCTTTCCATACTTCTTTGCACATTTTAGATATTTCATATTGAACTTGTTATTTTGCCAATCCTGTCCAGGACGTCTACTTTTAAGTTTTTTTAACCTATTTATTTTCTTGTTCCAAGGGCATACATGAAAAACATCATTTGAAAATTCATGTAGTTCTAATAAAATAAAAACAATTTTAGATCATTTTTTTAAATTTTTAAATTCAATTTCTAAAGCGCCAGCACCAACCACTTATTTTATTTATTTATTTTTACCTGACGTGACATATAATCAATATTTTTGTGATCATTAAGACATTTTGTGGCTTGTGAAATATACTTGTCTAAATCGTATCACCTTTACTCCTAATTTGTTTTCAACTCAGAGCATTTTGAACCCTTATTTGTATGTTCTTTTTTCCCCAGACAGTCCTCACTTCTTATTTGTGATCTTCAAAACTTAACACTTACTTTATTACCATAAGTAGTCTACAGAATATTTGCAGCAACCCACGGTTAAATTTGTAAAGTCAGAGCCATGGGAATGAATAGATCTATATTAAGCTTTTTTGCTGTTCTTAGTTTTTGTAGAAACGATCCTGGGCTTTTCTTTCAAGCAATCAAAATTAGCATTAATTAAAGACATTATAAGATAATGTGTATTATCAACACAACTTTGTTAAGAACAACAAAGTAATTGAGATATTATCCCCATAAATTGAAAAAAAATGTGTACACACACACACAAGAATTAAAATAGAAAGCAATTCTCAAGTTTTATAAGTTAATCCTTTCCTTTTATGTGGGCATATATGACTTTTTTTTTTTTTTTTTTTTTTTTGGTCTTCTAATGTTAGTGACAGAGAAAATTATGGGCAATGTCTTTATCCCCCAAAAGAGACATTTTTTATGCTTTCAAGAGTAATCATCAACTTTATTTAGGGGTTTTACTGATACTTAAATAATCGTTTATATTTAAGCTAGTGTCATTTGGGTAACCCTTTGTATACTGTTTAATTACTTTCTCTTCAACATAGTTTCAAACTATCTCTTTGTCAGCTCATTGAGAGTTATGTCTTAGGTCCAACATTTTAACACAGTAGTGAAAAGCTCCATAATACATGCTCAAAGAATATACTTATTTACTGGAATTTATATTCACAAAAATGACCTTAAATTAATTAGAATATACTCTAATTCCACTAAACAGGTATCTGGTTTATCTTAACTAACCTTAAAGAAGATGTTAATATTTTATACCACATAGAAATACCCACTGACTATTCAATCATTATGATAATGAGTACTGTAACTCCTAAATCTACACACATCCTAAGACAACGAAAATTTCAACGTGGATACAGTTTTGAGTGGGTAAGATTTGGACAATATCCCTGGACCACTTGTCATGCCTTCCTTCTTCACTTATTATTTCCTTTCAGCTACTGGATGTAAAAAGGTGGCAAGATCAAATTCTTAAATATTCCACAATTGGTAGAACTGATAAAAAAGATGACTATTTCTTAATACACCAGGTGTCAGAATATAAATTATTTACAATAATGGGCTCAAAAGTACTCAATTTTAAATTTATTTACAGTTAAATTTCTTTTTTTATTCTTGGTATTTGCTAATGCTTATACATTATGAACTTTCAGTAAAATTAGAAAAGGAACTGGCTGTCTCTGTAGCTCATTATATCCACCGCACTTTACTTACAGGCATCATTTAAATGCATTTTATCCTCAGTAGTACTCTCAGTTGTTCTAACTAGTTGAAATTGAAAGCCTAACCGCCCAGGGCTTATCTCATAGCAATTTCCCTTTTTGTCCTGGATTTGAAGGTCTTTGTAAAGGAGCCTAGCTATATATACACTACTATTTTGCAAAGCCCTATTACTATTCCGATTTTGCCCGACCCATATATTTCAAAACAACCAGTAACTTGACAAACACATTCACATGCTTGTATGGCCTCAAGGACATATCTGAAATTAAATAAAGTAACCACCTCAAAATAAAAACTTCCTTTTGTCCTAAAAGTTGGCTCCCTTTCCTATACCAGGTGTAATAATTAAATTTCTATTGCATTAACCAGGGACAGTATCTAAGAAATATGAAATTAGACATTTCTCTTCTTCTTCTTCTCCTTCTTTCTCTCATCCATTAGGACTTAGACACCAAAGAAATATTTAGCTTCCATAACTTAACCTGCACATCAACGTGTCTTCAATTAAGAGTTTATTATCCAGTATAGCCCTGATTCTCAAAGTGGGGTTTAAAACCCTTTGAGAACTCAAAGGGATCTGAATTATTTTTGTTCCCTCAGAGTAGGCCCTTATTTCTATCCTTGCAAATATGTTTCACTCCCTCTAGAGTTTAAGAACATGTCAATGTCATCTCTTTCAAAGTTGCTCTCCTTCCTGGAAGGGTCACCTATGGTAAATTTCTAAGTCTGAGTGATTTTCATTAGTGTGTTTTTTTTCCTTAAGCGACTATTTGACATATCTTAGATATTTAAACACCTTTAGTATGGAATTATCTAGGAAAGGAACTGAATGAAGAACAATAAGGATAAAGTGCCCTTTGAAAACAAGCAAAAGAAACATTTTTCCCAAAAAAATAAAAATTTTAATTTATAAATGAAAACAAAAGCATGATTAATTTAATACTTATGGATAATTTGGAACTTTTTTAAATATAAAAATAAGAAAAACTGAAAGTCTTAGAAATGGGTAAAGGAGATTATTGGGTTTTCCTTCAGTGAAAGCTGGGCACTGTCTAGTGGACGCTCTGGGGTCTTCTGTTACTGCAGAATATATACCTTTGAATGTCTTCGATTAAACTATTTTATAATTCTGTAGAAGTTAACTTGTAGAAAACTGAAAGCAATACAGATTTTTCTTGTTCATAATAATTACATGGTTCTCATTTGTGTTAATGGAAATGAAGTTTAACTGGTAAAGGATGTAAATCTCTGTAATTCAGATTTTTATTTTATTGATTTTAAACTCTTACTAGTTCCCTCATTAACTATGAGTGAAAAAATATTTGACGTATGTTCATTTTACATTTGCATAAAAATAATGGTTGACTTTTTTAAAATCACTGAAACACCTTTGGGGTCTCTCCAGACAGGGCAGAGCAGGAAGGAATCTCAAAGAAAAGCCTGTTCACTTGAGTCTGGCAAATATGGACTTTATTCTTGTGACCTCTTTTGTTTCCATAAACTTCTGAGACCTGAAGGATAATCCTTGAGGTTATGACAAAGGCCTGGAGATATCACTTACTAAATGTGCACTGACCCGCAGTGGAAGAAATTTCATAGACTTTCTTGACTAAATAGCTTTTATTGAAAACTTTCTTCAATTACTAATGATATCTCCCTAAAATTGTTTTCTTACCCACCATCAAAGTTCGTATTACTAGTAGCAGATGAAGTTAAAATTAATATATAAGTTGTTTTGTTGAGTTTTCTGCTTTCTCTCTCTTATATTTAAGAGCTGTATGACCAACTTTTATAATTTTTAAAATACTTATAAATGGGGTCTGGTAACATTTACCTGAGGGACAGAATACGAGAGATCATGGCCAGGGAAAATTTTGAGAAATCCAAGCATATAGGTATATTTATGAAACATTTATGCAGTATTTTGCTACATGAATCTATTTTAGAAAAAAAAATGTTATCTGTTGAAATATAAAATAACAGAAAGCTGTTATATCTATATTATTTCCTTAGAAAAATTATTTCTTATCTCCTTCCTGGAATAATTCTTAGATTTAAATTTAGATATTAAGGAAGCATTCACCTTAGTCCCAATAATTAAATATATTAAGTTATATATAACACGTACAATATTCTGAACTAAATTCTTAATTGAGCTGCCTCATACTGTATGTGGAATGCCTTTCACGTTAGCATTCTATTAATATCTGGAAAAATGCATTCATGATTTGAAAACAAGAAAAAATACTTGTAACTTAGGATCAAATTACTTATGTATCCACTCAATACATTTTTATTGAGCTCTGCCTGTGTGGCAGGGCAAAGGTAAGGAGGAAATTAGAAAAGCATGTAGTCTAAACTTTAGGACCTTGCAATTTAGTGGTTTTAGGGCCCTGGTCAGGCTGCCCCAAGGTGGGCCACTTTGGCATAAAGATTTCGAGTTAAAGGTAACCAAAACTCAGCAAATGCAGGAAAAGCTTTGTGCCTCCCCCTCAATGCCTAAATTCAGATTGGAAAGAAGACCCTATAACAAGAAGAGAGCTATTAACAAAGACTCCCCTTTACCTAAGGAACTTATCTGCGTGATAGGGCAACCTTGTTTTTCTTTTCCTTTTTCTTTTTTATTTATTTATTAGAGAGAGAGCAAAAGCAGGGGTGGGGGCAGATGGAGAGGGAGAAGCAGTCTCCCAGCTCAGTAGGGAGCCTGACTCGGGGCTTGGTCCCAAGACCCAGAGATCATGACCTGAGCCCAAGGCAGATGCTTAATGGACCGAGCCACCCAGGTACCCCGGGCAACCTTGTTTTCCTAAACATCTCCTTTCACCTTCCTGCTAATGGTCTTTGTCCCCTTTGTATCCTCAGGCCCTACCCTTATCCTTAGCTCATATAAGCATCAGGTTGCCCCACTGTCTTTGGAATTTCCACGTCAGTGTGGACTCCCTGTGAGCATGCTATTAAATTTAATTTTCTCCTGTTAATCTGCCTCATGTCCATTTGATTCTAAGTTCAGCCAGAAGGACCTTTTAAAGCAGAGGAAGGCCTTCCTCCCTGACACAGTAAAGGCAGACGCATATGCTCACAACTGTATTTCAAATCACACTGTGCCTGAAACATTAGAAGAGTGGTGAACAGAGCACTAGACAACTTATAAAGCTGTGAGTACTATAAGGAAGAAATTAATTCCAAGTGCAATAACGTGTTAAGATTTCAAAGAGTAAGTAGTATTTTACTTGAGCTGTAAAGATCGGTAGGAGTTTACAGAGCAGAGACGTAGAGAAGATGGATGAGCACGCAGGAGCCAGGCAGAGACAGAACAGAGTCAGAGCCATAACAATACATGGAGAACGGCGGAAAAAGTAAGTCATTCAGCATGACCAGAGGGCTGTATACATACAGAATGAGAGAAGAGACGCAGCTAGAAATTCAGATTGTGGAGTATATACTACATGCCAAAATAAGGAATACTGATGATATTAGTGCCCAGTGAGGAGCCACTGATACATTGTTCCATTGTGAAGGAATATAACAAAGCCTCGTTATTTGCGTACTTCAGAGTTTTATAATAATTATATTATTCTCACAAAAATTCACGTCTAGATTAATAACTTGAAAATAGTAGTGGAACCCAAATCTTCGCTCTGTGTCAGTTCAAATCTAAAACTGTGGAAGTTTCCTTAAGTTTCAGGAAGTTTGTACCTTTTCAGAAAGGTCACTTTCTTTTTAAACCATGGACCTCAGTATCCAAAATCATTTGTGGGGGCACCTTGGTGGCTCAGCCATTAAGCGTTTGCCTTCAGCTCAGGTCATGATCTCAGGGTCCTGGGATCAAGCCCCTCATCGGGCTCCCTGCTCAGCGGAAGCCTGCTTCTCCCTCTCCCACTCCCCTTGCTTGTGTTCCTTTTCTCGCTGTCTCTGTCAAATAAATAAATAAATAAAATCTTTAAAAAAAAACAAAAAAACCCCAAAATCATTTGTGAAAGTTCCTTCAAACTACCGGCATGTATTTAGCATATATTTTCTGAATTTTAAACATACTAATTTAGAGCTTTATCTTTTAGTGTGCAAAAATTCAACAACCTTGGTAAAATTATACAAGTACAATGTAAGTACATTTTATTCACAAAACATACCCAAACATAGGTTTTAGTTTTAAGTTTTATGAAGTGAAAAATTACCAAAAAGGGCATCCTTTAAAGTTTCTTAAACCTTTCATTTCTTTTCCCACAAAGCCTTTATTACACACAGCTTTAAAAAAAAAATAATTAAAACCCCTCAAGCTAGAGTTTATAGCAATTTATGTCACACTGAAAAGTCAAGTGAACTACAGATCTGAATCATGGAGATTTCTCTCCTGTTATGAAATGGTCAATATTATGAAGTTTGCTATTATATATTCATGATGCTGTTCAACCCCTACATACAAACATTTACTATCTGACAATAATACTCAATTTGCCAAACTAGCTCCAGTCATCTGAAAGGGCTCAGTATGCAGAGAAGCATTAGCTATTTTGTGTTGGTTTTTATAGAGGGTCTTGTAGGGACCAGACAGGTTCCTTCCATTTTTCTCTTTTAACAGCTGGGTTGCTGATCTCACAAATCATATTTTGGTTGGAAATGAAAGGTGCGCCACTGCCAGCATTTTGTTAGAAATAATGACACACTTTACTACCTGTAAGTGCTGACCGAGTGGTTCTGCCTTTTCTTCCCAAGGTGACTGTAACACAGATTGATGAAAGATTCTGCAGGACGACAAAGGTTAAAGATGCAGACCCGGAGCTAGAAGCCGGTGCTGACACTGATGGAGTGGACTGCGATGAGGATGCCCACATTATTGTCCTATCCTCTGATAACCAATGTAATATGAAAACTGACTACAGAAGAAAGGAACAAATTAAATCCATTAATCAAGCATATCTCTGCTAAACAGTTGTTCTAAAGAGATGAACAAATGAAAAATTTACTGTTTGTTTTCATGCTTTCAAGGATTGGGGAAGAAAATTAATTATAAGGTACTGGCCACACTATTAGTTAAGTTTTTCTTGAGGAAACTATTTATTGCGTTGTCAAAGGACAAATGAACCTCATTAGGGAGATTAGTTTCAGCTGGTAGTTTTGCATTAGGACAAACTAATAATACACACTTCAAAAGATACCCTAAGTAAAATTATGGAAATTGAAAATCCATTTTTTACTTCATTTATGAACTGTTCAAAAATGACCACTCTATTACCTAACATGCAACCAGAAGGAAATCGAATGTAGCCCCACTTTTCACCCAAGTGCCTGAAGGAGAACTATTCCAGTGTGGGTTTTGCAAGTGTTGAGATGATGAACTTATGTATTCAGGGGTTAGAACTCAGCAATGGCATTTTACTCTTACGTTGAAGCATGTCAAGCAGAGCTCCACGCCAAAAGCAATTTTTGATAAGCTCCTTTGAAATCCTTTTCTTTTCAAAATGTTTTAAGTGCCCTGGATAAATAGCAAGCTGACGTCTGGTATTCTGAATTTCCCTTTCAATCCACACAGGTCAAGGCAGGAAAAGGAAAATGCTCCTCTGCTATCAATCCTGTCTGGCCAGTGGACTGAAGCTCCTGAGTTGGCCACGGCCAGTACAGCTCAGTTTCCACATTCATTTCCACCCTGGCCTTTCTGTCGAGGCAGCTAACAAGGGGGCCAATTACCGAGCTGTGTGAGAGGAAGGGCTAGGCTGCGGACACCTGTCTTCCAAAACCTGGAGTGAAACCAGACTCATTCCACAGAGTGTATAAATCAGCTGTGAAATAATAATGACTTTTTTGGATTCAACTGACCTGGACTGGATTCAGACTGCTGACCCAGAAAGAAAAGGCTTCACATATCCCATTACCAGTCCAGTGAGCCATTGAAGACATCCCTATCCTATTCTGACTCGCTTTTATTTATAGAAGTCTTGCTTTTGTTTATGGGAATGCAAGCCAAATTGACATTTACTTACTGTTTGTGTTTGGTTTGTAGTTTAACTTCTCTAATTTAACAGTAGCTTTAGGGGCATGGCCGTTGACTGAATCAGGTCAAAATGGTATCAAAGTTCACTGCTTCAATCCCTAAGCCCTGCTATTGAGGAATGATGAAGGTAGAGTTTTAAAATATTTTTCTTAATATAAAACTAAAGGGTTTTCTTCAGACAGATTATCTCATGATATTAAAAAAGAAAGAAAAAAGAAAGAAAAGAAAAAAGTTCCAGCTTATTTTTTTTTTTTTTAAAGAAAATTATGTGTGTCTATAACAGTCATTCACACTGCCAATCCCATTGGCCTGGGGTGGCTAGGGATCTTTCAGAATTAGCTAAGAATTTTCTTTTTCCAAAATAAGTGTGCCACCTGAGAGGAGGATCCCAGTTGTGTAGGGCTTGGAGATTAAACAATATAGGGGCTCCTTTTAAAGAAAAATAATATAATTTGCAAATACAAAACCAGATCTCTTAGTTTGGGTGTCCCAAAGGCAAACTTCAAAAGGAGAATATGGGTAAAATTAGCTTATGTGGGAAGCGACCCAATAAGCACAATGAGGAAGTGAAGTAATGACATGGAGAAGGGAGAAAGCCAATAAAGGAGCACCAATAATAGAGTCAAAATTCAAGCAGTTGGGGCTTGCCCTTGCTGTGGGTACTCTGCAAGAGAATTTTTTTTGAAGACTGATTGATTGAATGATTGATTGATTGACTGATTTACTGTAGAGAAGAGGGGAGGGGCAGAGGGAGAGNGAAAGAGAGAATAGAGAGAATCTCAAGCAGACTCCCTGCTGAGTGCAGAGCCCGATGCCAGGCTCGATCTCATGACCCTGAAATCATGACCTGAGCCGAAATCAAGAGTCAGATGCTTAACCAACTGAGTCTTCCAGACGCCCCATTCTGAGGTCACACCTCAGAATCCCACATCAAGGGACAAGGAAACTTGGGTCTATACTTCTCCTATTCCTCACTGATTGAAAATTATAACTGAGAGGGGTAGGAAACTCCTGGCATTTGGGACCTTCTCTATGCTTGTGTATATTCATAGGCTATGCACACTCACAACCAGAGCAAGTCCATAGGAAGGGAAGGCTTTGAGGTAGCAACCATGGAAGTGGACAGAACTGCCCAGCAGAGCCCTAGCTGACTTCTGGAGGAAGCCTGGGGTAGAGAATACAGGAAGGGTACTGACAGCTCCTTCTATATTAAGTATGAAAGCACATATTTAATTAAATAATAAAATGAACCACAGCCAATCACGAATTTTAAAATGTGACAACTATGGTTATTTCAGTGTTACCCACAGTGAAGGTAAGTATGACACAGGGAAGGCCAAAATGGGGTGTGATAACAATCTTAATTGAGTGCTAATTTTATTGTTTTATTGTTGCCATGGTATAATAATAATGATGATGATGATGATGATGATGATGATAGTAGTAGTAGTAAATGCATGAACACATTGCCAGGGTCTTTCCCAGTATGTCAAAAGGGATCAACATTAAGTGAGGGCCCCTGAAATTCGGGCTTAAGTAAATTCTCAGTAAACTGCCTATGGCTGCTATTACTGAGTTTTTCTTATAACCCTCATATGCATAATTCAGAAATTAAGTTGAGCACCACTTGTCAAAGTATTTTTTTTTTAAGATTTTATTTATTTATTTGACAGAGAGAGAGGCAGCCAGCTAGAGAAGGAACACAAGCAGGGGGAGTGGGAGAGGAAGAAGCAGGCTCCTAGCAGAAGAGCCTGATGTGGGACTTGATCCCAGGACCCCGTGATCACGCCCTGGGCCGAAGGCAGACGCTTAATGACTGCGCCACCCAGGTGCCCCATGTCAAAGTATTTTTGAGTGAGAAAAAGAAATACAGGGGCATCTGGGTGGCTCAGTTGGTTAAGTATCCTTTTTTTTTTTTTTAAGATTTTATTTATTTATTTGACAGAGACAGAGACAGCCAGCGAGAGAGGGAACACAAGCAGGGGGAGTGGGAGAGGAAGAAGCAGGCTTCTAGCAGAGGAGCCTGATGTGGGGCTCGATCCCAGAACGCCGGGATCATGCCCTGAGCCGAAGGCAGATGGTTAATGACTGCACCACCCAGGCGCCCCTAAGTATCCAATTCTTGATCTCAGTTCACGTCTTGGTCTCAGGATTGTTGCGTTCAAGCCCTGTGTTGGGCTCCATGCCCAGCATGGAGCCCACTTTAAAAAAATACAAAAATTTCAATACATGCAAATATTTGTGATAATTGATAAACTATTTATACCCTAATTGCTCAACCATGGCACTATTGCTACTTTGAGCTGGATAATTCTTTGTTGGGGGGGGGGGGCATCCTATGAATTTTAGGATGTTTAGCAGCATCCCTGGCCTTTACTACTGAATACAATAGCACATCTCCCCCAGTTGGAACAAACAAAAATGTCTCCAGACATTGCCAAAATGTCCCCAGGGCCAAATCACCCCAGTTGAGAACCAATGAATTAGAGGACAGGAGACGTTGCAAACTAGAGATTTGACAAATTTAAAATATCTGGGATTTGTTTCAATTTGGTTCACTTGCCCACACATCTTAAATTTACTTCTATGCTATTGCATGAATAAAACAATCCTCCTACTCATTTTTTTAATATTTACACTAGGATATTACCTACACATTGTGTGAAGGAGGAAATGTCTTAATGACTGAACCATAAACTTGTTTTGAAGTTACAATTGAAGATTATAAAGATATAAAGACCCTTTAAGGAGCTACGTAGTTATCCCAGATTGCTCAACATTCCAGAAAAGTAAAAACATCTACTGTTTTTAAACAATTCTGGGATAGAAGCCAAATATTCTATTAGTTATTTAAAATGTTTATGTAAAAATGGTGGGCTAAGGGCAATATTAAATTTCTCTCTGGTACAATATACAATGAAAACTTTAAAGAAATATTTATGATCTATGATACATGTATAAAAAGTATTTAACATAAAATATACACTAATAAAGAATAGTGTTTCATTGAAAACCATAACTGTATAGTAAAAATTCCATTAAATTCAACTGTCACTTCACAAACAGCTCCCATATGCTATAAAATTTTGCCAAGTTCTTAAAGGTAAACAAGTAGGTTGACCCTTGAACAACACAGGGTTGAGGGTACCCAATCCTGTGGCAGTCAAAATCCACTAATAACTTATGACTCCCCAAAAATTTAACCACCAATAGCCTACTATTGACTAATAACCTTACTGATAACAAAAACAGTTGATTAACACATATTTTGTATGTTATATGTGTTATACACTGTATTCTCACAATAAAGTAAGCTGGGAAAAAAAAATATTATTAAGAAAGTCATAAGGAAAAGAAAATACATTAACAATACTGTATTATATTTTTCAAAAAGTCTGCATATAAATAGACCTACATAGTTCAAATCTGTGTTGTTCAAGGGTCAATTTTATAAGCAAGATAAACTTTTTGCCCTTAGAAATTGACAATCAAGTAAAGGAAGGAATACAAGTTCATGAATAATTACAAACAATAAATGTAACAAAGAGTGCCCAATGATGCTATTCCTTCCAAATAGTAACCTAGTAATACTAAGAAATGTTAAGAAATGTCCACAAAAGAAGGTAAGCTCCATAGTTAAATAACTTCGGGAAATACTGGATGGCATATTCATAGAGACATCCACATTATCATATAAAAGCCTCTGGGAGATTTGTCAGAAGAAACATCTATTGGAGTTTGCTTAACCCAACATTTTACAAACTAATTTGTACAGAGCATAATTCTTTCACAAGATTAAAATTTGTTGAGCTATCAAATCGGAAAAGATGTATTAGAGAATTTAATTTCCACCAAAAGATGAAAGAAGTATAGTAGAGAAAGTGCAATTTGAAGGAGATACTATACAATGGAGAAAATTTTCCTGTAAAGAAATGTGGACAGAGACCACAGACGGTAGAGGAAATACCAAGATTTAAAAAATTCAGGTCTTATCATGAGACAGCCTGATGGAATTATAAATACATGTGGGAAGCTATTCCAGCAGAAGTAAAATCTCAGCAAGTGCTTCTGAAATTTTAGGTTAAGGTCAGTGAATTCCAGGGGAAGGTATCTGGACTTTATTCTGTAGGCCATGTAGAGACACAGATGTTTTGTAAGAACAAAATGATCAGAATAGTAGCTTAATATTGGAAGATGAAAAATTAAAGTAGAAAGCAAGTTACAAAGTCCCAGAGAGCTTAAGAACATTTATTCTAGAACCACGCCTTGTGAAATATAAGCAAGTGCAGAGTTCCAACCAGAGACCCTACTGGCCTCTTCACTTGGAAATAAAGGCCATGATCCTTGGCCTGATAGTTAAGGCCCTTCACAAACTGACCCGTTTTTGCTCATTTAATAGCTATCCTTCCCAGTCTTAAGTCACACACCCCTTCTCATACAATCTACACTCTAGTCTAACTGAATTACTCAGTCCTCAAGTAGTTCATCTATAAATCAGAAAGGAAATTAGGAATAGAAATTTAGATATAGAAGTAATCCATTTGAGATAGAAATAAGTTATGTTACATAAAATAACTCTTCCAAAAAAGTTACTCACAAAGCACATCTGAATAAATTGTGGTAGAGTAATTATAGCACATATTATTCAATTATTGCTTTTAGAATAGACGAGTTCAGGTCCTGGCTATCTCAGTGACTATCTGAATTTGGCTGGTAATGTAACTGCTAGTTGTGTGCTTCTGGAAAGGCCTCAACCCTTCTATGTCACAGCTTTCTTGGTTCTTAAATGGGGGTCATAATAGAATTTATCTCCAGGGTTGTCATGAGGATTAAGGAGGTAATTGATATACATGCTCAGTGCAAGTTCTGGCACATATCCTAAGTAATCAATAAATGTTAGATCTCATTCTCATTATAATATGATTAAGTATTACATGAGTATCACTACTTTCCTCTGGAAAATGGGTCTACTGATTCACTGAGCTCCTCACAAAGGCATTACGAATCTCAGGTATCTACTTTATGTGAAAGTTCTATTTATACTCTAAGATGCTATCTAAGTGGAAAATACTATGAGTATCACTTGACTGGCTTTTACTTCCATCTACAGTGACTCAATGAATCAAACTACCTTCCTCTTCTATCCTGATTAATCAGGATTGTTTGGCATGAAAACTGGATTTTCAAGTCTAGGTTTTGCTAAAAGAGCTTCTTTATTGGAAGAATGTTGGGGTAACACTGAGTTGAAGAAAAATCTGCAGAAACTAGGGCTCTTCTGGAGGCCTCATTGACTATAAAACACATTTTTAATCCAAGAAGGACTTTTACCACCTTTTCCCATCCCATCTCTGCTTATGTGGGTCACCTTCATTCACTTTCATTCACTTAGCCTCTTCCATGGAGGCATGAAAGCTGATGGCTCTGAGACTACATTCTCAGAACTTAAGGACCTGAAAAAAAAAAAAAAGGATTTCCCTTCCAACTAACTATTCTTGGAAAACTCCAGGAGAAGGAATTTGATTGTGTCTTATATAACTTTTTTTTTTCATGTGTCATTCCATTAATTCAGTAAACATTATATGAAAACCTATTAAATTCCAGGTCATGTTCTCAGCCTATGTATAAAGGAATGAACAAGACTGTCTGTCTGTCTGTGTCTCTCTTCGTGTGTGTGTGTGTGTGTGTGCGTGCTGAATTACAATGGAGGAATCAGAGAACCATTAAGAAAAAAAAAATAAAATTTAGTTAAGTAAAAGTACAATGAAGAACTTAATACAGAATGGTGTGTGACACAAAGAGGGCACTTTTAGATAGCCAGAAGAATGGCAGCACCTTACTGGGTCAGTTTAGTTAGGGTTTTCTGAAAGAAAGTGGATCAGAAACATAAAATTGAGATGAAGAAGCCACAGTTCCCTCAAAGGAAAGGGGTGTGGTTATCTCCCATTTTGTTATCCCCAAAGACAGGATGCTAAGTAAACAAAACAAAGATGTCCATTACATCCTCCTGTTCTGGTTTTTTCATCAGTCTAGGTAAGTTTAAGCTTCAGACAAGACATGATAAAACCCCAGGGTCACATTACAGATGGCCTCCCGGCCATATTAGCTATGGAGGATTGTAGCCACAGAAGATGCTGCTTAGCCATTCCATCATTTCGTAGTTTACACAACAACACTAAAGTTTCCAATCCTCTCATTCAGGAAGTAATAAAATTATTAAGCAGTTATTAAGCAGTAATCTTGAGAAATCATTTTAAACGGGGAAATAAAAGTATATTCCTAAAAATGTATGGAAAAATTATTACTTAATAATACATATGTTGGAGTATATCTCTTGCACAACTAAAAGTTTTAAAAACTGATCCTTGAGATAGTGGTTGAAGAAATAAAGTGTAATGAATGACCAAGCTACGTTCTAATTTAGATATTGACAGTTCTTTTGTACACATTTTTTAAGGCTGCTAATAAACTTTCCACTCTAATTTTCATTCTTTTTATGTGTTTTGTCTTTCTACTGATGGAGTTACAAGAGTCTGGAGGTAATAGGAAGAATATAAAGAGAGACTCCCTCCTCAGTACTGCTTCTCATCCTTGTACACAATCTTATTAAAGCACTTCTTATACATTATTTTAATGTATTTGTTTATGGCTCTGTCTCCCCTACTGGTCTGGATGTTTATGAGGGCTGGTACTACTCAGAGTTTTTTTTTAATCTCTAATTCTTCTCCTTAAAGAACGTTTCACCTTACAGAAACAAAATGGATGAAGCAAACTGATCACTTATTTCACTTCTCAGCATAATGTCGGAAGAGTCATAAAATTGTTTCCCTTCATCGGGGGTGCAATGTGGCAATACAAGGGTGGTCGTGCAGACTCAGCTCAACCTTTCCAGCAATTTAATTGGATGCCATTGGGTGCTGTCTCGGTGGAGCATTTCCCATAAGAAAAGGATTCTTTTCTGTGACCTCCGATGTAGTGAAAACTATTTGGCTCAATTTCATCTTTTCCAGAAGAACAGATCCAAAGAGAAATTACAAAAGAAATGTAATAGCATTTTTACTCCTTTCTGCTGGAGGGGTTTGCAATGTGACTGCTTTAAAACTTACTATTTTGCAAAAGCCAATTTTCTTCAAGAGGCCGTTGGCACTCAAATCAGCAGCACAATAAACTTGCTAGAATCAGACTATATGTTGAATGATGAAAAAAATCGCTGCAATTTTATAGAGCAGAATGACTCACTTTGTTATATTATTTATTTATTTTACTATATAATACATGTTAGAATTGAGATGAAATGGGTGTTTCTGGTTTAAGTTCAATGCTTACTCCACAATTTGGTGAACCCAAAAGCAGATACTCTATTATACTTTCAGAATAGGTGGCATCATAAGGGTTGACTATTCAGACATCTGAGCCTGACAAGCCCGGATTCAAACCCCAACTCTGTCACTTACTAGCTCTATAAAATTAGGTAGCTTCTCTGTGCCTCATTCTTTTTCTGAAAAATAAGAAAAATATATATGCGTATCTCTACATAAATATATAATATACTAAGACATATTCATAATATATGTTCATATCTATGTATACATGTGCTGATATGTCAATCCCAATTATATATTCAAAAACTGGTAAACATTCACCAGATTGGTCCACAAAGCCACTGGAACCACTGGACTTTAGCTATTATTGGACACTTGTGAACTGGATTTGCCCATTTGTCACCCATCCTCTACACAGCCCCATTCCAAGAGGAGGGCCATAATGATTTTTCAGGTCTTGATATCAACTCAAACCCGGTATGCAATAATCCTGGGAATACCTAAGCATTGCCCTTTCCTCAGTGAACAGTCACCTGAGCAACCCCCTTCCACAGCTGCCACACTTACCAATCACCATGTTATAAACTTGTTCCTTACCTTTACCTGAAGTAACTGCTTATTAAGGTTTGATGAAAATGTGCTTCAACTTCTGTTTCCCTGAAATCCAAAACTGTGACTATCTCTTCTTACTTCTCACTCCGTTTCCTTTCTTACTTATAAACTTGTGTATATTTCAGGCTTCTAATCCCTAACCCCTCCCCTATATTTTGTTCCCAAACCTGGTTTAAGTTCCCCAATCTGGCCCCTCAGTGACACCACGATGTTCTCCTATTACGGTTCCAGTCCAAATAAACATCACCAGCAAGACAGTATCCCATAGCAACTCAGCTAAAATGCCCACCTTTTCCTCTTCAAACTCTCTAACTCTTCCCCTCTATTGCTGAACTTACTAGTATTCCTCTGTGGTATCAATAAATGTTGACTTCTCAACTTTTCAAGCTACTTATATAGCTGTGCTTACATGTGATTTTACAAAAGACACGGTCACCTATGTTCTTGTTTTCTTACTGTCATTCTCTAAATGGATGTTTTTTTTAAGATTACCACCACCATCTACTCTGTTGTTGTTGTTGTTGTTGTTGTTGTTGTTCTGAATGTTAAAACAAAAACTGGCTGAAAATTCAGAATACTGTGAGGCATTAGAAAAATATATGACATATAATTCTAACTGAATGCTCATTCTGCTCAAATATTTTAAGCCCTAGAATACTCCCCTGAGTACTGTTTCACACTTTTATGATTTTCTAAATCTTTGCAGTTGGCATCATAGTCACACAACATACAGATTTAGCATTCTGATATCTTCCTTTTGAATTGAACTCTTTATCATTATGTCATGCCCTTCTTTAGATTTAGTTATGCGTTTTAGGGCAGGGCTCTATACTGGTAAGACTCCATCAACTGGTGCACCTTTGTTCTAAAGCATTACTTTTCTTCTTGGGCTTTTAATTGACATCTTATGGATCTTTATCTCATCACTGCAAGACTGCAGGATACTGAGTTTTGCCCTTCAGAGGTTTTTAGCTCAGCTCTTTAACATTTCACCTCACACAGTTTCAAAGTTTGATTAAGGTCTTGAGATTAAAAAAAAAAAATGGGTATGTATTTGAGTTCTCTCACATGGGCCTTTTCAGTCCCAGATGAAGGCCAAAGAAACTCCTGGATCTCTATCCCTCAGCTGATTTTTTACCAGGACTATTTCTGGGTTCTCAGACTCTAAATAGCCCAAAAATAAATGTGTACCAGCAAGAACGAACTCTAAATCCCTCCTGTCACTTCACTCTTGCTTTTTATCTTATCTGATCTCTCTTGTTCTCAAGCTCCTTCCCCCCAGGTGGGTGGGCCTTTGTTTTTAAGCACTATGTCATTTCACTGGCCCTTTGAGTTTCAGAAAATGTCTGGTACAAAAACCTAATCATATATTCAAAGCCCTCCACTCTCAGGTGGAAAAACAAAACAAAACAAACAAAACAACAACAACAACAAGAAAAAAGCCCTCCAATCTCCAAATTTATCATTTTAGCAACTCATACCACCATTAAAATATTTGATGATTTGGCTCTTGATCCAGGAGGGGCCTTTGGCTTGGTCCACGTTCCCATCTACAGTCCATGCCCAGCACCAGAAAATTGCTTACACAGAAAAATAATAGCTGCCAAACATCAGTTCACATATGAACAATTCTCCCTTCAATGGAGCTTTCATTCACTTTAGTCCTTCCACGCCTTCCACAGCACTTGGCTTTAAAAATACAGTTTTTGGAACATATCCAGGTTTCTCTAGTAGTTGTCAGAGAAAGCACTGCCCTGCCAAGACCAACTACACCTAACTCAAAAGCAAGAGTTCAGTTTTGTTTTAATGTTCAATTTGTCCCTCTTGGCCTCTAGTTTTCTTTCCTGAAAGTTGAAATTTCTATCTGATCCTATTTAATACAATCTTCAGTACCCGTGAAAAAAATATCTTCCTTCTGGCAAGGCTCACCTTGAGTTTTACTATCTCAAATACCAAATCAGTTATTTCACTAAGAATCTTGGTTCTTCTAGTAAAGAATAGCATTAGAGCAGTAGAGACCAAAATCTTGGCACTGATGTTGTATTTCAGATTGTTTCAAGGGACAGCTGGGTAAGTGCTACCAGAAACTCAATAGTTATAAAAAATTATCCCTTGAAAAATGATGAGTTTGTGTTATTTCTAATTTGATTACAAATATTACTATAATAAATTTATTGACATACTTCCTCCTTTCAATGAAATTTGATGTACTACTTTCTGATATTATAATGTATTGTTTAACTTATTACCAAATCTCCCTTTTTTTTCTTCCTTTTAATTCTTGAATTAAGTATCCAGAGATTGGTTATATGGCAAGAAAGTCAGTAGATAACATTGTCAAACACATTTTAATATCAATTATCCAGAAAATATTTAAAAAAAAACTGTTAGCCTTTCTCTGAAAGCAAATAATACAGACAAATTCACTAACCTAGGTCATATATATTTCAGATAAAGTCATAAACAAGGAAAAGTATAAGCAGACCAATATAACATTTTGGTTTTGTATTTTGCTTTCCTAAAATTCGTCTTCTCTCTGTGACAGTGCCATCATTTATACGGTCAATTGCTCTGATCTGAAAGAATAAATATTCTTTTATCTTCCCAAGAGACTCCAGTGATTGTAGCCCACACTAGATTCTTACATTAAGCTCCCTCAAATGCCAGGAGACTGGAATGCTGTCTTCCTAGATACTTACATTTCCAAAGAATGAAGTACAGACCTGAGAGACATCTCTAGATCATAAAAGCCAGAGACAGTAGGCATTTGTCTAGTCCTTGGAAAAATGTATTTACATTCCAAAAAGTTAGTATGAGATCAAAGGACCTTTCCATCAAAGGAACAAAGGTGTCTCCCTTCTTTTAGGAATCTCTCTGTATATATTTTTGGGAATAAACACACACACACACACACACACACACACACACACACACACATGTATATATACACATGTATATACACACACACACATATATATATTCCCAAATACACACACACACACACATATATACACACATATGTATGTACATATGTATATGGATATAAATGTGCATATATGTGTACATATATGTATATATTTATATGCATATATATGTATATGTATACAAATTGGGGAAAAACAACCACCTATTTTTGCCCTTTATCAATGAAGTGCTGGCCATTTATGTAGATTTTTCTGGCTGAGTTTCATCATGTTACTAGAGGTAAGGTCTGGGGCAAGAAGGGCTGAAGCACTTCTTATTTGCTATACGGTAATCAATTAGAAATATATCTTTGACCCAGGGCATACTCAGGAATGTATGCAAGACAATAGTACTTTTAGTTACTAACATATTTTATTTGTAGCTTAAAATTTACATTATATTTAGGAACCTACAATATCAAAACATGTATAGGGGCATGGTGTATCTATGGTCTGCTGCACTATATTCTGATGTAGCTGTTCCAATGCAAGTTTTCTCCATTGATTATTGCCCTAAACACTCGGCTCATAAGCTCATATTTAGAACTCCTACTGCCATTAGATTTATGTGTATGTGGCGTGTTGTGTATCCAATATACAGCAAAGCAATATAATGTGTGTGTGTGTATGTAATCTTCACAGAGCTACCCAATTAGTATCCTCACAACTTGAATAATTTAAAAAATATTCTACAACATGTCACTTGGGGTTTTTTTGCCCCCAAAGATTTGTAGACAGATACAATGCTACTATCCTCCACTCACTTCCTAGTTCAGACGCTACCAAAATTATAGCCATCAGTCAACCTAAACAATTTCACTGTTTATAGTCTTGAAGAGGAGTAATCTTAAAATAATTACATAAGCATTTTTTGAAACTCCATCTTATTTCTAAACTAAGAAAGTCATCTTCCCCTAAAGAAAATTATAATAGGAGGAGAAAAGTCAGGCAATATATTAGTTATAGTGCCTTGAGACTATCTCAATGTATTATATAGAGTAACACCAGGAATGAAGACACTTCTCAATTTCTCAGGTATGAATAAATCATTTTCCCCAGCCTGGCATCACATAGACATTTATATATCCATTTAATGAAATCAGAGGTTTCTTCTTGTATACTCTGTAAAATTTTTACTGCCAATTGAAGAAATTCAGGACAAGCAACCTCAAAACATGATGCTTTGGTATATTGATTATTTTGATCTGAAGGCACTTGAAAAACAACAAATGCAGGGAGAGGCTTTCTCTAAATTCCCTTTATCTGCTTAAAGAAGGATCCTCCAAAAGGAAATCAATGGTTATAAATCCCCTCCCAAAGTGTTTCACCAACCAGGGAAGTCTGACTCTTTTCACAGAAGAGGAGACAAAGAAGTCAACACCATAACCACACAAATTGTCACAAATTATCATACTCCCCCCATCTATTCTTCTAAGGGCCCATTCATCTTTCCTAAAAATAATTTATACTCCCCTAAGTTACCCATTCCTCTATCAAGGCGATATATAAGCTCTTAAATCTCACTGCCTTTTTTGCTATTTTTGCTATTTTGCTTTTTCTCCTGTGATGCCCCCATGCATGTAATATTAAAAATAAATAAACTTATAGACTTTTTCTCTTATTAATATTAATGTCTCTTGTCAGTTTATTTTATAGACTCAGCTATGGAAACTAGGAGGGTAGAAGGAAAGTCTTGCCCTCCCCTACACAATTAATAGTAGTATCCCTATTTTTACTTTTATGCACAAAAGTGTTCAAAGTTTCTCTGTGATAATGAGATAAAGCTTTCCAGGTCTTCCTTAAACTAGCTTTGATCCAATTTTCTGCCACTCTGATCCTTGTTCCCAGCAAAGAAATTCTCAGATCCAGTTTGATTTGATACTCCCCATCACCCAAATGTACCACAGGAATTGTTGTATCATATTTTCTTATCTAGTTTCTCCTATCAGTGATGGCTTTCTCTAATTTCTTTCACATTAAACTTCCTATTTTATAAACAAATTAGAGTATCGCTTCTCGGCCTTTTGGCTAAGATCAAGTGTAGAAACAAATTAGAGTAAACATTTGAGATTTTGTAATTCAAATACCATTTCCCTTTCACCTTGTGAATGAACCTATATTTTCCTTAGGGAATTATATATTCCCAATCATATAATCCCAATTAAATATATAATTCTCCACTTACTGTGATTTAAATGGCACTGCCCCCCATCCCTCACTGTCTTAACTGAGGTAGGCAGTGGACTCTGCCCTTCGCAACCCACATATCCCACTTTTCTGACTACAAGTCAGTGATGGTCACATGACTCTAGTCAGTCTAATCATACATATCTGTAGGATTGCAGCTGGGTAACCTCGAGGAAAGGATTTCTTTTTCTAATGTGCTTGGGAGTTCTGTGAATTTATGCCTGAAACCGTAAGGGATGAAATGTGGAAAATGCTTAGTTGATACTGTTGGATGGGAAACATTTTTCCCTATCCATCAAGGTTCTTCCAGGTGGTCTAAGACCAAACTGACATGAGACAGATTAACAGAAGAAAATCAAACAAAATGTTAATAACACATATATCTTCTGTATACATGGGAGAGACCCAGGAAAACTGAATAACTCCCCAAAATGGCTGAAGCCATCACCTTAAATACCATCTTCAGGTAAGGACAAAAGAAGATATTGGGGAAAAGAAAAAGATGTAGGGGGTGAGGAGTCAATTATGACCGGTTACCAGGAAAAGCATAGGAAGTAAAAGTAAGGTTTTTATACAGATTTAAGTTCATGACTTTTCCATCGATAAGTTTTTAGAAATTTAAAGTCCCTCTCTGCTCCCTGGTACAGCTCTGAGGAGACACCCTTACAAATGGAGATCTCATGTACATATCTTTTACAAAAGGGTAATTTCTACTTGATTTTCAGAGCTCTCTTGTGTCTGCAGTTTCTTAAATATAATCAGCCTAAAATTATCAATATGCCAAAGTACAGCTTCAGGTGGAAAAATATGCACACCTGTACAGTACAAGGACAGTGAAGAGGTATGCAGAGAAAAGAGATTGAGAAGAGATGAGGGAAAGAAAACTTGGGTTTTCAAGACATGGTAAGAGCCCTAAAATCTAGCCTTGTTTGAAGAAATTTCTTTGCTTAAATATTCCCTCTGCATTTTTTCAATCAAGGGAACATTCACATCCCACATCTCTTTGCCCTATACCAAATGTTTAGAAGGAATAGTTCCTGAATGATGTACAGACTTATCACATTTATATCACATTAAGTATGATATATATTTTATCTTTATAAAATCAGGATTGCAGTTTTAAGATATAATTTCTTTTAAAGATTGATTTAAAACATAAATGCATGATAGTCAACTGAAATGGTTTATTTGTGAAAGAAGTAGACATTCATAGATTTTATTTTCCTTTTATCTCATGGTTCAAAATTTTAATTATAAAGTTACATTCATCTAATACAAAAAGGCATAACATATACTAACTTTTTACTATTAAAAGTAGTATTTCACTCAAAATTAATTTAGGGATGATTTTATTTTCTTCAAGCAGTATCATTCACTTCGTGTTCATCATAATTACAATAAATGTCACAATTCTAGGTAAAAACCAAGAAAATATCCTTAAAGGAAATTATTTTATGTGTTATATTATTGAACAAGCACATATGTCCTTGACAAAGAAAACAATGTTTTATATAAATAGGATAATTAAAAAATAAAAACATATTTTCCTACAAATCTACTTTTTTCTCAAAATAATTTAGTCATGAAAATTATATAAGAATATAGAAATGTAATTGCTATTTTAATAATTCCATTTTCACTGTGTCTTAAGTTAATATAAGATTTTTTATACAATCTTTGCTATATTTGATTTTCAGTCCTATAGCCTGTTAGATTAACTGCATATATAACTATTTACCTTAATCTTAGTAGTGACTGTCCACATGTATGATTATTTGACATACCATCTAATCACGCATTGTCCTAGGCTCTGTCACAGAATTGTTAAAGCATTAGGAAAAAGCCCCACTTTTAATATAATAGAGTAGGGACAAAAAGACAGATTATCCAATTATACTATGATTCGTGCAACTTTCATCATTCTAACGCATATTAGCATTGAGGTAGGTGTATATATCTTATTAGTGATAGGAAGTCACATAACTTTAAGATGCCACTGTAAATATTTCATATTCTAACAATATGACTTTTCCTTATGTACATTAATTTCTTTTTCTATACCTGAGGCAAAATTTTCATTGCTTCCTAAATAAGAGATATGAGAAAATGCAATATAATGAGCAACAAGCCTAGACAGGACTAAGCTTGACTAATAAAATGTTCTATAAAAGATATATTTTCTTTAGTGGCCCAATTCTGCATGCTAAAATATTACTTTCATTCTGAGTTAGGGCCCATGAGATTGAACCACCTCTCTATAACAATATTAGTAAGGAAAATTTTTTAGGACTTACAGAGACAGCCAAAACACTAACATATGATGATTAAACCTACATTAAATCATAAAAACAAATACAGTTTATTTAGAATACAGTAGGTTCTTTCCTGATATGTTAGGACATAAGAAAAGTGGCAAAGTAAATATATCTTTTTGGAATGTTAATTGAGGAACATTATTCTGTTCAGTTAGGGACCATATTTCTGGAATATAAACTTTTGCAGAAAAATCTTCAATACTAAAATCAGGAACTGCTTGAAACTATTATTACTTTCACATGGGTTTTTCAACTTTCATTTTTTTAAGTACATAATACATTTAGATAATACATATTTCAAGAGATTTAAAAAAAATTTGGGTCCTACCTCTATCCTTTGTCCCAGGCTATATTTTCAATGATGTTTCTATAGTGACAAGTCTCAGAAGATAGTGTCTCCTTTAGAGCAAAGAAGGGGCGTGTTTATGCCAGGATAAAAGATTTTGGTTTCCAAATCACAGGGCTCCTGAAGCTCAATAGTCCTACCCTATAACTCAAACCACTGCATATACAGGTATCTAAGCCCTTTACATCACCTTCAAAGGACTTGGAGGCAAGAGAAAATGCCAGAAATATGCCAATGCACATGTTGCTTGCCTGACTTGAGATATAAAGTCCTTTATCTCTGCCCTAAGAGCTTGTCTCTGTCAGCTCTGATGAAATTGGAACACGCTCACTTATTAGCTTGTTAGTAGGTTAAAATCCCAGAGTTTTCATAGTTCTTCACAATTCTGCAATAAGAACAAAATGCTAGCAGACATGGTTTACTGGATAAGGAAAGATAACGGCCCCGATAGCACTTGCAGGTATACAAGAAGACTCTCCATGATCTGGCTGTGAATACTCTGGTCTAAGTTGTGCGTGAGGAGGTTGAGGAGTCCGTCTCTCACTGTCCTAATCCTCCAATGAAAGTTCAGAAACTGAGTTATGAGAAGTAGGCTTGAAAGGGTATCTTGGGGGACGCCTAGGTGGCTCAGTCAGTTAAACATCAGCCTTCAGCTTAGGTCATGATCCCAGGGTCCTGGGATCAAGTCCCACACCAAGTCCCGCATCAGGATCCTTGTTCAGCCACAAAAACAGAATGAATTCAGAGGCTTGCTTATGAGGGTAGAGCTGCTCTCTCCCTAATCACCTCCTGATTCCTCCCTCTCTCTCCATTTTGACTTAGCTGCTTTAAAGGGAAAGATAATCACAGTTGAGGTCCGTCTGTCCCCACGGACAACTAAAGGCCATACACACCCATCCATGTACGCTTAGAAACTTTGAGGAGAGGAGGAAACCCAACTTTTATGGCTTTGTCGGAAAACATCTCTAACCTATCTCACCCCATAAGAGAATAAGAGGTGCTAATTTAGGTAGGAAAGAGAAAATAATCTGACCTTGCGGGTAGAGCCATTTTGATCAATTTACTTTTGTTGCTATACTAAAAACTCTAACAATTAAAAATAATAATGTTAATGTTAGTTATTATAAACATTTAATGTATTATGTAAGAATCTTTGCTATATTAATGACCTCAGTTAAATTTACTCATTCAGCGACAATTTCCTGAGTTTCTATAATAGCACATTGCTAGAGTTATAAGGATATGGTATCTTTTTTTTTTTTAAAAAGATTTTATTTATTTATTTGACAGAGATAGAGACAGCCAGCGAGAGAGGGAACACAAGCAGGGGGAGTGGGAGAGGAAGAAGCAGGCTCCTAGCGGAGGAGCCCGATGTGGGGCTCGATCCCATAACGCTGGGATCACGCCCTGAGCCGAAGGCAGACGCTCAACCGCTGTGCCACCCAGGCGCCCCAAGGATATGGTATCTTAATACCTGATACCCGTAGGCACTTAAGTGATCTGTTGAACTGATCTGAAGTGAGGTGAAGCAAATTTCATTAAAAGCTTTCTTATTAATGGAGCTTACAATGTATTGGGTAGTAGTGGACTGACAGAAATTAAATATCACACTGAATGTCTGTTGAAGTTCTCTGGCAGAGGAACTAAAAAATCAGTAAATATTTAGTTGCAAAGCAAATAATTATCAAGGGGATGACAGAAGCATGGTTCTTGGAGGGCATCTGCTAGATTTTAGAGCAAGTGAAATTTCAGAGAGAAAATTAATTTGAACCATACCACCTCTATCCCCAACCATCTAATATTCAATTTTCTACCTATAGTCACCAGCCTGAAATGCATCCCATGATCTGAAAACCACTTGATTTGGGCAATGTAATAGTATATACAGCTATACCTCATTTTATTGTGTTTCACTTTATTACACTTCATAGATACTGCATCGTTTTTATAAACTGAACGTCTGTGGCAACTCTGGGTTGAGCAAGTCTATTGGTGCCATTTTTCCAACTGTATTTGCTCACTTCATGTCTGTGTCTCATTCTGGTAATTCTCACAATATGTCAAACTTATTCATTATGTTTATTATACTGATCTGTGACCAATGATAATGACTCACCGAAAGCTCAGATGATTGGCATTTTTTTAAAAAGTAATTTTTAATTAAGGTATGTACATTTTCTCTTTAGACATACTGCTATTACACACAGAACAGACTGCATTATAATGTAAACATAACTTTTATTGTACTGGAAAACCAAGGAATTCATTTGACTTGCTTTATTGTGATATTTGCTTTATTATGATAATTGCTTTCTTGCAATGGTCTAGAACCAAACCCACAATATCTTTGAGGTATGCCTGTATTGTAATGATACCAGAGTTTAGGGTAAATTACCTCACAGATTTTTCACAGTACTCACAAGCAGTTTTCATGAAACAGCCTGGAGAAAGTGAGCTCTGTGTGAAGCAACATAAACAGATATCTACTCTTCCCTGAAATATTAAATTCATAGGAACTAGAATTTTCAGAAAACTCATGTATAAAGTGGGTTGTAAAATTAAGGTAATTAATGGGATACAAGGCAAAAATTTTAAAACGCAAATCAAATGTCTACTAGATGACTCAGAAATCAGGATATTTTGTCCCCTCATATACATTGAGTTGTCAAAGTCACAGATATTCTGATTAGTCAAGATAACAGAGGCCAAAATGTGTTCCACATGTTGAGTAATTTAACTACAGAAAATAATTTTTTCCTAAATTCCCTAAGTATCTAGAGGAGGCGAAAAACTGAAGGATAGGTTTTATTTGCCTATTGAGGTATCACATACAATTATTAATATAATTCAGATAAAAATCAAATTTCTTCTAGGATTACCCACAAAGAATTCCACAGAGTTTTTTTTTTTTCCTTTTGTTATGAAGTACCAACTCTTATGATTGTAAAACTTTTCTAGTCCAGCTAGTTTTTCTCTGGGTGGGGAGAGGGAGGACTGACTTATCCCAGGGACTCTCAGCACTGGCATTGGCTAGAATTAGGAGCTAATTAGGTCTGCATAGGTTTAACAGTGAAATCACTCTTTCCCAGTGGTTAGGCTCAACCTTGGGAAAAGGTGTAGGTCAGTTCTTAATTTAACCAGAGTGGGTAGCTCATCCCTAATGTGTTACAACATTAGTATGCTCCTAAAGTTAAATGTTGGGTTTATTAATTGGGAAGAGCTTTAAGAGGCAATGTTGTGGAGTGCAATGTGAACTTTCCAGGTTTCTGCTCACCTCAAAGTCCACTGGGACATTCTTAGAATATAAGTGAATTCTGCAGTTATGCTACATTGACCAAACACTATAAAAATTGAAGATTAACTTAAGTCGATTGTAGCATAAGAAACTTTACATTAAGTTAATAAGCAATAAAACTAAGTTTAACTTCTAACATTTTCTCTTTGGGGCAAGAATTCTCAGCCTGCATGAATTTTTCCTAAATATTTAAAATTAGCAGACTTATGGAATGCAAGTTAATTTTTCATTATAACATCTAGCATATGATCAATAGGTATAATTCCATTTTGAGGATTTAGATTAATATTTTTATTATCTTCTCAAAATACTGAAATATACACATTTGAGACCCAATCTTTATTTCTCAATGTCACATTTAATAGATGGCACTTTGGTCTCCATTATAAATCAGATTGTGTAATGTAAACAATTAGTGCTTAGAAATCATTAAGCAAATTCTGACGCACAGGTAAATATTTTACATAAACAATAAGTTCTCATTATCTTAATAACTTCAACCATCCCACTCACCCAGTCAGACCATACCAATCTCCCCTTAGAAGTAGTAGTACAATTATCTTAAGAATATGTTGAATTATCTATCTTCCTCCATAGATTTCAGGCTCTTTGAGGACAAGGATCATCACATTCAACTTGTACAATGTTGGGTCTCCAGTACATAGTACAGCCTCCAGAACCAAATGGGCATTTAATAACTCGTTGATGAATTAAGTTAAACAGAGAAATGGAAGCAGCCCAGCCAGAGGACTAAGATATAACATATGTTTCCAAGGCAGTCCTCTTCTAAGCCAAGACCATTTGTGCTGATTAACTCCTGCTTCTAAGCTTCGGGCTATTGTACTCTCTGGTATTAAGTCAGAGCTAAATATTTCCTTAAACCACAACTGTGAGAATCCCTTTCTTGAATGTTATACATTTGAATTTGGTCTGGTTAATATTTAGACATTGTTTTGTATGTTAATCTATCACCCACTCATATTACCCAAATTTTACATGGTATAGAAAAAAACTATCTGACTTGCATTTTCGCTAAAGTATAAACATAGTATTGATTGATAGAAATCATAATATTTCTAAATAATTTTGCTCTGAAGGACACTATTAAAAAATTGTTAATCACACTCTCAAACACTAATTGGAACAGGAGAACTGGATAACTCACTCACTTTATCATTCTATAAGTCTTACCTTCATTGTTTGTAATTCACTTAAACTTCCATTTCATCTCATTGTTATATTTATGTATTAGATTTTGACAATTAATATCAGCAAAATGCCACTTACAGATACGTTCAGCTTCCTTCATTATTCCTTTCATTATATGTATGGTTAGTATTATTGACATTTAAGTATAAGGGATCAAACAACTTATTAAAACTTTTTGCCATAAAATCTTCACTGTGTGTATGTTGTGTATGAAATATATCAGTATAGGACTTCATTTCCGGAAGGTCCTGTCTTATTCTGGTCAATTTTATTCCCCTCACTTTCTAATCGTCACTTTATTTTTTATCAACTTATCCTTTTTTAAGAAGTTTGTCTTCTCAAGGACATTTCTAAGATGTGATAAAATAATTGTTCTCTTACATAATGTGGTAGAGGTGCTAATTATCAGCACAATGGCAATCATCTTACAATATATAAATGTTTAAATTAATATGTTGTGCACCTTAAATTTGTACAGTGTTACATGTCAAATATATTTTTTAAAAAGTGGAAAATTATTGTAATCTGATATAATTGAACAAAATCCCTGCTGAATTTTTTTATAGTCAATATTTTATGCCTTTTACTCTCATGAATCTGTCATAATTGGTAAAATAATGCATACCATCTTCTTCTGGAAGTGCTCATTTTATCAAACCTAATTAGTGCACTCTCTCTGGTACTTTAGATAGAGAGGAGAGCTCAAATGAGTAAGTACCTCCATCGTTCATTCTTATCCCTGTCAGAGAGTGTTCATTAGGTGTCTCCAGGTATTTCTGAAGTTTGTGTCTCTAGGTAATCCCAAAACAAATGAGGAGAAAATAAGAGAAAGAAGACAGTCATTCACTTAATCAAAATAGTTCTTGAACTCCTACTCTGTGCCTGGCAATATTCTAGACTATAGGAATACCTCAGTGAACAAAACAGACAAAACTTAGCCCTCATGAAGTTTTCTCTATACACTACGCTGGCCAGTGGAACTTTCTATGATAATGGAAATGTTCTATATCTATAGTTTCAATACAGTAGCTAGCCACTAGCCACATATGGTTATTGAGCACTTAAAATGTGGCTAGTCTGACTAAATCTTAAATTTCTACTTTTATTTAATTTTAAGAAATTTAAACTTCACCCTGTGGTTAGTAGCTTCTGTACTGCACAGCATGATCCTATAATGTTTGTATGTATCTTTGCCCCGGGGTAGGAGGGTGGGGGTATGAAGCAAGGCAAGTTGGTGGACATGGCATAAGAAAATGAAAATGAATGAGAATTCTTCCTTCAGACTTCTTAGTCCTTTCCAAGACTGAAAGTCTGGTTAAAATGATTCTGAAAGCCACAAGATATATGAGTCCCTGAAATACATAATTAAGCTGCAAAATGGTCTTTTTACTGATAGGCAATCATGTTGATGTCACAATTAACGCCTGAACACCAGTTAATGTCCACATAGGGAAGAATAATTACAAAAAGTCATTAATTAGGACCTATTTACTATTCCATTGTCAAAACTAATTGCCTGGAGTAAGATGTTCTCCCTTGATTAATGGCTTTATAAGTGCAAGGCCAAATATATGAAGGCTACTGTTTCCCAGGAAAAGTGCTTAAGGTGCTAGGACCAGCTAATACCAGGTAACAACCATCACATGTGCTTTGGCTGCCCAGGCCAGACTTCAGTGTTAATTTCTAGACAGTTAATTGAGTTTGGGGCATTCAACAGATGATCCAAATACCACTTTTTCTATAAAGATGCAACCCTTTCCAAATACAGAACCTTCTGTTCTTATAGTATTGCTTTTATTTTGGAAACTTCAGCCAATATGTAATATGGAGTTATAGTGAAAAACTTAAGTCCCTCTTTGGTACAGACTGCTGTGTGCATTCACTACCCTATTCAGCGATTGGTCTACCTTAGATTTTTGGTGGGGTTTTTTTGTTTTGTTTTTGGGGGTTTTGTTGTTGTTGTTGTTGTTGTTGTTGTTGTTGTTTTCACAAATGGACCCTTTTAATAAAAGTTACCAATACTCAAATGATCTAATAAATACATATATAACAAAAGTGAATAAGGTAAAAGTAACTATAGCGAGATGAGGTCCTTCCAAAAAACTGTCTTGTCAAGCATTCTAGGAGTCTGAGCCAAAGACACATCACCATTTTGCTCATTCTTCCAACCACCCACTCATACTTCCTTTGACCCACCTTCATACCCAGCAAACTCTAGTAATCCCTCTGGGGAAGGTTCCATATTAGCCCCGGGGCTCGCCAGCACCTCATTAAACAGACTGATATTAAAAAAGAAAAAAAAAAAAACAGCTGTACAATGTGGCCCATGGTGGTGAAGGTGCAGTGCCTCTGTCCTTCCTAATAGTGAAGCATGTGGGAACCGACCAGCTAAAGAGAGCTGTGCCAGAAGCAGTCACCACAGTGTCTCAGCCCTGAGACCACAGACTGCAAAAACCAGCAGGTCTGGAATGACACCCGGGAAAGCTTAGCAGTGCCAAGTAGAGGACAGATACAACTCACAGGACCTCACAGAAGTGTAGGGTCACTAAAAGCAAATAGCATAGGGTTATTTTCCCGACCCATGGTTTGGCAGAAAGACTGTGCGGGAAAGCTTCCTCCTCTTGGCTTCGCCTGCCCTGAGCTCCCTACTTTCTTAGCCTCGGAGATTCTAAAGGCTGGGAGAGCACAGCCCGGGGAAAGCGTGAGTCTCTTCATTCTGTCCCACCTGGAGGATGGTTTTAGTATTTGAGGATACTCACTTTTAAACATTTTCACTTGCACAAACTTAAAGCTATAGTTGCAGCCCTAAAAGATGAACATCTACCCAATTCTTCTGTCCTTTTGTCAGAAAAGAGGCAGAACAGCCAAAATTGGGTAGCGGTGCTTCCAGGACAAGTTAAAGGAATGCACTGAACTGCACTCCGGAAAGGCAGATAGGGCATTCGTTCTGCGGAGACCCAAAACAGACTGTAGACATTTGCAGGAAATGTCACTCAGATTCAGCCAGACACAGCCAGTGGTGGAGCATTTACCCGATCCTAAAATTAGCAGCTGTTACTCATATAAATCTTACTACAATCTGACTGCAGTTAACTCTACCTCAGACTCAAATAAAACCATAACTGCTGCATGTAAAAAACCAAAGGGAGAAAAAGTCTAACACAGCCAGACCATCGCACTTGGTGTCATACCATTGGTGGGCTGTTGGGGAGGAAAGTCTGCGGGGAAACCACGTAATACTGCTGGGAACGTTTCCCCCCCATTTTAATTAGTCCCGTAGTTCTTTAAGTTATTCTCTTCACTGATAGAATAAAATATATCCAGATTCTGATTTTTTTCATATATCTGATACCAGGCCATAGAATTCCTCAATAGCTTGGTCATCCATTTTCTCTACAATGTCATCGTCAAACCAAAGCCCGAAGCCATGACTCTTCACAATAGTTAAATAATGTTCACCATTAGGACCACTGCCACAGTGAGCCACCTCGGCCACCAGGTCATATATGCAGTCCAGGTTCACGGCATCGCTGGAAGTGCTGTGAGCCGGAGTCAGCGCGGGAAGACCACCGAGTGAGACAGCTTGGTGTGCCTGTGTACACCATGTACTCAAACTGCGTTAGGTGCAGGGCCAAAATCACGGGCAGCTTTGTCACTCTCATCCTTTTCTGGGCCTCCTTTGTGCTGCAGCACATGTCACAATAGTATGTCTGTTCACTGCACAGTGTTTCTATGTTGCTAACGTCTCTCAGACGGTGGGTAATAGATGTATTCTGCGCCACATTGATAGAAAGGTCAAGAAAATCTTCACCTTTGCCCTGAAGCATATTACAGATGGAGGCGATGTTTCAGTCACCCGTCTAAAGTTTGCAGCGATCCCGCAATGCCATCTTTGTAAGGTGAAAACAGGACTGTCCACGGTGGAGTGCTGGCGGGGAGGTGGTCTGGGGTCCGGCTTGAAGTGTGGCTGGGAGAGGGAGGTCGTGGGTGGGTTTGTGTTTTTTTGTAGAATCCAGGGTGCACATACTTACTGGGCCCTTGGGTGTTGAGGTGGTATCCAAAGAGCAAAACAGTCCAGCAGCAAAGATGGATGCTTTCTCTGCTGTCTCTGGTTGTAATTCCTACAACCTTCCTCCAAGCTCCCAAAGCTTCATTCCTCTTCCACGCTGATTCATTCCATGAAACCACTTGAGGATTGGGACAAGTATCAAACAATTGCAAATATTTCCCAGTCCAGTACAAACTCATCGAATAAATGAGTGAGTGAATGAATAATTGAATCCCACGAGGAACTAAAAGCACATTTGAATCTCCCACATTTTGTATTTCTATAACAAAAACTGAAGCTTAACGAATAACTTCATATAATTTTGTTCTCATCAACGTATTAGAAAAACAGAGCCCTAATTCAATGGCATTCCCCTGATGATAGCAAGTGCTACCATTCAGTATTTGATTCTGAACTATTTACTGTTTATTAGTGGTTTCTAATTGTGGGGTGATAATATACATAGGACCCCTCAGCAGGGGGAGGTCATGATCCCCACATTTGAGAATAATTTACTAAACCGTTATACATTACTTTAGTGTCCCATGACAATAAAATGGAAAATGTTAAATATAATAAATACAATAGAATGCTATTGCTTTCCATTTATTTCCATATATTTTCAATATATATATGTATATGTGTACATACACGTATGTGTGTGTGCGTATAAGAGAGAAACCAGAATGAGTGCAAAGATAATTTTCCAAATTCCTCACACCATTTTTAAATTTTTTTTAATCATTTCAGGACCTCCAAAAGTCACCAGGACAGAATTAGATACGCAAGAAATTGGGTAGAAGGAGCCTGGCAAGAGAGAGTTAAGGCCACTGAGTGAAAGCTGAGGTGAAACCCGAATGTACAGCAATTGAAGGCTGTCAGCTAACCACACCCTCCACCGCAGGGTTTCTGTGTGAGGAGGTCTCAGCAATGTTGTCCCGTAGCTAACCACCCTAACAAGATGACGGGTACAAGCGCCATCGTAAAGTATTCCCCCTTATAGTACTTCAGTGACTATCATTACAAAATCCCATGTGAGAATTGTTCTAGATTAAAGGACTAAAGAGACATAAAAAAATGCAATACATCTTCCTTGTATGGATGCTGGTCTTATAACAGGATAAAATAGCTATAAAATATATTTTGGGACAGTTGGTAACATCTGAATATGGACTGGATAGTAAGTAGATGATTTCAGGAAAAGATTTTAAAGTTTCAGATGAGCTAACAGTACTGTGGTTATATGAGAGACTTTCAAATTTATTGTAGATGTATACTGTGATATTTAAAGATAAAACGCCATGATATCTTATAAATACGTTGATAACAACAAAAAAGTAGCAAAATTAGTCCAAATGTTAATAGGTGTTAAATATCTTTAAGTGTATGTCTGTTCATTAAATATTTCTCTACTGTAATGTGTGTTTGGATATTTCATAGTTAAGATTTTAAAGAAAAATATGAGCCAGTGTCTTTCTTTTAAAACATATTCTAGGGGCCTGGGTGGCTCAGTTGGTTGAGCATCCGACCCTCGGTTTTGGCTCAGGTCATGATCTCCGAGTGATGAAATGGAGCCCCCAAGTGGGGCTCTGCACTGAGCATGGAGCCTGCTTGGCATTCTCTCTCTTCCTCTCACTCTGTCCCTACTCCCCCATGTGGGCCTTGCATTGTCTCTAAAACAAAACAAAACAGAACAAAACATATTCTAATCAAAAGAAGAGTTATAGTAACTAATGAAACAGAATGTTAGTACTCGGGAAGGCTGGGTGGCTCAGTTGCTAAGCGGCTGCCTGCAGCTCAGGTCATGATCCCAGAGTCCTGGGATTGAATCCTGCATTGGGCTCCCTGCCCAGCAGGGAGGCTGCTTCTTTTCCCCTGCCTGCTGTTCCCCCTGCTTGTGCACTCTCTCGCACTTGCTCTCTCTCGCGTTTTTGCTGGCAAATAAATAAAATCTTTTAAAAAATGTTATTACTCTACATTCATGGTAAATTATGAATAAAGATATAATTAAAGAAATTATTTCATCTACAGATGAAAACTTTTTTAAATTTTATTTTCTGACAGAAATTCACTTTATTGTAACTACTTTCAGAATCACACATGGGGCACCAGGGTGGCTCAGTCCATTAAGTGAATGACACTTGATTTAAATGATCTCAGGGTCATGAGATAGAGCCTGCATGGGGCTCTGTGCAGAACATGGAGCCTGCTTAAGATTCTCTCTCTCCCTTGCCCTCTGCACCACTTCACTGCCCACATGCATGAGCTCTCTCAAAGGAAAGAAGAAAGAAAGAAAGAAAGAAAGAAAGAAAGAAAGAAAGAAAGAAAGAAAGAAAGAAAGAAAGAAAGAAAGCCACACTACAATGAGATGTACTTTTAATATATATCACTTAGATGCCAAAGGATCCATTTTTCTATTATATAACGGAATATTTGTTGTGAAATTTATTTTAAAATGTTAATTTTGCTTTAGTTACAGAATCTTTAAGAAACAAATAGTATTACTGGTATGTGAGTGGTAACAGATTGGCAGGTCCTAATCCCAACAATATACTACATCTCTCATTCTCTGTGGTTACCTCTCTAGTCTCAACATTACCCTGTTGAAGTGTCTACATCTATCATGGCATATAAAAACAGATGGTGTCTACACCTATCATGACAAAGCACTGCATAATGTACAGAATTTCCAAATCACTTTGTTGTACACCTGAAACTAATATAGCATTATATGTCAACTATACTTCAACAGTAATAATCTTAAAAGCAATCAGATCATGAGATTAAGGTAGATTACCTATAAAGTTTACAGTATGTTAAACAGTGAGAGAATTACTCTAGTCATCTAGATACTAACAAAAAACAAAAAACAAAAAAACAAACAAAAAAAAGCACTACCTGAGAAGGATGCCATTTTTGCCAAAAGCTAATATTGTGGTTACAAAGAATGACTACACAAAGAGAGTGAAGTGTGTGCCATATTTAACATCAAAACTTTAGTCCTCCAAATTAATACTTTCAGTAAGATCTGAATTCATATACACAATAGAGATCATTAAAAAAATGATAATCTAGTTTAAAAAAGATAAAATTCTCTGAGATTCTACAACAACATAAATGCAGCCGATAATTAAAAACACATTTATTTTTCATGTGCTTTTAGCAGAAGCATCTTATACATATGACAGGGAAAGGAATTTAATTCATGCACGTTACTCAGTACAATGAAACTAAATTATCAACACAGCATCTTACACTTAACTTGAATATTCCTTTCCAGATAACATGATGGATTTTTAATATTGCCTTAGTAGTATGTTTCAAGCTCTGCAGAAGTCCTAAACAGTATTTCAATTGACGAAGAAGTATCAATGTCTTGATAATACAAAATATCTATTCTTATGTCATCTTAGCGATTATTCTAGGCTATATTAAATTCTGCTTTTCTGAATAGGATCCACATCCCATCTGCAGCGCAATCTAGCAATCAAATACTCCAAGTGCTTCAATTCTTAGCAAACATTAATATTTTTCCCTCTGCTGGCAGAAACAATTACCAACACAATGTATTTATTCAATTATTATTTATTTGCTCAGTCATACGTACATTCACTCAACATTTCAATATTACACAAGATTCTAAGGATATAAAAATAAATAGTCGAGGCACTTTCCCTAAAGGAAATATGTAAAGGGAGATGCAAACTATTAATTTTAATACAAAATGATAAGCACTATCATAGAGGTAAGATGAATCTCCCCCCTATTGCATTTCCCCAGGTATAGGTCCATCTCTACAAGTAGAAAAATTCAATCCTTTTAGATTCAAATTTGTTAGAGTCTATGGCATTTGTTATTGTTGTTTCCACACCATTGCATCAAAACTGTGTTTAAGGATGAGTGGCCCATATTACAAAAACTACAGTCAAAATGCACATCTCCATCCCCACTCCCTCTAATTCTGATTCCACTGATTTTATACAGGTTCCCTGTTCATTTTCTGTCTCTTCTGGGGGCACAGCCATAATGGTAATTTTCCACATACCTTTACTTGTTATATAATGTTTTGGGTGGGAAGGATATGTTCTCACCCATCCTCTCGCTACCATATTCCTCCTCCTCCCCCACACTCTCTTCTAACCAAGGCTAGAATCTTCTCCTTTCTGATAATGTTTGCCTTATTTGTGTCTATATTCAAGGCAGCTAAAAATTTATACAATACAGTACTGTCTACTGCAACCTTAGACGCAGAAGTTATGGAAGGCAATGACACCAAAGGTCTTTTATAATAATGTAGGGGTAGGGTGACATATGTTCAGGTCACGAACCATTTACCAATATGCACATAGAATTATGATAGCAGAAAAGCAAAAATAATATTTTCTGTGAAATTCAAAAAATTTGTCCTATGAGCTAAGGATGAGTATACCAGGTTGTACAGCAAAGAAAAGACACTTCCAGAAGATAATATGCCTCTTTTTTTGTAAAGTAAGACAGAATGTGTTGTATATTGGGAATGGCACATAATTTATTATTGTTGGATTACAAGGTTTGTTGAAGAGAGTTTCAGAAATTAACCCAGACAGGTAGCAAGTACCCACTAATAGAGGACTTTATACTATGCAAAGTCTGGATTTTAAGTTATATATGAAAATATACAATAAATAACTTTAAGCAGAAAACTTACATGATTTAAATTTGAATTTAGAAAGATCATCCTTTCTCAACTGTAAGGATGAATAGTCAAGAGTAGTTCAGAATCTATGAAGATGGAATTACCTAGCATTGAGATGAACAAAACCTAGAAGAATATGATTTATTTCCCTTGTCTTCTTATGGTGTACCTGTTAGATAGAAATATACGGATATATGATTGTACGTATTCCAATAGGAAATAATACCCATAGCAAAAACAATGCAATAATAATCAATGATTTTTTTCATTTGTTTGTTTGGTAGTAATCTCCCAGCAAATCTAACATCCTGACTTTAGACTTTATCTATAGAACATCATCAGGCAAATCCCAGCATTCCTTACCTGACAGACATCTAACCAGCAACCTGCCAGCAAAGACTAGGCTAATGATGGAGAAAATGTCCCCTACTTATTCTAAAAGCTTTCAACTTTTAATACATCCTTGAAGTTTCATTTAATGAGTGTAATAGATAAAGTGTAACATAGGTAAAAATGCTTTCTAATCCACAGTTCATGGTTTTTTGTTTTGTTTTGTTTTTGCTTCTCAATGACTACTTAACTTACCTATTTAGTTAGCTTCTACACTCTCTAACTCCACAACATATGGGAAACCAACATCAAGAAAAGTATAAAGTCAACTACAAAGTCTAAGTGAAAAATGGTACAGGGGAAAGAAAGTGTTATGGGATGAGAGGAGTCACAGTAAACAAACATGCAAGACCTAAAGGCCAACAAGGTTGCCAGAATTAACCCATATTTGAAGCTTAGCTCCTTGTTTACCAAAGAGAAAGGAAAATACTATCAGTTATAAAAATACTCACTGTCAAAAGAACATATTTTAACTTCAAAAAAAAGAAAAGTTTGTCCTAATGCATGGTTCTAAAAATGATTTCTCAGAGGCAACAGTCAGAAATTACTCAACTCATTTACTGGTTTTAGATAAATAACTGGCTTTATTTTCATCTCTTAACCTTCAAAAAAGTTGCTCAGGGCCAATTAATTCTCAGAGAGGGTATATTTACATGTTAAAGGTAAACATTTAGATTATAACAGGCAATTCTTCAATTTGCAAGACAAGATAGAAATCTTAAGTTTTACTTGGATCACATGTTTGTATTTAACAAGACAAATATTATTTCATATTATCTATGAAGATAGATAAACCCATACAAATCTTTAAAATGTTTACTATAAAAATATTATTTTTCCAGGTTAATTTTTAATTATTTATTGTGTGAATAAACCTGAACCCTTAAAAACTATATCAAAGATTTGTTACTATCAAAAAGTGAGGGGCAAGAAAGCATTTTTTCTCATCACACATGAGAATATAGCACCATAAAAAAAAATAATAATAAAAGGAAAACTGGTTCAAATGGGTGCAAATGAGAGTGACAGTTTTATACATTCTCTCCATACAAATGATCTCTTTTTGATCTTGCATTATAATATTGCTAATAGAAAAACCAAATTTTATTTAGGAATCACAAAACAAACACAAACAATATAATAGCATGGGAAGCAATAAATGTTAGCAATTCTAAATAAAGAAAAATCAAAGATAAGTTCTCCACAATCGAATGAAAAATATATATACCTGATAGATATATATCTACCTAAGTGATAGATAAATAATAAATTTATAAATATAAATTTATAGATCTATATAGATAAATAGACAAATAGATAAATAGATATAAATAGATAAATTTAAAAGAAGTTTGAAGAAGATTCTGGAAAAAATGGCACTTTAAATTAGCATCCTTCTGCTAAATCAAAACCATTGCCTCTTCTGAGCCATGCTAAGGCTGCTGCTGGAAGGCAGTGGTGCAAGAATGTATGAGTGAAGCTTCAAGGTTCTCTTTTGCGTTCTGAAGGAAAGAAATGTTACTGAACTCCTTTCTGACCAGGAGGAGATGCTGAGGAACATCAATGGATCCTGAGGAGTGGTTAAATCACCAATCTAAAATGATACCCCGGAGGAAAGTTAACCAAAGCTGGAATGAATGTATCTCTTTTCTCTAGTCTCACATTACTGAAGAGACCTTATAAGCAAAACTACATTATCACTAATACTAAGAGTAGGAAAGTGGCAGTAGGGAACAAGATAAGGGCTTTCTGCCATCTCTAGAAGCTATTGACAACAGACTTGCTAATATCTGCTAGTTGCAATAAGAAGAAATTTCTACCATTTGTGTCATGATTTAAGTAGCCCAGAGCTGGGTCAGGCCCCAGGCCATGAAATCTGCAAGAAATATAACACGCAAAAGACATCGTTAATAAGTTTTTGAAAAAAAGACCAGAAAAGAACAGGAAACTTATACCAATAATTAAATCACTTAAGGGACCAGATAGCATTCAAATTAAACTTTATGGAAATTACCAAAATTAAAAGTTTATTAAATGAAAAAAATTGTTGACTTTTTGAAATGAAAAAAAAAAGTTGATGAATTGGTGAGGACTGAAATACAAATTGAAAGCCTGGAACATTAAGTTAAAGAAATAAAGCAATCCTTTAGACAAACTCATCAAAAAGAAAAGAGAGAGATGATCCAAACAAACTCAGAAATGAAAGAAAAAAATAACAGTGAACACCATAAAAAAATAAGGGATTATAAGAGAATACTATGAAAAATTATATGTCAAGAAATTGGACAACTAGAAGAAATAGATACATTCCTAGGAACATATAACCTACCAAAACTGAAACAGGAAGAAAGAGAACATTTGAACAGTCTGATTACCAGCAAAGAAATTGAATCAGTAATCAAAAAAGTTCCTACCAATGCTTCACAGGTAGGTTCTATCAAACATTTAAAGTAGAGTTAATACCTATTCTTCTCAAACTGCTCCAAAAAGAGAAGAGGAAGCAAAGCTTCCAAATTCATTCTAAGGGGCCGATATTACCCTTACCAAAACCACATAAAGACCCTACAAAATAAAGAGAACTATAGGCCAAAATCTCTGATGAACATAAATGTCAAAATGCTCAACAAAACATTAGCAAACTAAATCCAACAATATATTAAAAAAAAAAAATCATTCACCACAATGAGGTGGGATTTACTCCAAGGATGCAAGGGTGGTTCGGTATTTGCAAATCAATCTACATGATACATCACATCAACAAAAGAAATGATGAAAACCATATGACCACTTCAATAGATTCGGAAAAAGAATTTGGGAAAGTACTACAGCCATTCATGATAAAAAACCCTCAACAAAGTAGGTTTAGAGGGAATGTACCTCAACATAATAAAGGCCATGTATGAAAAACCCACAGCTAACATCATCCTTTAAGGTAAAACACAGTTTTTCTCTTAAGACCAAGAATAAGAAAAGGATTTCCATTCTCACTGTTTTTATTCAACACGGTACTGGAAGTCCTAGCCACAGCAATCACACAACAAAAATAAATAAATAAAAGGCATTCAAATTGGTAATGAAGAAGTAAAATTTTCACTGTTCGCAAATGACATACTATATGTAGAAAACCCTGTTGACTCCACCAAAAAACTACTAGAACTGATAAATGAATTCAGTAATGTCACAGGAAACAAAATCAACACAAAATCTGTTGCATTTCTACACACTAATAATGAAGCAGTAGAAAGAGAAATTTAGTAAACAATCCCATTTACAATTGCACCAAAAATAATAAAGTACCTAGGAATAAATTTAGCTAAGGATGTGAAAGACCTGAAAACAATAAAACACCGATGAAAGAAATTGATGATGATATAAACAAATGGAAAGATATTCCAAGCTCATGGATTGGGAGAACAAATACTGTTAAAATGTCCATACTACCAAAAGCAATCTATAGATTTAATGTAATTCCTAACAAAATACCAGCAGCATTTTTCATAGAACTAGAACAAACAATCCTAAAATTTTTATGGAACCCCAAAAGAATAGCCATAGCAATAGCCAAAGCAATCTTGAAAAAGAAGAACAAAACTGGAGGTATTACAATTCCAGATTTTAAGATATATTACAAAGCACTGGTAATCAGAATAGTATGGCACAAAATAGACACATAGATCAATGAACAGAAGACAGAACCCAAAAATAAACACACGGTTATATGGTAAATTAATATTCAATAAATGAGGCAAGAATATACAATGAGGAAAATGTTCTTCAACAAATGGTGCTGGGAAAACTGGACAGCAACATGAAAAGAATAAAATTGGACCACCTTCTTAAACCATATACAAAAATAAACTCAAAATGGATTATAGACCTAAATGTGGGACCTGCAACCATAAAAATCTTAGAAGAGAGCACAAGCAGTAATTTCTCTGACACCAGTAATAATAACATTTTTCTACATGTGTCTGGGAAGGAAAACAAAAGCAAACATAAACTATTGGGACTACATCAAAATAAAAAGCTTCTGCACAGCAAGCAACAATCAACAAAACTAAAAGACAACATACTGAATGGGAGAAGATATTTGTAAATGATATATCTGATAATATATAATATATAAAGAACTTACACAACTACACACACACAAAACCACCACCAAATAATCCAATTAAAACATGGGCAGAACACATGAACAGACATTTCTCCAAAGAAGACATCCAGATGGCCAACAGACACATGAAAAGATGCTCAACATCATTGATCATCAGGGAAATTCAAATCAAAACGACAGTGAGATATCACCTCACACAGGTCAGAATGCTTAAACTCAACAACCCAAGAAACAAGTGCTAGAGAACAAAGAATCCTCATACACTGTTGGTGTGAGTGCAAATAGGTGAAGCCACTGTAGAAAACAGGAGATTTACTCAAAAAAGTTAAAGTAACACTACCTGGGCGCTTGGGTGGCTCAGTTAAGCATCCATTTCTTGATCTGGGCTCAAGTCATTCTCTTGGGGTCATGGGATCGAGCCTTGAGTCAGGCTCTGTAACAGCAGAGTCTGCTTGTCCCTCTCTCCCTTTGTTCCTTCCCCTCCCTCCACTTGCCCTTTCTCTCTCTCTCTCTCAAATAAATAAATAAATAAAATCTTAAAAAAAAATAACGCTACCATATGATTCAGTAATTCTACTACTGGGTATTTAACCCCCTGCAACAAAAAACAAAGAGACAAAAATACACACACACTAATTCAAAAAGACATATGCACCCCTATATTTATTGCAGCATTATTTAAAATAGCCAAATTGTAGAAGCGGCCCAAGTGTCAATCAATAGATGAATGGATAAAGAACACACATGTGTGCGCGCACACACACAATGATATATTACTCAGCCATAAAAAAAGAATGGAATCGTGCCATTTGCAGTCACGAATGGATGGATCTAGATGCTAAATGAAATAAGAGTCGGAGAAAGACAAAAACCATATGATTTCACTCATGTGGAATTTAAGAAACAAATGAGCAAAGAAAAAAGAGACAAACAATAAAAACAGACTCTTAACGTACAGAAAACAAACTGATGGTTACCACAGAGGAGGTGGGTCCCCCCACCCACCTGGGTGAGATAGGTGATGGGAATTAAATAGTACATTTATTATGATGAGCACTGAGTAATGTACAGAGTTGTTAAATCACTATACTGTACACTCGAAGCTAATATAACACTGTATACTAATTATACAGGAATAAAAAATAAATAAGTAAATAAATAAAAATTTTAAAAAGGAAATGCATATGTAATTTTGTTAGGGATTGCCAAATTGCCCACCATAAGGGTTATAGCATCTGCATTTCCACTAGCGATAAAAGAAAGCGCTACACAGTCTTGTCAGTAGAATCTGTTGCCAAACTTTTTAATTTTTTTTGCCAACCTTAGAGAAGAGCAAAAGTATCTCACTGTAGTTTTATTTGCTTTTCTTTTACTTTGAGTAAAACTCAAATAATTTCATAAGAGGAAGAGAAATATATTAAGAATAGAACCAAAAAAACAGAAAGTCTGTGAAAATGGAGTCAAAATGTAGAACGACAAGCCTCACTGTTTTCAAATTACTCCTCAATATGATAACAAAATAGTATTCAAAGTCTAGATTAAACCCAATTTCAGTAGACCCCATGTTATTTCTCTATTACACTGGAGTTGGGTTTAATATTGCTTAAAAAGATGTATCATTTGAAATTCTATAAAGAAAGAAAAAATAACCAAATAGAAATCATAAATTGTAACTCGGAGGATAGACACAGGAGACAAAACATAGGTAAGTAAAAGAATCTAAGAATACAAAGAAAAATATGGAGGAAAGATACAGAGACCTGGTCCTGTAGACTGCAAAAACTCAGAGTTCTAGTTGTGATTGACTTAAAGGAAAAAAAACAAAGAACGAAAACCAAGATATACCTTGATAAAATTCCGGAACTATAAGCTAACCAAGAATGTATTACAAATAAAAAGAATCTGCTATGGACAAAGAAAAAAAATTCCACCCACACACTTTACTTGAGAAAACAATAAAGAAATGACCCTGATAAAATAGCAAAATGAACAAGCATAGAAATCTTAACAAAGATAAAGAAGAGATAAAAGAGTGGAAAAAAATACACTCCTCTTTATAACTTAAGAGTTTATTTTAAATGGATAAAATCAGATCTCTGTATATTTAACGTAAGTACTGAAAGATCCTTTCAATTGAAGAGACATGTGACAATAAAAATGCTTATGCTAATTTAGAAAAAAAAAGGTACTAAATCTAGGAGAGCAGAATTTAGGGAAAAGAAAAGTAATCCAGCATTCTTAACTGGTGGGGAAGAGATAAAACAGAAAGATAATACATGCAAATATTGTGAAGGTCTTATAAGGTGATGGGAAGGAAAGCAAATGGGAAAGAGTTGAGAAAGAAAGTATATCACTGGAACCAATGGCTGGAATTTCATTTTCGTATAAAAGTAAAGACTACCAGGTTTTGTTATGAACATTGGAAAATAGCCATTAACAATGGGAAAAAATAAAGGAAAATTCCCAAATTAACACAGGGGGCATAAAAGGAAGAGTTACAACATTATTAGACCTTATCTTAAGAAGAAGAAAAAGATAACAACAAAGCAAATGAAACTTAATATATAAATTTAAGTTGGAAGAAATACCAAGTATGTAAGTTATTACACTGAATTCTCCATTAAAAGTTGAAAATCACAAAGATTTTTTTTTAAAGTCTGAAAATGAATGGATTAGACAAAGGGATATTTAATGAACATAATACAAAGCAAGTATTAAAATACTGATACCAGATGGGGTAACTGGGGGATGGACATTAAGGAGGGCATGTGATGTAATGAGCAGTGGATATAAGACTGATGAATCACAGACCTGTACCTCTGAAACCAATAATACGTTATACGTTAATTAACTGAATTAAAAAAATAAAAATTAAAAAAATAGATACCAGATAATATGGAATTTAACACTAATTAACAAAAATATGCAAAGATAGACATTAACAACAAATTTGTTTGTATGGATAGTCTATTAATTATAAAATAATCAGTATTAAAGAGATGTTTATATGAAAGAAATCTCAATTATCTATATATGTATGATATGATTTTTGTGGATTAAGATAATTTTTAATGCCATGATTATAGTTTCACTAAATACTGAGCATATTCACTGGAGCACTTTATCAGTTTGATGAAATACATTTAAGGAACACAAACAAATTCATATAATACAAATAAAAAATGTAAACATTTGAAAAATTTTAAGAAGACATATTAATAAAAAATAATATAAACATACATGTGTATGATTATCTCTCATTAATAGTCAAAGAAGGAAGGAAGGAAAACCATATAAAGCATAGAGAGAAAAATGGAAGAATCTATCAATGTGCATTATTCCTGTGTGATCAGGGACATATTGATTGGAGAGAAGAGATAGGGCAAGCATGTAATAGAAAATAAAGTTGTTCAAAACTCCTTGGTTATATGAAACGGTCCCATTCATGTAAAATGATGTGTACATGAGTATGCAGAAAGAAAACAGGAAAGTCTATGCAGTTAAACATCAAGCCTTTCTATCAGCATTGGGAAAGCAGAAGAATATCCGTAAGACTTAGATCAAGGCACTGGGGGTTGGAGAGGGCAGGAGAGAGCTTTTCGTGATAATGCTTTTATACCATTTTACCCTCTTTCATATGTGTTGCTTTAGCAATTTTAAAATAAAACCTGCTTTAAAAGTAAATAAATGAGTATATACCAGAATATATGCAATGAAAAAGCTATCGCCCTTAAGATACTTTGACCCATATATAATCACTTTCAAAATTATCTTGACAGAACTACAAACATTCACATAGTCAAGAATAGCTCTTTTAAATACTGCCTTGTAGTTAGGAAATAATCATTTAACCAGAAGCTTGTTTTAAAAGTCCCCCACTATAAATAAATGTTTCTAAAAATCCCCAAAAAAATAAAAATAAAAATAAAAGTCCCCCCAAAATAAACAAATGCATCTGACTTTCCTAGCAAACAAGCTGTGTATATATCTAGGACAACATATATAATTTTGTTGACATAAGAAAACAATGCTTAATTTTCTTAACTCCAAATGAACAGTTTAAAATCCCAGCAAAACATTCATGCAAGTGAATCTGACTTGGATATATACCTTTGCAGGAAAATATAGACAGTTCGATCTTGTATATGGTTCCTAACAATCAGTATTTCAGAAGAATAAAAGAGCATTTCTGGAACATCCCCTAGAATCTTCTTATTGTCCTTGTCGCACTTGTTGAGGGACTTATGTTCCACTTTCTTGCAGAAGATTTATGTGCATGCATGTGTTGTACACATACAGATACAGAGTGTATAGGGAGAGGTGTTTTGAAATTGCCAGAGAACTTACATTCTTTCCTGTAAAAAAAAATGTCTTTGTATTTTTGGAGAAGTATCCTATGTGACAGCTGAAAGTTATCTTTGAACTTATATAAAAAGCTCCTCACTAGAGAGATATCTGATCCGACAGCCAGGGGCAGGTGACAAGCCAACCGCTCTGCTGCCCGAATCAAAATTCTTGGAGAGACTGGCTCACATTGGTGCATCTTGCTACCTGTTAGCATGATATGTATGTTTAGTGGGAAAGAGGCTGTGCCTATATTGAGACAAAATGCTGGTCATCTCAGCTAATGCAAAGTAAAGTGGTGTAGTTGAGAGAGAACTCTAGAAATGAAAGACCTGGCATGACCAGTAAGCCCCCTGTGGCTTTGGCACAGCCACTTAGCCTCTTCGAACCTTATTTCCTTTACTGTTAGGACTGTTTTTCAATGTGTCAATATTTTACCGACTTATCTTTGCTTACGAGAAAAGTTGAGTCCCTGAGGATGTTAACGTCAGCACCAAACCAATTTAGGAAATGTTGCTGATCCAATGAACATCATGGTACTAAACACTGTGTGAAATCACGCATTAGATAAACCAGTGTAAATGGTTGAATTCCAGATATCCAAAACCTGTTTAACTTCAGGCAATTTTGTTTTTATTTTTTTGCTCAGAGTTTTGAAACTTCACACAACACAATTTGGGAAATGATGTGCTAAATGATATTTAACATCCTTTCTAGGTATAAAAATATATAATTTATTAAATAAATCATTCTAAGTAGAAAAGTTATATCACCAGTATTTTTGCATCACAAAGTTGGCAAAATTTTTTCACATTTAGCAATGTTCTGGCATAACCTAGACTAAGCAACGAGAGCACTTTCTCCCTTATAACATAAACAGCACCAACAAAAAAGAACAGTTTTCTCCCTACAACTTTTTTCTTACTCATATTCTCACCAGTTTTACTTAACATTTATTTTTAGTACAAAAACACATTTCTCAGGATAACACATAAGTATGATTGCCAAAAATATTTATTATATCCCATTAAGTAGTGATTTCATGCACTTTTTCAAAATGCATATAAATTATCTGTCTAAATCAGTTGCTGCAAATTATAGAACGATAGTGCCGGTTTCCACCCCTCTAACTGAAAATTACAGAAAGATTTTTTTTTCTGTAAAAGCTGCCAAAGTAGTTCTCACAGGTATACTGAATATGTACGAATCCAAATTAATTATTTTCCTGCCTTCTTGAAAGATGCCTGAGCCCAGAAGATACTGCCATAAAAGGAACATACTAAATTTACACCAACTTTAAAATAACCCGGCTGTGGCAAAGCATGACCAGACAGCTGCCTGCAGCCACAGTCCTACAGTCACTTTCCATTTAATGAACGATTTTGGTTATATAATGAGTATCACTCAGCTCCCCCAGACCTGTGCTATCTTGAGCAGCTTCTAAGGCTTTGAGAGCTTGAGCAAAGAAATAGGAGGCAGAAAAAGTAAATGGTTCCTGATAATTGCCACCTCTGGCACCAAACAAAAGGGATGGTAGGCATCGCTGAGCTGACTCGACTGTGCAGAACGTATGCTCACCCGGGGTCAGGGCATCACACAGCACCTCTTCAGTGTACATGTTTTCCTTCTGTTTTCTCCTCTGTTAGGTCTTTATTTAAATGCAGAGATCTGACTGGAACATCAGAGAATTGCTTTCCATGGAGTGGATATCCAATTATTACGACAATAGTCAGCAAAGAAAAATTAATTTCATGTGAAAAGTGACAAAGCTCAAACAAAATGTGACCTTGAATACAGATGTATTCATATTGGGGAAAGAAACTGCTCTTTCTTGTCAGTCATGCAGATATTAGCTTAGTTACACAGTAACTGTGGCTTCTTGTAAATTTATTTTAAATTTTCAATATTTAAAAAAAAAACATGTGGGGGCGCCTGGGTGGCACAGCGGTTAAGCGTCTGCCTTCGGCTCATGGCATGATCCCGGCATTCTGGGATCGAGCCCCACATCAGGCTCCTCCGCTGGGAGCCTGCTTCTTCCTCTCCCATTCCCCCTGCTTGTGTTCCCTCTCTTGCTGGCTGTCTCTGTCTCTGCCTCATAAATAAATAAAAAATCTTAAAAAAAAAAAAATGTGGGTATATATGTATTACATCAAACCTGAAAATATTTCATCAAAATATGCAAAACTTTACAGTTTTTTACTATATATTTACTTACTGTATATTCTCACACTATTTGAAAGTCTTCTAAATTAGGGAACAGAAAATATATCATCATAAGATACATATGAACCTAGTTTATTCTAGGAATAGAAAGAAAGAAAGCTGGTGCAAATGTAAAGAGGTGGAAGAGGGGGTAAAATCATGTGAATAACTATTAGCAAAGTTCAGAGGTTTGCTTTTTGTTCTAATGCCATTAAGCCACTGTAAATTTTATAAACAAAGTAGCATGATACGATTCATAAGGTGAAGAAGTCAGTCGCATGGCCTGCCATCTAGAAAATGGATGTTAGGGCAGGGTGGGGTGATGATGCCTTACACTAGCACAGAAATACTAGAAATGAAAGAAGTAATGAAAGAATACATTTTTAGTGGTGCTGATTTTCAGATAGATTAGATATTGGAGAGTGGGGAGTCAGTTCCGTTAATCGATTATGACACCTTGAACCACTTCCTGTTAGATTCAGGGACAATATGGTGTTGAGGGGAAATCACTGGGCTGAAAAACTAGAGACAGTTATAATATTCCTAGTTCTTTCACTTTGATAAGTTGTGAAGGCTCCCTACGTCTCTTTATTCCTCTGTAAAATGACCTTCACATCGCCTTCCTCCTTGAGAATGCTGTGACTGTTAAAGCAATCTACGCTACTGCTCATTGTTCTCCTGCAACTCCTTTCTCTGTCTTAATTGCATTATGCTACACTTGTTCCTACTGAATGTCAGTTCCATTTGTTTTTCATAACTTCCCCAATTTATCAAAGTCAACAATCCAATCTTATCCTCCCAAGGTGTTGACCTTCCTTTTTTCCCCCTCTTATTCCCACGTGTACTCCTAATGAGGTAAATTTTCTACTCTATCATTTAGATTCCGGATTCTTCTTTTGTTATCTACCTCCACTCTTTACTCACTTTTCCCATGGCCCGATGATAATCAAGCTTTTAAAACCCCTTGCTTCCTATGTGTACTATCTGTAGAATGGTTTTAGCTTTTAACACAAAAGATAAAGTCATGCTTACTAAAGCTACATTACAATCAAAATTCTCCACAATATACTGTATCTAACATCCTAGATTCAGGATAAGATTAATCAAACTTCACTGCAGAAACATAAGGCATCATGTCGTGAATTCTGCCCATATAAACACATATTTCACATTGTGATAAATCTTTCAGACGTAGAAAGTAAATGTATAAGTATCTATCTTCAGGTTCTACAGGTAACCAGCATAGGTGGGCTGGCTCAAAAATCACATATGTAAAATATATACTGAAATAATATAAATAATTAATATTAAATAATTAATATAAATATTACTATGTGTATGTATTTAATATGTATATATAATTAAAATGTCTTTCATCATGTCACCCCTTTGCCTGCTTTTATTTAATGCTCTTTTTTGATAAAAGTAGAAGAGAAAAAACAAGCGTTAAAAAAATCTTTTTTTTTTCACTACAGCGACTAACTGAACATAATTTTTAAAAAGTCTATTTTCCAGCAGCAGACCTAGTGTATTTATTATCATTTCTCATCTTTTATATACAACACAAATATATATGGCCTATATTAGGAACATAATTTAATGTATAATGCCCTTTGCTTATATTTAATCATGACCTTTAAATAATAAGTATTTTAATCCTGTAAACTCCAATCTGCAGAGAACGAATGCCTAATTACATGAGGAAAATAATTAAAAATACAACTGACCTTTCTCTATGATTGCATATTGTATGTTTTTAATTAGAAAAAATTAATATAAACCTATGAATACAGATAATTATTTTAAAATATCAGTGTGTGTCCAACTTAATATGGTTTACTTTTCTGGATCAATGACTACTTTCTATTCATTAATGCTAATATATCAAACTTTGTAAAAATATGACATTTTATAGCAGTGAGCAATTCTTGTATTTGTCATTTTAGAATTAAACATGGAAGAGTTAGCCCTGAATGTTAAAAGAAATCTAACCCACCTAAAAATACACTAACAGCATGAAGTAATATAGTACAGAATGTAGTTTTTCTAATACCTCTTATATATATTATATGAAAGTTTATTTCTAAGATTTCTCAATATTTCTCAGCTAACCCATGTCCTAAATGACACATATATAAAATAGTCCATATACTTGTGTGTTTGCCCTGAAAGTATACAGCTTGACTGCAGTAATCACTTAACTATGTATATATATATATCAAATCATAATATCAATACAACTTATATGTATGTGATTTTGATCTAAATAACAAAGTATAAAAGAAAAATTTTACCCTAATAGAAAATGTATGTTATTTAAAATAGCAAATATAAACTCTTCCAATGTTAGATTCATTCTTATATATTTCCTTTATGCAAATAAGATCGTATGATAAACACATATAATGTGACTAAAAACAGCAATTCCTTATCTACTAAGTATCTTTAATATGACTAAAAATAGTGATTCTTCATATTTTTCCACCATTGAGACAAGAAGTTTATTTTCTTTCCCTTGTGTTTCTATCCTCCAGAAATAGAAGCCTTAAAATTTATCAGTAGAGTAAAACAGGTAGCAATAGTGCATTATAACATGACTATAATAAACCACAAGGGAGAGGAAATAAAAATTCTAAGAATGAAATTTAAATTCTTTTTATTAGATCTAAGATATGCCATCCATCACTAATATGAGGAATATGCTCAAAATAACAGCATGTCAGTTACTCTACCCACAGTTCAGAAGCATTTTGGGACAATTCCTATGATATGAATGTCCTTAGATACACAATAATAAAATGTCTCAATTTTGTGACAGGTTTTATAAATTATTTTGGCTATATAAAACTGTGTCTGTCGCTCTCAAAATACCAACAAATGAAACATGTATTTTAATCAAGTGAAGACTTCATCATTAAAAGCCTTGAAATAAATACTTGAAAAATGTATTTTTAAAAACAGGCATTCAGCAAGAAGTCAATTGGTCCTAGAAAGTGTAATGGATGTCTTTATGAAAAGTCATTCATTTAAAAAAGAAATGCCATTAAAATTTGAAAGTGGTGATCATATAAAAGAAACAATTATGGAAGAAAATTATTTTGGGTAACATAATTATATATGTTCTTCTATGCTCATCATCATTTGAGTCACTTATTTGAAAACAGAACTTTGTTGCGCTACCTAATATTAAAGATAAAGTATTAGAAAGCTTTCATGGCTTGTAATTCAAACTGATCACTTTCTAAAGTCATAATAGTGACAGTTGTCATATATTCCTCAGTAATGTTTGATATGTTAATTAGAAAAATATCTGCATAGCTTTAGTAAAATACTAAGAAAAACAGGAAGGTCCAAAGTTGATAGAATGTTCTCTCTCTGTACTGTCCAATATGGCAGTCACTATCACAACTATTTAAATAAAAATTAAAATAATTAAAATTAAACTAAAGATTCAGCCCCTCAGTTATACTACCAACATTTCAAGTAGCCAACAGCCACATTGTTACAGTCTATAGTAATGGGCAATGCAAATAAAGAACATTTCCATCACTGCAGAATATTCGTTAGGAAGCATCAAATCACACTTTCTATGTATCTATAATTTTCAAGTAAAATTCAATTTTACTTCATATTTTCTATGAATGTCTATACACCAGATGAGATGAAATTAAATAATAATGATGTCCTGTTAAAGCTGAAAACAGTTAAAACTTATTCAGGTTGGATATGAAGCCTATTCAGAAAGCCAGAAGACAGGAAACAAATGCTAACTCTATATATCAGTGATTTCTAAATCTGGCAAAGTAAAGTAGTCATTTATAATAAAAGACTGAGACTCACACTACCAACTGATAACACTAATCCATGTTTCTCATGAGTTTGAAATGTAGGGATATATTTACAAAGAATTATTAACAAAAGTCTTCAATGTCTTTTGCTAGGAGTAATATGGAACAGGAGTCACAAAATTTCAGTGATGAATGGTTCTATAGACAAACACAAATATAAACTGACTCAATATTTCTTCAACCCTAAATCAAAACTGTGATTAAACACTGTATATCAAGTACTCCAACACTCTACAGACTAGTATGCCAATGCCTCTGGGAGTACATTTTCATGGAATACTAATTAGCCACTCATTTAGCAAATAAACTCTGACCTTTTAGGGTGAGAAGAAAAATAAATCTGACACTTTAGTTTTGAGACCCTTTAACAATTCTGAATCACCCATTCCATCAACCTATTATCATGTTCAAAATGTTGGAAGGAGGTGAAGTCTCTCACATACATGTCCTCAATATAAGGTGAATTTAACACATAATTTTGTTAATCAAAGGAGTGTTAGGAAAAAAATCTACTTCCCTTATTTTAAGCCCTGTCTTTTTAAATATATCAATCATGTGAGGTGTTTTGTTTTGTTTTGTTTTTTGTGGAGGGGATCTCTTCTCCTTTTTGGTTGTGATGGTAAAGCACATGTTGAATCCTTCGGATTTTAAAAAAATATGTAATTATTTATTAACATGTTAATATATGTAAGATATGGAACCCCCCCAAAATAAGTAAAAGTAAGGAGGTCTAAAGCTGATAAAAGGAATAAGAGAGGGTGCAGAAATAGATGGGATCTGGATGGTAGCTACAATACCGATTGCCACAGCCAGCAGCTATGGAGTAGTCTGGAATGTGTCCAAGACCAGGCAGAAGTCTAGAAAAAAGACTAAAGAGGAGGAAAATTTCAAGGAAAATCTCAGTAATGTCAAAGAAGCAGGTAGTCAAGCACCAAGTGGCAGTGACAGTGGTAATAGGTATAAGTGGACAAAGGAAAAAATTTCAGCAGAGAAATGAAATTAATAGCTTTAGCAGTAGGGAATTCTGAAACAAGTATCATTCTTTTAACGGTATGTAGAACCTCAAGCACTTAATGATAAGTTGGATTCCATTAGAAATTATCAACAGGCTATAATTGGCTTTTGTTTGTAACTTGAAACATTAAAGTCTATGGCACTTTTCCTCAGTTCACCCTCTTTGTAATATATTATACTAATTCATTTTCTTCTCATAATCTCTATTTCATTGATGTCCTCATTATCTCTGACCTCAATTGCTGGGCAACTCAACATATTCCCACTTGTTCCTTCCTTCCCTCCAACCATGACCATGACATTTATCTCCTAATCAGTGTCCAATGGAAAAGGACAGAATGACTCCATATGATTAAGTAAAGATTTATCTGAACTACTCAACCCTTCTATTGATACAAATTCTCTCTGACTCAAATTCTCCACTGTAGTAAGAGTGATCATCTTAGGGTTCTCCAGTCATACCAGCATTAAGATGGGCACCAAGTCTTTGTATATGCTATATCGTATCTACTTGAGACTTTCTCTTTGTTTCTCTTCCTTGGGTTTCCAAAATTATTCCTAAAAGAAAGCACAAAGTCTACTTTCTCCATAAACCAATTATAGTCCTATTTACATGATAACCTTTCTAAACCAGTATCTTTAACCTTTGGACCAAAGATCTAAGAGGAGGAGCTGAATTTCTGAAAGGAATTACAAACCCATAAGTACACAAAAAAATTGCCTATAAACTGTATAAACAAACACCACACAAAATTATTAAAAATATTTAAAATACATATATAATTTTGTGTGTATATAGGTACAATTTCATTAAAACATATTTTATAGTCATTTTTTACTTAAAAATATTTATTATGCAAAATATAGAAGTTTTTTACCTCCTTCCTTAGAGGTCTTTCATCTAACTAATCAAATTACGAGGATATAAATTCTACTATTATTTAAAATTTGATGTTGGTTAAAGTTTTGTTTTTAAATTCAGGGCAGTGATTCTGGGGTAAAATACTAATGAATCACTTTTTTCTTCTATAGATAAAACCTCATTATTCTGAGGTTAGATGCTCTGAGCAAGATGTAAGGAACTTCTCTTTGTTTCATGTATTAAACAATCTATAGTCTTAATAATTTTATGAAAAATATTTTCTTGGGAAAAGGAGTATCGACAAAAAACTTGGACATCCAAAATTATATCTGATTTTATTGGCCTATAAAGCATATTATGAAACTGTACTCCTAATATGACTTAGATAATAAATACTAGTATTTGCTCTATTTTCAATTTGATATGTTATTGTGTACCTGCATCTATCCATTATCCCATTTTATTTTAAATTAGAAGAATGGTTTTATATTTAATTTATTTTGCCAAGACCTACATGCACTCTGACAACTGAAGAAAATCACAAAAGATATAAACTGTTCTGAATCTTTTTGAATGATAAAAATTTACCATTATTCATCTAGTCTTTAAAATACAGTATGTAGGGTATTTATATTACTTAAAAATACAAATGACATTACTGAGCATGTGTCATGAGAGGAATAGTTTAATATATACTAGTTATACTAGTCTAGTATTTTAATGGAAAAAATGAAAAATGTAATAACAGATTCCTATATCCTCAACATTTCTATTTTCTATGAAAAGCTCCAAATCCAATATCCTATGAAATTCAACATGATTAAAACATTTTTTAGGGGCACCTGTGTGGCACGGTTCGTTGAGCATCCAACTCTAGGTTTAGGCTCATGTCATGATCACAGGGTCATGAGCTCAAGCCCCATGTGGGGCTCCATGCTCAGTGCAGAGTCTGCTTAAGATTCTCTCTCCCTCTCCCTCTGCCCCTCCCCCCTGCACTCGCACACATGCTCTCTCTCTCTCTCCAAAAGAAATAAATTTTTAAAAAAGAAACATTTTTAAAATTTGAATTGTTGACAAAATACAATCAACCCATATAAATACCTAGATCAATTTGGATCAAGGTTTTAAGAAGAAAACCTCATTTCTGACTGAGGGTAGAATCAATACTTAGATGATTCAGATATGGGATGATCTTGCAGAAAATAAATAAAGATAATTTATTCAAGGGATGTCTGGGTGGCTCAGTTGGTTAAGTGTCTGCCTTCAGCTCAGTTGATGATCCCAGAGTCCTGCGATACAGTTCTACACCGGGCTCCTTGCTCAGCAGGGAGCCTGCTTCTCCCTCTGCCTGCTGCTCCCCCTGCTTGTGTTCTCTCTCTGACAAATAAATAAATTAAAAATCTTTTTAAAAAAATCAAAAATAAAGATAATTTATTCAAGTCATCTTGACTTTGATTACTACTCAAAGGTAAGTCTGGACTTGCCTCTAGTAGGGTATTTCAATCTGCAAGGAGAACAAATCTAAGACCTCTCTGCTGGGAGAGGGATGGTAGAACTAGGATGAAACATATTTCTAGTTTGTAGAAGATGACATAAACTTTTTTCTGAACGCTCTCCAAAGCCAGTATTCCATACTTTATTCATGAATGAAAATGCTCTCTACCATGTAACTCACTTCTGAATAACTCCTCCGAAGAAATGAGTATCAAATAAGAGTGACAACATGTGGAAACAAAAGGAAGGCCCAGCTCAACTGAAAGATTTTTTTTCTATGTTTTATATAGATAAAAAATTTCTATCTAATATTACTGGTTATTATCTCCTAACTAGAATATTTGGTTCCAACCCTGATCAAAATACAAAGTTGGTTCAAATAAGCTAGTAAATTTGCTAGTTGGTTATCAATATGACTATCTTCATGGTTTTTTAAAAGTTTTCTCTAAAACCTTTCCTCATTTAGAACACAAAATTTTCTTGAAAATTTGTGTCAATACACAAACATAGCCAAAAAGATCAATCAAGGAAAGTATTAATTTGAATGAAAAATAAAGTAATACAGATTTATTTACAAAATAAAATAAATTTTGGTTCACCTTCTCCTTATAAAGGGATTTTAGTAAAAACTTATGTAGCAACTTAGCAATGACAAGATTACAAGTAAAAAATTGAGTTCACAAAAGAATATATCATTAATTACTATATATGAATGATAATTTAGCAGGATATAAAGGTCACAGAAAAATACTGACAAACTGGAAATCTTTTGTTTGATCGTTTTCTTCCAAGGAACTGGTTGGCACAAGGTTAAACATAAAATTCATGTGCTTGAAAATCTGGTGTTGAAAAAGATTTCTAATATATATTAGTTGATCTTTTTTCTTGAGTCTCAAGGCAGTAGTGATGAGTTGTGAACTCTAAATTTAGGTAAATTTGGGTTTGAATTAAGTCTTCACCCTTTACTCCTTCTGAACTTACATACTATATTTCTATTCTTACTCAGTAGAAGTCTAAACTAAATGCTTTCAGGGAGACAGCAGTGTGTAGTAGGGAGAAATGGGGGGATACAAATTGGTAGAGTAGTGACAGAAGAATAAATAGACTGCCATCTCCAATTTGTAACTACTAATATTGCCTGGATACTGCTTATGAAAGAAAAAAAAGAGAATGCAGAATCAAGTGTCGAAGTTGTGTCAATCACATATCACTTCTGATCATCTTCCATAGATTAAAATTTAATTAAGTGACCACACCTAACTGTAAGGGAGGCTGAGATGCTATTTGGCTATATGGCTAGGAAGAAGAGAAAATGGATTTATTGAATAGATAGAAGACTCTGCCACAACGTAATATAATGCTACCTACCACATAGAGCTGTATTGCAGATTAAATGGCATAATGTACAGTTCAGTATGCACCATGTAGGGGTTAACAAAATATTTGCTATTATTATTAATGTCAGTGTTACCATTCTGAACTTCATTTCTCATTATTGAGCTTTAAGGTTGTGAAAGAGATTGTAAATTGGTTAAATATTTACTCTTTCCCAGAGAGAGACTGAAAAATTTCCTTTCTAACCCTCTGATACAACTTTCTCATTTTGATATAATGAAAAGAGAATAAACTTTGGAGTTGCACTAACTAGGAACTAAACCTCTACTTTCCCACTTAATATCTGGGCAACTACAACTTAATAAATAGTTACTGAGTACCTACAAAGAGTTGACCTTGTAGTGTGCTCTAAGAACATAAAGGAAATTGGTTTTGTCAGGTAAACATTAAACAATGGCAATATATTTAAATGAGTCCAATTATGGTAGTAAATTCAGAAAGCAAATACAGTTACGGTGAAATATATCAAGGACATCAAGGAAGAAGATTATTGTGCTAGTGCAGGTGAGAAATGACAGGGACTGAAACTTGACTGGTGGCTAAAAAAAAGAAAAAGAGGGGCGCCTGGGTGGCACAGCGGTTAAGCGTCTGCCTTCGGCTCAGGGCGTGATCCTGGCGTTATGGGATCGAGCCCCACATCAGGCTCCTCCGCTATGAGCCTGCTTCTTCCTCTCCCACTCCCCCTGCTTGTGTTCCCTCTCTCTCTGGCTGTCTCTATCTCTGTCGAATAAATAAATAAAATCTTTAAAAAAAAATAAAATAAAATAAAAAAAGAAAAAAAGAAAAAGAAAAAAACACATTTGAAGGGCACCTGGGTGGCTCAGTCAGTTAAGCATCCAACTCTTGATCTCAGCTCAGGTCTTGACCTCAGGGTCGTAAATTCAAGCCCCACATTGGGCGCCACACTAGGTGTGGAGCCTACTTAAAAAAAATTCTTAAAAAAATAAAAAACAAAAAGAAACCCACATTTGAATAGCATTTTAGAGGTGAAATAACAAACAATACTTGATTAATTGAAAGCTGGGGAAATAAAGAAAACTTCAAAGGTATCTGGGGGATTTTTCTCCTGTGGAGGTATAATATTACCGAGACAGAGAACACATGAGAAAAAGTAGGCTTACTAGAGAAGGTAGTAATTTAAAAGTCTTATGTGTGTAAGTTGGAACATCCTATACGAATTACACTGAAAATGCCTTGTTGGTATTTTAAAACTGTCTGGAAAGGAGAAGCAACTCACGGTTAAATATTTCAGAGTAACGATCATAAATGTGAATTACTGCTTAAAGGTGGTCAGAAAAGGCAAAGAAAGGAAGCCCGGAGTGTGGACTAAGAGCATTTCTTGGAGGGCTGGAAGCAGGCTGTGATATGCAGAATAAGAGCGAAACTGAGGGGGGGGAAGCCCACAAAATTCTTAGGGACTTTTTAAGCATTAATTTTTAGTTTGGTTAAGTATTTTAGAAATGTCAGTTTGCCCCATGACCAAATCAACTAGAGGTCTAGACTGCAGTGGGTTGAGAAAGAAGAGTGATGAGAAGAAATGGAAGGCTAGCTGCAAAAAACTCACTCAACGACATTCTTATAGGGAGAAGGAAAGAAGGACACAAGTAACATAAGGGAACATGAAAACAGGCCTGAGATTTTAATTTTGAGGGCAGAGGCTACCTCCATTTGTTTGAAAACTGAGATCAAGAATGTCAGTGAGAAAGAGATTTACTTCCCATAGGAAAAAAAAAAAAAGACAATGTGAAAACCATCAGCTTGAAAAGGAGTTGAAATACTGCTTCCAGTAAGACAAGGTGAGTGAGAGATGCCCCATGAAGGATGAAAGGGAAGATGAGCAAATTATGAGTCTGTTTCTCAGTGAATAACGAACACGGTTTTGTGCAGCAGGTGAAGAAAGTGTTTTCAAGGTGCGGATTTTACTTACTCATTTATTCAAAAAAATACACTGTGAACACTAAGTTCCAAACACTAAGATAGGTATCACTGACAACACAAAATTGAATTCAACATGCTTCCTAACCTCAAAGTGCTTACGTTTCAACAGGGAAGACAAATCTGGAAACCACTGATTAGGGAACTGTGTGGTAAGTGCTATAGTGGAGGTGGGAACAGGATGCTTCTTAGGGAGGCAACGCTAATAGAATGCATGGGGAGAAGTAAAGGAAGGAATTCTTCCTGAGGAAAGAAAGCTGGAGGTGAGTCTTAAGGGTGAGTAGCCTTTAAGTAGGCAATTAAGGAACTGGGAAGTGTGTTCTTGGTAGAGAAAGCAGCAAGACTGAAGGCAAAGTTAGAAAACAGCATAAGAAATTCAAAACATGGAATTTGTTTATACGGCTGGAGCTCAGAACTTGAGTGAGGAATTTATAAGTAAGATTAGAGGCACGCAGGAGCCAAATTGCAAAAGCACATTTGCAGTTTAAGTTGTATTTTCAAATAAGGTATGGGGAACTATTTTAACACTGAAAATGTGAAGGTAGGCTCACTAGATTTGCAATTGAGAAAGGAAGAAAATGATTCAAGGAAGAAAATTGATTCAAGGAAGAAAATGTCCTCCTGGAGGAAGCAAGTAGTTATGGCATTACTGCCTAAACTGATCTAAGGCAACAGGGATGGAAAACAGACGAAAAATGTAAGAGCACTTTAGGACTTGGAGCTTGAATGATCAGGCTTGGAAAAGAAAAGAAGTGTCATAATATGAAGCATGGGTCTTCGGCTGATGGTGGTACCAATAATGAGATAGGGACTAGAGAAGACTGAACTGGGGAAGATGATGCTGTAGCATTGGACTTCTGTTTATACATCTAATTCAGCAAATTATAAGCACATACTCTTTTCCAGGAGCAATGTTAAATGCCGATATATTGAACTTGACTTATCTATGGAACATTCAAGTGGAGATTTTAGTAAGTGAATCAGTCATAGTTCAACCAGAGAAGCAGAACCAGCAGGAGATATAAATGTAATATATCCTATAGGTATCCTACAGGATATCATATCCATCTATCTATAGCATATATATCACATATTTATATCTATCTGTATCTGTGTCTGTATAGAGATATAGATATCATGATACATATATGGAGAGGGAAGGGGAAAGAGAAAGAAAGAGAGAAAGATTCATTGTAAGAAATTGGTTTCATGATTATAAGGACTGGAGTGGCAAAGAACAGCCAAAACCCACAGAATTCCCTTTATCTCCCTCTCCCTTCTCCTTCTCTCTCCCCCTCTCTCAGAAGCCTCAACTCTGCCTCAACCTCCTAAGTAGCTGATTAAATTAGGCCCACCCAGATTATCCAGAATATTACCCTTTACTTAAAGTCAGCTGATTTGGGACTTTAGTTACATCTGCAAAATCCCTTCACAGCAACTACTAGATTAGTGTTTCATTGAGTACAGAAGCCTAGCCAACTGGTCACATCAAGAAAAGCCATTACCATTGGTAAATCAGAAGGGAGGTGTGGGCTAGGGATATATATTTTGGTATTATCAGATTGCAGGTGGTAGTTTAAAGCATGAAGTTACATGAGTTCTCCCAGAATTAAAATATAGTGTATAGTATAGCAAAGTGTAGCAGTATAGTCATTACTGAAAACTCTCATATTATCACCTCATCACACACACAGCAGAGGAAGGTACAAAATCTTTAAATAAGGGAGTCATTTCTGGAAACGTGTGGAGTAGACAGAGGTAGGATTTCAGATGTGCCTGCTCTATTTAACTTGTCATTGCCAGTTCCATAAGAGGATGGGTGTACTGACCACTACTCTTAGGTCCACTGAAGTAAATCTCCTTCTGAAGTCACTAGGGAAAAATGCACTCAGGTTTCACCCCTTCTCTTCCCTCTGCTGTCTCCAAATTGAGATTCCTTTTATTTTCTTTCTTCTCTCGCAATACCTCATTTTGTTAACTTAATTTCACTGTATGTAAGGACAGAAGTTTGGTACAGAGAGAAAGGAATACAAAGGCGGGAAAAAAAGGAATCCTACCAGGGGCGTAAGAGATGAAGTACAATTGAGGAGATGGTACTGGTGAGCAGTCTTAGTGTGAGGCAGGGAAGGGAAGTAAGAACAAAATGAATCAGGAGGTAAATTAGAGGTAAGGAACTTCATGTGGAAGATTTCTGAAAAGTGAGAGAGGTGTTACAAAAAAAATGACAATCTGAGGAAGGATGATTTCTATGGTTTAAGTAACTTGAGCTTATTTGTATGTTGAAGGAGAGAGTCTTTTGAAAGCCAAAAGGAGTATGAGGACAAGGGTGGAATAGGATGGAGCAAAACAGTGACCTGAGTAAGGCAGTGGAGAACCAGGCTTTGGACAGCTCCAACTAGCCCTTTGACAGTAAGGGTGAGAGAGAAATAAAAAGCCTCGAAATGAGAGATTACGTGGGTACCAATGCTGCAGGAACAAAACCATCTACCAGTATAGATGTGAAGGCTGAAACAAAGTAAAAGAATTTAAGAAATTGTCCTGGCAATAGGCACAAAGGTCTTAATTTATTTGTAATGATAATATTAGATCACCTGTAGTCGGAAGATAAATAGAAAGGATATAGGGAAAAATTGGACCATAGTATTCCATCTAATATCTGGGTATGGGGTTGTGATGCTGTGATTAATTCCACTCCTGGCACCACATTTTTGGCCCATTGTATCAGTTTTGAGTTTCTGTGCTAAAGAAATGTACTGTATTGCCACTGTCAGAGCAGCAGAGCCATAAGGGTAACTGAAAGTTAAGATTTCCTGATCTGGGAGCCCTTACCTTACCGGGTTTTGACTGTCACCCCGGGGAGATGTAACTCAACAATTTATTCTTCTGTACCTATGTCCCGAGTGTTCCCTGAATATCCTTCAGGTCACTTATCTCAGGGAGTCTCCTGAATGTTAAGAAAATAAGCCAATAAGAAAATTACATGTATACTTAGATTTTCAGGGGAAAATTTTATAATTCTAAAATCAAAAGAGGGGAGGGTGGGGAAAAAAAGGAAGGAAAACCGGAAGACAGGAAGGATGATAAGGAGAGAGTAAAGGAATGAGTATGGATAAACAACACAATTCCTTATCTTGGTAAACCGGTCAAGTAAAAAACACTATGTAACAATAGCAACAGTGTTTTTGTTTCCTAAAGCTGCCATAGGAAACAAGGGGGATTAAAGCAACAGAAATTTATTTTCTCAAAGTTTTAGAGGATAGAAGTCCAAAATCCAGGTGCCAACAGGGCCATGATCTGTCTGAAGACTCTAAGGAAAGAATCCTTGGTTGCCTCTTCCAGCTTGTGATTGTCTGCAATCCTTGATATTCCTCGGTTTATAACTACATCACTCCAATTTCTGTCTCTATCTTCACCTGGCCATCTTCCCTTTCTGTGTTTAGGTCTGTCTCCAAATGTAGAGATACCAGTCATTGGATGTTGGGCCCACCCTCATCCAATATAGTCTCATCTTAGCTTGATTACATACACAAAGATCCTATTTCCAAATAAGGTCATGTTCACAGGTCCCAGGGATTAGGACTTAAACACATCTTTTGGGGAAGTAATTAACTCCACTACAGCAATAAATGTTTATCAAAGAAAAAAATTGCCTTAAATAATTTCTGTTCAGTTCTAAAATAATTGAACTATCATTTCTTTCTAGTCTGCTCTCAAACACTTAGTTCCCTCATCTATAAAATGGGGACAATACTAATTTCTACCCTCTCAGGTTGTTGTGAGGATTTTGTTAGTATGTGTCTAGTGTTTAGAACAGCTCCTGGCTATCTATCATAAGCATTTTGTAGGTGTGAGATGGGCAGCCTTGAAATATTTGTTAGCCCCTCCTACAACAAGGATCCTGCCAAGACTTCACCCTGAAGAAATGAAAAGATTAACTAAATCTTATTGTCCAGACAGTGTGGGAAGGAGCCAGTCTATTAGTGAGACAGCACTAATTAAAGTATTTTTATCATGTTTTCCCTATTGTTTCTGCAACTGACTCTATAATTGGACAATTTACTCTAATAGACAATGACCTTGGGCATTGTGGTTGGTTTTAGCAGCCCATTCTCAATTTTCTAACAGAAGCAGGTGAACTCTCTTAATTGGTATGCCTAGGGAGAAATATAAACATGTCAAATGAATAACCATCAAGTAATACACAGTGTTAAGTGACATTCACTTTCTTCTCTGCCAACTGCCTTTAACGTAAACTTGATAACAAAGCAGGACAACTTTTCCTTGTCTATACAGAGGTAAGATTAGCTCATTTAAGAGGTATAATCAGGGAGGAAGGCTGCCTAAAGTGAACATTATAGACCAGCAGTTCTCACCAACTAAGCACAATTAATAGACAAACCTAGGTTGTAGAGAAAAAAAAAAGATGTGCCACTTGAAGATTATTTTCCTTGGCATATGTCAGTCAAAAGTCTCCTTATTCATTTTTAACTATCACAGAAATAAATGTAATGAATCCCCAGCCATCAGCCTAATTAAGCAGTGATGTTATTTTGAAAGGACTTAAGAAAAATTCTATTAGAAAAATTCTATTCTATTAGACCATCACCTTAATCTGCATTATGTGGGCTAGATTTTTTTTTCCTCCTCAAATTACAGATGCATGAAAAAAACAGTGATGCCCCCACTAATCTGTAATCCCATAGATCTATCTAACCAGACAATGAATCTCAATATTATGAATAACCCCCTTTCTATAAGAGCTTCACCAAGTAGACAGAATTAACAAGGAGCTGTAACAAAAACAGTAAATCCTAGTTCTGTGTAATTTGGGGTTAGCTTGGCAGGATGCCTTATAATCCACTGACAGCAGCCAGATATTTCAATCCTTCATTTTCACAATGTATGTGGGAGGGAATGAGAAAAAAGGAGAAGGCCATAATTAGCCCCAATATTTTAACTAGGAAAAGGAAAAACTGATGTTTTGTTTTGTTTTCCTTTTTTAATCTGGCTTTCTATAATGATACTCATATATTTATGCATACATTTAAAATAAAATCTTTCTCTAGTTTTCTATCTTAGTTATCATGATAACATTTTCATCAGAGACTTAAATCAGTGCTTCTCAAACTTGTTGGCTCATTAGCATCACCAGGGGTGATTTTACAGCCTTGGATGCCTAAACTGGACCTAGACTAATTAAATCATAACTGAGTGGGGTGGGGAATGGGATTTCTGCATAGGTATTTTTCAGAATCTTCTTGAAGTTTTCGCATCTGTAGGGTTGTGAACCACTGACTTACATGGCTAGAATTTGATATTTTAGGTGCTCCATTTTGTTCATCTTCCCATCTGTTACTTGTCATTTCCCCAATTTGTAGACATCATTACTCAGTGTTAATGAGATTCTTATGTTGAGAAAGCACTTTTGCTTCTTCATTTTCCCTTTCCTTTGGGATTTCCAACATTTGGTTGTGTGGGTATTAACTTCTTGACCTTTCTAAGGTATAACCACATTAGATTAATTCTATGGTAGCATTAATAACAAAAGTGTCTATTAAGGATCCTATTTCTGTGTAATTGTCTAGAAAACAACACAAATACAGTTAATGTCCTTTAGAATCTTGCACTGATAATAACTGAAATGCAACCAAAACACATTAGCTTTAAGAAATATTCAAGTTTATATGCTCATCAGCAGCAACTCAGGATATCCAGCCATAATTACACCAATTTGTCCTAGAGTATGACCCTTCTTTTTGCTTAAATATCTCTAGATGTCAGGATATTCCTCTAGAGATCAGACTATTGCTCATCTTTCAAGAATTGTTAGTACTTTAGTAGGGTCAGAGGCCTAGAATAACTCTGCAACCTCAAACACAGAAAAATTGTGTATAATTCTGTCTCTTAAATGACAATGGCCTGAGGTATAGTGTGCATTATAAATAAAATGCACTTCTAGAGCAGTGTAATTTCAATATTTATTCATTTATTTCCACACCAAAATGGGGGGAAAAAAAAGACAACTTATGTGTATAGCCCATAGCAACATATATATTTCTCACATTATTGCTTCCAAGATGTCCCAAACAATGCTATTTTCTAGAGAGTTTTCATTTACAAATCTGGCAGGCTTTGCTATCTATTTCTAAGACATTCTCAGTAACCTTTAAAACTGGGAAGCAAATACATTTATTATGACATACTATCTGCCTGTCCAACATTGTAAAATAGTAATAATAATAATAAGCATTTACTATTTGAAAAGAAGTAGCATAAACTTTAAAGGTATTGACTAACAGTTTAACCATGTTACTACAAAATTTACCATGGGATAAAGGCCACATCAGAGCAGACCAGGTAATTTCATTTTGTAGCGCTTCACCAGATCAGAGCATTGATTTTATTTCTTTCATGTATTACATTACTGATATCAGAGTTAGAGAATCAATTGTATAGGTGGCCCCACAGACCAGTTTGTTAAATTTATGAGTAGCTGGTTAGGATCAACAGTCAGAAAATCAATTTCCTTCTATTCTGTTCCTCATTAGTGTACGTGTTTTGTTTTGTTTTTGTTGTGTTTGGGATTGCCTAACTCTTTTGAGAAAGCAATTTAAATAGACTATTCTTGCATATTCTATCAACTTCCAATCAAGCCCCTCCATGGCAAACAGGATTTGGCTTCCACACAAAAGAAAAGTAACAATAAAAACAATAACAAATAATTTCCTTTATAATTGTTTTTCCATTAAATTAGCCTGACAGAGGTCATCCACACACTGGCTAATTAGTGGGGTCATTTTTATCCCAACTCACACCGTTGAAGGGAGAATATTTGGATAGGATTTAGTCGTGAAAACAGGAATAGAATGTCAGCAAATACTCCAAACTTCTGGATATTTAACTGAACTGTCATGGGTTCCTTACTGTGGAGCCTGTCCTGCCTGTCAGCCAATAAATATGTATTGGCTACCCACAACATCCCAAAAGTAATTAAAAATTTAACAGATTTCTTCATCTCCTGGGCCTACAGTTAGTTCACCATAAAATCATAATCATCAAAATTCATTCTTATTCACTTGGTTCTCTGATATATTCAATTCAATCCTATAAATATTTATAGCATGCTGCTTTCTACTGTTGAAAAGTTTACGGTCTTGTATGAACGATAACGCAAGCACATATAACGAGCTACCCAAATGAGCTAAATGCCATGAGACAAGCATGAATGAAGAACTATGCCACAAAGTACAGGCAGTGATACTATTTATGAGAAGTCCACATGTCAGAGTAAGTACCAATGTTAAGTCAGGAGAATTTTAAAAAGTAATTGAGTAATGTAAGTATATAGAGACTTTCTGTGATCTACAAAGTGGTGAGGTAACCTGTCATGTCAACAGTGAAGTATTTTCCATTTCTGGTTATGATGGAGTAACTGACACAAGACTAGTCTCTCCTCTCCCCTAAGTCACACACACGTAAACAAAATATATGAAACTATGTTTTCAGATGTTACACAAAAGGCAACACAGAACTGAGTGAAGGAAACCTAGTAGGGTGAATTCCACCATCCTTCCATCCTTCTGCCTGGAAGCACTTTATGTATCACGGGACAGGGGAGGGAAGCCCAAAGAGAGAAAGGTGGTCTCACCGAGTTGACGAGACACAGAAGAGGGACCTGTACAGAAGAGGAGCTCCCGAATCCTGCATAAAGTTCCCCATGCATCAGTACCAGAACACTAACCTGCATATGAAAAAGGTCATGAAAGATAGAAATAGTTGATTTCTTCCCAGGGATATGGATTACACAACTGTATTTGTTACAACTCATCAAATTCTACACTTAAGATTGGTGCATTTCACTTTCTGTAAAATAGACCTCAATTTTCTAAAAAGTGGTGACAGGACTTGGCTCACATTTTAATAGGATCGCTGTGGCTGCTTTGCTCAAATTTAATCAAGTAGGGACATACAAAGGCAAGAAGAAGAGATAGGAGCCTGTTGTAGTAAGATGAATGTGAGATAGCTGGACCTGGACCATGGTGGTATCAGTGGACGTGACAGGACTTCTAACACCTCTGGATAGATTTAGAAGCTAGAACTATCATATTTACTGAAGAGTTGGGAAATGGGTGGAAGACAAAAGAGTGAAGAATGACTCCAACTATTTTGGCCTGAACAAATAGAAGGGTGATATAAACATGTGCTGATACAGGGAAGAGCCTGTATGTTGGACAAAGCATGTTGGACAAAAAAAAATCAGGAGTTCAGTTCCAGATGCCTTAGGGAAATGGGATGAAACCACCAAAGGACTACATGTAGATTGAGAAGAGAACTGTTCATGGCCTGATCCCTGGGACACCCTCATAATAAAAAGCCAGGAAGCTGAGAAGAAGCCAGGAGGAAAAACAGAAGGGAGTGGTGAGTGAGGAGGTATAAAATCCAGAAGAGTGGGATGTCCCGGAAGCCATGTTCAACCTCTCCCTATCAACTATGATCCTTAGACTTTGAAACACATTACAAATCCTTCTTTAAAACAAAACAAAGCAAACACCCCCCTCATCTACACCAGTTATAAACCTAGTTCTCTGTTGCTGAAGTCAAAGTTTTAGAAAGAGTTCTTTCTTCTCTCTTCTTCCACACTTTTTTACTCACTACTCAATTCCCTTCAAACTGGGTTCAGCCCCTAGTGCTCTGAGGGAGGCTCTCACTAAAGTCACCAATAAACTATAGTGTTCTAAATCCAAAGTTTGGGTTTTGCCCTAGATCTGATCTGACTTGATCTCTTGGGAATATTTGATATTCTCTACATCTTAAAACACTCTATTTTCAAGACATCATACCTTCCTGGTTTTCTTCTTACCTTTCTGGCTTCTTCTTAGTCTCCTCTTTGGACTCATTTTCTAGTCTTTGAATGTTGGAATTCCTCAAAGCCCAGTCACAGTCTCTTTAATCAATCTATATTTACTCCTTAAACAATCTCATTCATGATAGGTGGCATAACAGAATGATTAAGAATATGAATGTATTTTCCAAACTGCCTGGGTTCAAATCTCAACTCTGATACTTATGAGCTTTGTCATATGGCAAGAGCTTCACCTCTTTTTATCTCAGTGTTACCATTTATTTTAAGATGGGGATTATAATGGTGTTTATTTCATTGAGTTGTCACAAAGATTAAATGAGTCTATATTTGTAAATCACTAATACAAAAGAACACAGGTTTAGCTACCACATGTAAGCAGATGGTTCACACTTGCTTTTCAGTGGCCTAGACATTCTCTTTCTATTAGAAACCCACACACACAACCTTTTATTTTTCTTTTAATATTAACTTAGGTTTCTCAAAGTTATCTCAAACTCAGGACAGTCCAAAACAGAACTCATGATCTATTCCCCAAAGCCTTGTGTTCTCTCAGCTCAGAAAACCAGGCAATATCCTTGATACCATCCTTTCCCTTACCACAACCTTCACATCCATATCCAATCCATCTCCACATATAATGATACTACTTTTTATATATTCCTTGAATTTGCCTCCTTCTTTCCAATAAGTTCTACACCCACTAGCTTATTCTCATTTACGTTTATGTCTACTCTCTGCTATGGTAATAGCTTCTTAACTGAGCACCTTGCACCTAAACTTTCTCCTAGTCTCTATGCTGCAGGCAGAACAATCTTCTGATTGTGTTGCCCAAACTGAGCACAAAGTCTTCACTGATTTATTATGATTCCGGGAAAGGTCCAAAATTCTTAATATGGCTTACAAATCCCTCAGCGACTGACTTCTTCATGATCTCATTTCTACCAATCTCTCCACCTTTAGCTCTTCTCTTCCTTTCCATAAATTCTTCAAATAACACATGCTTCATTCTGCAACAGAGCATTTACGCATAGCCTGTCCCCCTCCATTCCTCTTATTTAATTTTTACTCTGCTTTCAGAGTTTGGCACAATAATCATTTTCTTAGTGAAGTCTTGCCTGGTCTCCAGGTGTGGTAAAATCTACTAACTCATGCACACTTGTCCATATGTACTTTTCCCTATCCACCTAAACTGTGGTAATTTTACATTTTTTTTTTAATTTTACATTTTTAAGTAACAATTTAGCTAATGAAAACTTCATGACAATAGGAACAGAGTCTACATTTGCTTATTATCATTGTAAGCCCAAGGTCTAGGATGGTTCTTAGCAGTTAGAAAGTGGTCAGTACATATTTGTTGAATGCATAATAGGGTAGCAATACTTACTAGTAGGAGAAAAACAGTTTCTAATGAGCTGTGAAAGAAAATTAAGCAATTAAGTGTAAAGAACCATCAGCACAAGCACAGAGATAAAATATGTGTTGTCATTAGCCAGAGAATATTACTGAAGAATAATCATCACAGAGTGGTAAGATTGCCAAGCAAACATCAGCCTTTCCAGAAAACAAGTATTATTCCAGACACCCTCTTAGGAAAGTCAGAGAAGCAGAGCTCTAATAGGCTTGGTGATCTTTAGACTTGAAACATGGTACCTGCAATCCTTCTTTATAAGTACCACAAAACCAAATTAACTCACAAAAGGTTAGGAGAAAAAAACAGGCAAAAAGACTATAACAGGCATATTGGAGCCAATTAGAAACACAGAATGGAATGGAAACAGCCATTAGGATGTTTCGCTCCAGTGATCAGCTTCGTCTGCAGACACCTGTAGGTCGTTCAGTATTTTCTCTGTGGGCTCTCTGTATATGAACAAGGAGCTTAACAGGAGACAGACAACAGGAGGTGGGGCTATCTTTTATCAGTTTCAGAGATAATAATGTGTCTCCCAGCATGGAACTGATTAGAAGGAGATGCTGAGCAGTAGAAAATATGGTAAACTGAGCAGCATTCCAACTCTCTCCTGAATCAGTAGTTCCACCTCTGACTTCATTATACAGTTCAAATTAATGTTAAAAGGGCATAAAGTAGACATAGTTGATAGCAGATCAAATTTATGTAATACTAAGACACTTTCCTCACCCCAGCTATCTTCCCTGTTAAATGACCAGTGAATCTGAAATTTCTATCATAGAGCCATTGATTAAGTATTATTCCAGAAATTGATACATTTAAACAGCTTTCAAAAATTACATTATCTAGGTAAGTAAGAAGACACTTAGCTATCACAGATTGGTTTATCTAATGTTAAATACAAGCAAACAACCACAACAACAAAAACAACGCACTCCAAACGGAGTCACTTTTGCTAAACCCCATGTTGCCAAACTGAGACTTCACAGTTTTGGCTCTCCCAGAAATGTGATTTTGAACCAGTCAATCAAGAATTGCCTGATCAGCAAATTAGGTAATCTGCCTGACAGACCCTTATTTTCCCCTAAAGGAAAGTAATCTTGTAAAAACCAACCCACTTTTTTCACCTAGTATAACTTCCTTGTTCCCTCTCCCTTCTGCCTATAAAAGTCTTTCATTTTGTACAGCAATTCTGAGATCCGTTCCCTCTGCTAGATTGGATGCTGCCCAATTAGGATTGATTTTTTTTCTCAAATAAACTAAAAACTTTTATATGCCTCAGTTTACCTTTTAACATTTCTAATGTCAGGAGAGGTAACTGGAGACCGATGTCAACCGCCAGGAGCAACAATCAAGCAGGTATAGATACCCGTTAAGTCCCTTGAGCTCACTGCTTTCTCACTGCCTCCAGGGGTAGCAGATAAGTCCCTCAGAGATCATAGCTCTGTAGCTTTTGTGTTATAAGCTATATGTTATCACTTTATTTCATTTTCCATACTGGATCTAGAAACCAGCTGGAGTCAGACTAGGGCCAACTTCAAAACTGAACTGGGTCCAGGGTCAAACTGGTTCTTATTTAGAAACTAGACTGGGTCCAGGGTCAAACTGGGTCTGACTTAAAAACCAAACTGAGTCCAGTGTGAGGCCTCAGGTGACCAAAATTTTGTTTTAAGCCTGAACACAAAGGTTAACCTTATCAAATCTTGAATTGTAGTGGCCACAGTAGAGAATTTTTAACCCAAACAAGCTTATCCATTTATCTTAGTTAGAGAAAAAGGGGTCTCAGTCAAGTGCTCATCATAAAAGGCAGAAGGAACATTATTTTTCCTCCTCTACAATATCCATTGTCCAGGATGAGACTGGCTAAGATATCCCATTTATTCCACAGCCTGCAGACAGGATCCTGGGAAAACTAGCAGAAGCCAGCAAATGAGAATGCTTACCAAATTCAGCTCTCCCAGATTTCTATCTGTGATGCCTGGCCAAAAGAATGTACCATTTAATGTTGTACATTCCTTTCAAATTCAGATTGACAGGCAACAACAACAAAAAGTAATAATCAGATCTTTGAATTATGACTCATGAATCTGCTTTCAAGTACCTATCAGATGCAGATCCTTTCTTTTCCAGGGACAGCTATTACCATCTTGTCTCATTTTGTGTCCTGAACTACTTGGCTTGGCAACTGTCAGGTTGGGGATCCAAAAATAAAGCTGGACAGATATATGAACTGCACTCCATTTACAGCTAGGGTTCTACTCACTATCGCCAGCTCTCAAGGGAATTGTCTAAGTCTTTCCTTCTTTTGGTTATCTTTGGGAATGACTCTGGATCTCAGAAGGGTAGTATCTTTTGCATCCACTCTAAGGAAGCCTCTTGTGTCCATGGGGTTGCTCAATATTGCCAGAATTATTCACTGTTTGTCCTGGTTGAAACCTGGTAAGATATCCAAAAGGAATTTTTGTTTGTTTGTTTCAACTAACTCTGTGGTAAGGAGTTGGCCCAATGGGAAGCTGATATTCAGAGCCTTACAGAAAAAAAAAAAAAAATCTTAATGGACATAAAATAGCTGTAGAAGGTTTGTGGAAAAGGAATCTTGGGAAATAAGTTTTATGTATGGTCAAGCTAAGATTGGAACTAATCTATTTAAGTTTTTAAGGAATGAATTTTAATGTCAAAAGAACACTGGTGAAAAATTAGAATTGGTTTTCTCTTGGTTAAAAGGATAGTTCTTTTTTAAAAAAAAAAAAAGATTTTATTTTATTTATTTGACAGAGAGAGTGACAGCCAGCGAGAGAGGGAACACAAGCAGGGGGAGTGGGGAGCGGAAGAAGCAGGCTCCCAGCGGAGGAGCCTGATGCGGGGCTCGACCCCAGAACGCCGGGACCATGCCCTGAGCCGAAGCAGGCGCTTAATAACTGAGCCACCCAGGTGCCCCTAAAAGGATAGTTCTTGGACTATCAGTCTGCTTTTGGTGACAGACTGTGAAAGGGGTGCGTGTGTGTCTGTGTGTCTGTGTGTGTGTGTATGTTTAACCTTTTGGGTAATCTACCTGGAAAGCAAAGATTTTGTTTCTTACCAAAATAATTTCTGTGCCTCCCCCTGTCAGATCTTTGTCTATTTAAGAAAACCCAATCTTCTCACTGTTAAAATAGTTAAATTTTGTTCACAGCTATGTAATCTTCTGTATTACCTTTAAAGTATTATATTGCAGTTTAGTTAAATAGGTAAGTATTATTTCATAATGATATGTGATCTTATTTAGTCAAATGTTCAGACCTTTTGACATTTTGGCAACTTCCCAAAATCAAATTCTAAATGGAATCTTTTTGACCTCCAAGTAACTCTGAGATTTCCCAGAAGGCTCCTAGAAAATCTCAAATAATTTGTCTTTCACCTTGTAAAAGAGACACATTAAACTAATTAGGTTTATTTGATATGTTAAATTACATGGGAAGCATCATCAAATTAGTGATAAACCTTCCTAGACTACATTTAATGAATGTATGTTATTAATATAAGTGTTCTAGATGTTGCAGAAATCTCTAACAATTTAATATGTCCTGGTATAAAGTTATCAGTCGTAATTCCAGTTATTATCTTAAAATGTTGTATGTAACAAAAATAACTAAATTTCTTTGTCAATTCCATCATAATAAACTATCATCAAATCTTTAAGTATGGGCATTTTAAAGTCATTTGTCATTTACAGACTCATTTTAACTCTAATGCTTTGAAAAAATGAGATTATGGAAAGGACACGAACAAGTACTTTTGACCAATGACACTGCTTCCAAATTGTAGAGTGTTGAAACTTGGGTGCATATTTCACAAGTGAAGAAGGCTCCAACTGACATCTGGTAAATGTTGGAGACCTCAAAATCAAACTGATTAGGAAGAGATGTAGCCAGTGGGGGGTGGGGGTAGACAGCTTCCTCCCAAGATGTCAGATCAAGATTTCTTTCCATTCCTCCTTCCCTCTCTGACTATCCTTTTCCTAATTCTTATATGATGAAAGTATGATTCTTTTGTTCACCTTTTGCCTTGCTCTGTCATGGAAAGATCATGCTATCATTCACATATCTCAGGCTACTGCAAAGTGGGCTAGTCCAGCCACCAAATAACTGTTATATTTGCTATGTGGGTAATCCTATAGTCCTGCCCATGACAAACTCTTTCTAGATTTCCTCTAGAATAAACTCAGTCTGCTCTCTATTGTGTCAGAGTCCCTAACTTGATAGTCCCTTTCCCTGTCTCTGTTTAGCAAACCAAAACCCAGGGAATCTTCCATCCAGGCTCTAGACAAAGAAAGGGATTCAAGGCTAGGATAACTAGAATAAAATCAACTATGTGGTTTATAGACTTAAATTTTACTGGCCTCTATGGCTGTCACCTTTTTACTCCCAAGCCACACACTCAAGTGGGAATTACCAGGAGGTATTCGTGATTCAAAATTTGCTTCCTTAGATCCCTACTCCCCTGGTTCAAAATAAATGCAAATGAGGCTCTGATCAGGAACCTTTCCTTAACTCTTGAAACTACTGAAGAATCTGTGCTTAAAGAAACAGCTGAGGGAAAAAAATTCCCTAGACTCTCTGGCCAAAGTTGGTCTTGATAGTAGGTTAGTTCTTTATTATCTTTCAGCTGAGCAAGGAGGTGTTTTGCTATAGCCAACATCACTTGCTGCACTTGAATTGATACTTCTAGGTAAGTTGATACTCAGCTACATTAGATCACTGTACAAGCCAGCTGGCTTAAGAAAGTGACTCCTTCAACGGGGACTTATTTGATTCTGATTGGTTTGAGTCTTGGTGACCATGGCTCCAAAGTGTACTCCAGATATTGGGATTTATCCTACTTATAAACAGTCATAGTAGTCTTCCTGATACACTGTAATCCCCCAAAAGCTTTAGGTCCATGTTCGTAGCCACTAACCACCAAGCAAATGATCTTCCTAAAAATACAACATAGGAAAAGGGAAAAAAAAGAATGATAAACTTTACGAATGTGACCCCAATATAGTGCCCTCTGAATACCATACAGAGATTTAGCAAAACCTGCAAGATTTCCAGAATAGTAGCTGAGAGTAACATGAATGCCTTAAATTTCTGATTATGTCTCTCAGTTAGGCTGAGAGTCTTATCAAAATGGAGGAACTATTAAAAACAAACAAACGGACAATAGGCCAAAACTGGAGTTGCTTATGCTAAGCCCCACATCACTAACCTGAGACTTAACCTAGTTATAGTTTCAGCTCTCCCAGAAGTGGAATCTTAATCCAATCAAGCAGGAACCACCTGATCAGTACTAGTTAGGTAATCTGCCTGATAAATTCCTGCTATTCATCTTCTGTCTATAAAAGTCTTTCATTTTGATAGTTTCTCGGAACTCCTTACTGTCTGTTAGATTGGATGCTGCCCAAGTTGAATCCATTTTTGCTCAATGAACTCTTAAAATGTTTCATGTGCCTCAATTTATCTTTTAACACTAATAAAGATAATTTGTAACAGAAAGCACAGTCTTGACATTTAGGATTGCCTGAGTTTTAGGAATTAGTTTTGGTTGTAAGCAATATGGAAAAAACACTGGAACCAGAGTTACTTGATCATATAAGGTCATGGAAAAGTGAAATAGTATCAGTGAGTTAAAGACATCTTACATAGAAGACAAGTGAGGTTTAGTTGCAACTGATAAACAATTTAATATATTTTAATAATCACAGGAAGTACTGGTAAGGTAACTACTTTGAATCACCTTGATCATACTAAATTGTCCCAAATAATGACTTCTACTCATCTTGTTTTCTTATTTATATTTGGGCTTCCAGAAGAAACCCGATTGCTTCCATGAATATTCTTTTCTCACTTCCAAATCACTGAGTATATCTGAAGTTTCCTGTGTTCCAGAAATAATCCTTGACACAACTGATTCTCATAATCTCTCTTCTTAAGTAACTGTAATTCTCTTACATATTTCTGCTGATTTGAAATTAAGATCTTATCTCTTCTGAGCAGTCTCTGTAAGATTCAAAAAAGTGATTTCCCAACAATCCTTACCTGGTATCTACCTCAATGAGGTGTGCCTGTGTCCCTTTCCTCACAAATCAAAGGATCTCCATGAATGATTTTGTTATTGTGCCTCTACAACTGATTTCCTATTACAGATATTGGAATTTATTATTTGAGCCCATATTTATAGCTGTGTGTGGGTAAAAGGCAGCATTACATAAAATTCTGCTTTTGTGCGATCGTATATAATTCACTCATCTAAGTGAATGCTCTGTGACCATTCAGAATTCAAGAATACACTTTGTCCCCTAACGAACAGGATAGAATTAGAACATATCTTTTCACAATCACTGACTGAGATTAATTTGACAAATACCCATTAGGCCATCCAACAGCCTGCTCAGTTACTCCTATTTACTTTAATTTATTTAGCAAAAGACCCTGATCTATCAAGTTAAATGCCTCCATCATTCATCAGTTCACAGATAGTGAAGTGTCCCAGTCCATATCCAGCTTATCAATCTGTGAAGGTGAACATTTGGGTAACTCATTTCACTGAGCAAGGTCTAAAGCCTCCAATATTTTAAGTTATTGGAGGCCATGACTGAGCTATAATCTTCCTCCTGTCAAATATTACAAACTTATAAGCAGACATTTGTTTCGATGAACTAAGTGAGCCCTAAATAAATGTATTTTCCCTGGTAGTTCATTCCTGACTAGGTATTTATTCAGGAAATCTTCATTCTATTATTATATTGGATATGCTTTGGTTTGTGCACAGAAATTATATTGTTTTGACAGCTCTATTATTTTTACTGGTTGGCTTGCAGCAATTTATCTTACAGTACATGAGGAATTTATTTTTTTAATTGGCTCTGCCTTTCTTTATGAATGTGTTTATGAGGCACTATAGCAGTTCCACATTTTAATGTTTCAATGTTTTCCACCAATTTGGTAATCTTGTAAACAGCAGTGTTTCTGAAGGGCTTCTAAGCAGTTTTGAAAACAGAATTAAAAAGGAAAAGCTAGTAAATTTAGTTTCATCTTTCATACTGTCCTGACAGTGCCATCCTCATAGTGGCCTTGTCTACATACAAAGGAAGTAGTGATATTTGGGCTCAAAGGTACAATTAAATATAAAAACTCTGATCAGAATTAAGTCATTTTAAATCCCTTTAAATTTCATTAGAAACTGACAAAAGAGTTGCTATTAAAGAAGCAAAATACCAGTTTTCTACCGCTGGTATTACCATAGGAGCCTGCACAAATGGTAGCTTAGCACACTGAAGACCAAAGTTTGACATCCCAATATTTTAGTTTTATCTAAGAATTCTTAACTCAGAAAACTGGAGGTGAACCAGATTTGGCAAAATTTAAATGTTTAACTTCCGAACTAAACTAAAATTTAAATGTTTAACTTCACAGGTAGGGCTGTTTTTAGGCCCATCAGTTTTTATGGAACTTGATGCATATATATAGATTAGTCAGTTAAAATATATTCTTTAATCAAACCCATCTAATAAGGATCTCTAAACTACATTGCAATTATAAAATAGATAACTCAAGCATTTATTGATTACAATTTTGTTCCACATAGCTGAAAATCAACCAGATAGTTAGATTTTAATGCGTTCAGTCACACATAAAATGTCATCCAAAAAGCGAACTACTTGTAACAGTCAAACGCAACTTACTATATTCACCTATATATTTACTCATTCAGCAAATATTTAATAAGCACTTTCTAAGTGAAAATACTGTGCTAGGAATTTTATGAGAAACAAAGCTGAATTTAATATCTTCAGTATATATTTTCATTAAGTCTATTTATGTGAACATTAAAAAGGAAATATGAAGTTGAAAACCATAAATGTGACATTTTGTGGTGGTGTCAGTAAAACACTTTGGAAATTCCCTGGGGAGAAAGAAAGAGAACTTCTAGGAAATAGGTTTAGAGGTCAGACATGAGAAATGATGGGAAAGGCAATCCAGGAGGAAGAAACAGCCTGAGTAAATCCTATTTGACCTCTAACCCAAGGTACTTATGGCCCTCAGCTGACATTTCTAACCATGTGAACATAAAGTATCTTAAGGAGAAAATGGAGCAGTGCATGGCAGCATGAAGCACAAAGGAACACTCCCACTACCTGTATATTGGAATCACCTGCCTTGAGCCCCACCTCAGACCAATTAAATCAGACTCTTTGGCTATGAGACCTGGGTTAGACTAACCTACAACCCAAGTGTCCATCAACATATGAACGGAGAAAGATGTGGTGCATAGACAGACACACACAATGCAATATTATTCAGCCATGAAAAGGAATTAGATCTTGTCATTTGCAACAACATGTATGAACTAGAGGGTCTTATGCTAAGTGAAGTAAGTCAGACAGAGAAGGACAAATACTATATGATTGTACTCATACACAGAATCTAAAGAAGCAAAACAAACAAACAAACAAAAAGCAGAAACAGACCCATAAATATAGAGAACAAATTGATGGTTGCCAGAGAGGAGGGAGATGGGAAGATGGGTAAAATGGTGAAAGATAGTGGGAGCCATAGGCTTCTGGTTATGGAATGAATAAGTCATGGGATAAAAGGTCAGAGAATATAGTCGGTGGTACTGTAATAGCATTGTATGGTGACAGATGGTAGCTACACTTGTGGTGAGCACAGCGTAACATACAGACTTCTTAAAACACTATGTTGTATACCTGAAACTAATGTAACACTGTGTGTCAACTATACTTCAATAAAAAAGTACAATAAAGTAAAATCAGTAAAATAAAACACCCAGATGATCCAATATGCAATCAATACTGAGAAACATCAAGTACATCCATTGTAACAGACAAGACCCACTGGCCATGACATGAAGTAACCACAGGTCCAAACATACTTGGGACATTCCTCCCACTGAGTTTTGTTTGGCCCACAACAGCCATTTTGTCATTGGAAATTTAGCTTAAGCTCTTAAACCTACCTCTTCTTCTCTCCCTCACCTCCATTATACTGTTAAACCATATTTTCCTCTTATGTATTGAACACTTTATCACCAAGATAATCGTCTCCATCTCCATCCTTGATCCTGCCATACTTTTCAAAAATGCCAGGATATCTTGGCATCTAAATTCAGTGCATTTTTCATTTCCAGTCACCTTTTCCTGCACTTGGTCTCAGGGTTACCCCTTGAACTTTGCCATCATCCCCTGCTCCAGATCTGGAGTGATTAATTCACTAATTCTAGTCTCTTGTGAAAACCATCTGGTCTTTCAGCTCACTTTATCAAGTTTCACTGCAAAAAATTTGAACTATAATCATATACTCCAATGAGCCTTCTGTTGCCACCTACCAGCATCTCATTTGTATCTACTTTTCTTCATATCCAGCTATCACAGTAAATCACTACCTAACAAACATCCTCATTTTTCCTACACCCTCTTTCCTTCTTATTACAAAAAATTAACCTTCAATTAACCCAACAACTTGCCTTCTTCATGACTGTACACCAAAAAGTAAACACTGGAGAAGATTCATATAACCAATGGTATTGGTATCATAATTCATAATCTCTAATCTCATCTAGACTTTCAACATTGTCCAGCTGTATTTTTGTTTTGTTTATGACATTTCCCTGATAATATTTCTGTCCCAATTCTCTGTAACATATATTCCATGAGCTTATGTTTAAACTTTCCCACTTCCCCTGTCCACCTCCACAGATAACCTAGCCTCGTATTTCATAAGTAATCTGTGCACTAGCCTCTATCCCCTCTCCTGTCATCATCAATCATCACCCACTTTGTACTGGATATTTTCATTAGCATAAATAGGGTGACTCCAGTTCCTCACCATTTCATCTTTTCTTTTAAAGTCAAATTCTTCAGACAATTTTCTTCAACTCCCTCAATCCCATTCTTTCCTGAACTCAATTCATTCAAGTTTTTACCAATTACTTTCACTTTGTTGAATCCAAGGATCACTTCTCAGTTTCAGCATCTTATCTCACCTATCAGCAATGCCTGACATTGTCTGTCACCTCTTGATTTGGTTTCAAGGGTACTACAGTGAGTTAATTTCTTTCTTTTATTAAAAAAAAAAAATCACTGTTCTCAGTCTGCTTTTTGGTTGGTGCTCATTTTCCTGACCTCAAAAACTTGAAGTGCCCTAATATTTTTTCCTCAGTGATCTCATCCAATCCTATGACTCTAAATGCCATCAATATGTGCTTTAAAAAATTTCTATTTTCAGCTGAGAAATTTCCTCTAAACTCTGGACTAATACTTAAATATGGCCATTTTTTAAAGATTTATTTAATTATTTTAGAGAGAGAGAGTGTGCGCACATGCAAGTGGGGGGAGAGGCAGAGGGAGGGGAAGGAATCTTCAAGCAGACTCCCCACTGAGTGCAGAGCCCAAGAGGCGCTGGATCCCAGGACCCTGACCTGAAATTAAGAGTTGGATAATCAATCAACTGAGCCACTCAGGTGTCCCATAGATATGGCCACTTAAATGTGGCCATTCCATGTTTTCAACTGAATAACTATTAGATATTTCATACTCGAGAAGAGAATACACAAAATCCTTACATTCTCTATTGACCTGTACCCCCAAAACCTTCATCTCTGTAATGAAATCTCCATTCTTCAGATGTTCAACCTAGGGGCGCCTGAGTGGCTCAGTCGTTAAGCGTCTGCCTTCGGCTCAGGGCGTGATCCCGGAGTTCTGGGATTGAGCCCCATGTTGGGCTCTTCCACTGGGAGCCTGCTTCTTTCTCTCCCACTCCCCCTGCTTGTGTTCCCTCTCTCCCTGGCTGTCTCGCTCTGTTAAATAAATAAATAAATAAATCTTTAAAAAAAAAAAAAAAAGATGTTCAATCTAAAAATTTCAGAGTCATCCTTGACTCCTATTTTTTATCACAATGTACCTTCCATTAGTTTGTAAGTCTCATAGGCTCTACCTTCAAAATGTACCCAGAATCTCATTATATACACTCTTAACATATATTCTGAATCATATTTCTCATTAAATTCACTACTACAACCTTGGATCAAACTTGGATTATTTTAATTGTTTAGTTCATCAGTACCTCTAATCCACAAACCCTGCTACTTTTCTTCTAAGTGCCCTATTGACTCCATTCTTGCCTACTTCAGTCTATTTTTAATATAGCGGCCAGAAAGCTTCTGTTAAATATAATTGAAATCATGTTATCACTCTGCACAAACATTTCTAATGTCTTCCTGTGTCAGTTGGAGCAAAAACTACTCCTTCTGTGGGAAGCAGAGAGTCATCTTATACACTCCAGGCACATTCCAACATAAGACACTTTGTATTCTCCCCTCCCTCAGTCTGGAATGTCCATACCCCAGATATCTGCATCATGCCTTACCTTCTTCATATCTCAGGTTCTCCGTGAGATTTTTTTACTTTTTTTTTCATGATCCTATTCAAAAGTACAACCACTCTAGAATTCTCTATTCCCAATCCCAGCTTTACTTTTTTCCCCATAGCTTTTATCACCTAAAATACTACATAATTACTTATTTATTTGGATTATTTTATGTCTCTCCACCTCCTAATATCTAGTCTATAATTGAAGAGATTCTAGTTTATTTTGTGCATTCAAATATCCCAGTATTTAATACAGTACATGATACATGAGAAACAATCAAAATTATTAAATGACTAAACAAATAGATATCATCAAACAAACAAAAATTCATTTTATCATCCTGTCCTCAAATCAGAAAATCTTATTTTCATCTGCCCCCATTCTCTTTTTCTTGCTAATCACACAATAAAGGAGCTATCTCATCTTTTACCAAAATACATCGCCATATGCATTTTGGACCCCTTCCCTCTATCCTTCCAAGAACTTCACTCTGTTGTTATCCCCATTTATATTTTAACCCATATTTCAATAACATTTTCTTTACCTCACATCTCCTTCCAGTTACTGTTTTAGTTCTCTATTCTCCTTAACATAAAACTTTCTTGAAATAACTGATTACACACCCTTTTTCATTTCTCATTCTCATTCATTTTTCAAGCATCTCCATTCTTAATTCTGCCCCACAAATTTTACTATATTCTTTCTAGCTGAAGTCACCAATGAACACCAGTGGACAATTTTCAGTAATAATGACAGTAACTTTAATATTTATTGAGGTCTTATTATATGCCCAGTTTATTCTCTACATTAAGGTTATTGAAAATATAACAATGAACAAAATATATTTCTTTTATTCCTGTCAATGACCTTGTGAGATCGGCACTAAGGTGTTACTGTTTTCTGATGGGAACTAGAATAAACAGGTTAAGTGACCAACTTTACACCAAACCTGGACCCCATTAATGTAAAACCCAGGGTTTGTACTCAAGTAGTTTAACCTCAGAGCACTAACAAAAACTACACTGCACAACTTCCTCTCAGCTTATTGATAGATTTCATTTCCAGGAGCTTTTCAGTATATTTCACTGATTCTTTTAGGATTATTTGACCTATAAATGTTGAAATTCCTTGAAAATCACTCCTGGACTCTCTTCTTTTCATCATCTCTGTACATCGTACTAGATGAGCTTATGTCTGATGAATTGTAATATTACAGTCTGCCAATTTCTCAATGTAAATATTCTGCCCAGACCTCTCTTCTGAACTAACTTGGCAGTTTCACTTCACTCCCTCATAGATTTTTAAATATTTTCAAAATTCAACTCATGATCCCTGCCCACTGTTCAAACCTATTTTACCTCCAATGTTCCCCATCTCATTTACTAGCATCTCCATCCTCTCAAATTCTCCAGCCAGAAAACTGGTAGTCTTTTTTGACATTTGCTCCTCCCTTCATTTCCCTCATTCAATCTGTTAATACAGCCTCTTGATTCTAATCCAAAAAAATTTTTGAGTCCTTTCGTTCTATCTCCACTACCACGATTTTAGTCATTATCTCTTTCAAGTACAAATAAAATAGCTTCCTATCTATCATTCTTACTTCCACTATTACTTTCTGCCAAACCATTTTCTGCACGAACACACTCCCTTGCTTAAAATTGTCTGATCATTCTCCATTTTCCTTAGTATGAGATTTTTTTTAAAATGCCTATTAAGCTTAAAAATCTTCTACAACTGGTCTCTGCCTACCTCTCTAGAGTCACCTAACCCCATTCTCTTCACTCACTATACTGAGTATACAGACTTTATTGCAGGTCTACAAATATTTCTTTAGCCCATACCTGAAACTGTTACTGAAACTAAAACCTGAAACTGGAGCTGTTAGTCTCTGTTTATCTGAGTAACTGCCTTTGTGCACAGAAAAGAAAGTCCCCAGGATTCTTCTCAGAGAGAAAGATTGGCCCTGAATCATGATGAGGAATACTGGATAAGCAATTTCATGGAGACAGACAAGAATAAGCCTTAAAATCTTGTTATACCAAGAAATAAAACTACTCACTATTAGCATGCAAACACATAATAAATGTAGAATATCTATAGAACACAGATATACCCGATTTTAATTAAAGATTAGTTGTGATTTGGAAACCTGTGACTAAAATACTACTAAATGATACTGTATACATTAGATTTCTTAAAAAATATTTCCATCCTATTCTTATGACTACCAATTTAATCACACTACAAAAATAAAAGGTACCTACTTTTTATAAAACCTCCTAATTTGATAAATGCTCACTTGAAAGATGAGCATGTGAGGGAAATATATATGGAAAATGTTATAATTAAAATCATTCTGTATTTTTTGAGGGGGGAAGGGCAGATGGAGACAGAGAGAGAGAATCTCAAGCAGGCTCCATGCTCAGCATGTAACCTGACACAGGGCTCAATCCTACGAACCTGAGATCATGACTTTGAGATCAAGACCTGAGCCAAAAACAATGCTTAACCAACTGACCCACCCAGGCGCCCCTATTAGTCCATATTTTTAAAATTTAACTACAACTATTGGTGATGTGATTATGTGTAGACTATGTTCTCATTTTAAAAGGTTATGGAGATTTTAGTATTAGAGGAGAAGAGAGATGATATCTTATCTCTAATATAGAATATATAATTCATTAAGAATAGTAGTCATATCCTTAATAGATGAGACATATCAGACACAGAAGAGAAGCACCAACACTGTAAAGATCATAAACCAATTTCAAGAAAACAAGTGGTCAGTTTTTCAGAAATAATTAGCAGATTTCTATCATATAAAATCTTCTGGTACACTACATTATAAGCTGTGGAGAATAAACACATACTAAAAGACTATAACTCACATCCTCATGAAAATGTAAGACTGAAATTAATTATTTTAGTGTAAAGTTTATTTTTTAAGCTATTTTTATGAAAACAAACAAGATTTACTGGGAAAATGCTTAAATTCTAGATTTTTATTAATAAAAATACATTCTAAATAACAGAACAGGTGCTATAAAGAACAACCCCTGAGGCTCAAACTAGCAACAAGCAGGTACACAGAAGATGATAAATAAAAAGCTACCAAAGTGGTAATGTTTCCTTGCCCTTTCTTACCTCATTGGGCATCCAGGATGTAGAATCGAAAGATAAAAAGTATAATTTTTAAAATGACAGGTTTATCAGACTTCCACTAGGATTACTAAATTTAAAATTTAAAGGCAAATCACAACTTGAAAATAGGTTAAAGATAATCCAATAAGCCAAAATGATTTCTAACAATGAATTAAAGTTGAACTGAGATATCATCTATAAGATATGATAAAGACAATCTTGCTAAAAGTATGTTTTAAAAATAAAAGTAGTGCACAGAGGAAAAATCCTTAGATATTTTCTAATAGAAGTTTAGAAAGGGCTTAGTAAAGAAATAAAAGAAAATAAGGAAATAAGAAAAAATAAAATAATAAAATAGAATCCCCCATTGCTGCTAAAATAAAATAAAAATTAATTCTCCTAAAAGTAAAAATCATTAATAATATTAATAAAAGATACAAGATGTTTATGCTTTAGGGAAACGTATTTAAAGAAAATTTCATTAACATCAAAGAAAGGGTTTATTTTACATTTGTTTCTAACAGCAGGTCATATATTCATTAATTTGTTCTCTCACTCATTCATTCAACATATATTTATCAAGCACTATATCTAGTGCCAGATATTGATAGGTGATAAGGTCACAGAGATGGAAAACAAAATTCATACTTTTAACAACTCATAGCCCAGTATAATAGAATCCAAGATGGGAAAAATAATTTTAAAATATTGCAATAGGTATTTCAAAAATTAGAAACACTCCAGTATCAGCAGAGAAGATAACTTTCAAAATGCAAAAGTTTGGTAACTGTTCTTAAACTGGTAACTGTCCTCACTCTTGGGTTCACCCTCTGGAGAATCCCATATTCAGGAAAAGTAGCCAAGTTTGCAAATAAATAATTTTCTCAGCCTATTTCCTGCCAACAGAAATTGGGGACTACCTCTGCCTCTTCTCATTTTGTACTGAAACTCTACCCCTTTCAATTCAAGCTGTCAATATTTAACGTGATGAACTAAGAATGTATTAAGATAAATATCATATCACTCCCATTAGGCAAAAGACACACCCACAAACCTCTTCCCTATAAGCATTTAGTTTCTTATAGGCTATATTGTTAAAGTGAGAAAATCGTGAGACACTCATCTTCATCTCTAGGCCAGATTTTCTGGCAATGTCCTATATTTGAAAACTGCTCAGAAGTCATTTCTTAATTATCTTTGCCATCTAGAAACTGTGTGTTTTCAAAACTATAAAGTCCTTTTACTTTGTTTTATTTCCACAACCCTTCCCTCCTCAATTCATCTCTCTAAGAGAGAAATAGCCACACCTTCAACACTTTGCTCTTAAGTATCCTTAGCTAGACCAACAAATACATTAGGCACACTTTCTACTTTCCATATTACTGTAGACAACAGTGTGTGGAGCCTTCTGCACTACAAAACAGTGATCCTCCTTCCTGTGGTTTCTAATAAGATGTTATTCCCTTCCTTTTGAGCCCTCCTCAGCAACATTCTCAAAGTCCGTATTTCTATGAAAGCTCTGTCCAGTGAAATTTCAGCTTTCTCTAACACCCTCCTCAAATCCTTCCAGCTTTTGCTTATTGACTGGATCCAAAGTGTGTGTGTGTGTGTGTGTGTGCGTGCGTGTGTGTGTGTGTATACATATATATATAGTATTATATATGTGTCTATAGTATATATATAATGCCTATAGTATATAGTGAGACAGATGCCTATAGTGTATATATATATATATGGTATTTGTTAAGTTAGCTTTCTACATTCAGATACAAAAATATGCATTATTTATCTATTGCTCTATAACAAGTATACCAAAACTTAACGTCTTAAATTGTTGTTGTTGTTTTAATCTCATGGTCCCCATGGGTGAGAAATCTAAGCATGGCCTAGTTGAGTGAATTTTTAGGAAATTAAAATAGTTTCTTCCAAAGCCACAATCAAAGTATTAGACTGGGTGATAGTCTCAAGTCCCAACTGAAGATGGCTCCACTTCCAGACTGACTTATGTAGCCATTGGTAGACTTTAGATATTTACAGTGTTTAGCCAGAAACTTGAGTTCCTTGCCACATAGTCTTCTCCAGAGGGCAGCCAACATGACAGATAGCTGACCTCCAAGCAAGTGAGGAAAGAAGCAAAGGATCAAGTCAGAGCAACAAGATAGAAGCCACAGTCTATCTAATGCAGTCTCAGAAGTGGCATCCTGTCATATCTGCCATACTCTCATCGCTTAAAAGTAATTTAGTTAATTTCAGCTTATACTCGAGAGGGGGGCTTACACGAGGATGTAGATAACTGAATGTGGAGATCTTTGGGGCCATTTTAAAGGCAGCTTCTCACAGACATGAAAGGAGATTCGGAGTTGGTTTAATCCTACTTTCTAGAAAATCATAGAATTTAGACAAATACCTAAAAGCCCAGTAGATTTGTGTAATAGGAATAATAATGACCTCTCAAGAATGTCCAATCCTAATCCATAGAACCCGAAATTATATTACATTTTATGGCAAAGAATTAAGGTTTCAGATGAAATTGTTTGGCAATTAGCTAACCTTAAAATAGGGTGATTATCCTGGTTTATCTGGGCAGGCTCAAGGTAATCACAAGGGCAGAATCCTAAAAATGAGAGACAGAGGTAAAAGAGGAGAGAGTCCTAGGGAAAGAGAGGACAATGGAATCAAGGTCCAAGAGATGCTATACTAAAGAGGGAGCAAAGGGACCACTAGACAAGGAATGTGAGCCTTTCTAGATTGGAGAAAGGTAAGGAAATGGATTCTCCCCTAGAGTCTCCCTCCGGAAAAGAATGCAGCTCTACCAGCACCTAGATTTTAGTCAGTGAAACCTATTTTGAGTGTTAACCTACAGAACTACCAGATACTAAATTTGTGTTGTTTTATCCACTAAATGTGTGATAATTTGTTACAGCAGCCATAGAAAACTAATACAACTTATATTTACAAATGCACTCTATTTGGAGGAAAAAATTAAAAAGTCAATAAAGTTCAAATTGGCTTGTGTATTCAGAACATAAGCATATATGAAATCATTAAGGTGTTTAACAATAAAACTGAAAACATTAGGAGACTACAGAATTACCTTTTTTCCATACTCCAGCAAATCACACTTCATCAAGACTGTAAGATACATATGTACCCATAATATGTGTGTATAGTATGTTTACACATAAATACACACAGACATATTAAATGCATGTAGCTGGAAAACACAGGCTTATATTCAAGAGTGGAACTCCACATTTATCAAAGCAGAGATTTATGTATAGGCTGTGAGAACACCATTTAGCATCAAAATTAGATAAAGGGCTTTTTCAGATCAGTTTAAGTTTGGGAATTTTTTCTGTGTTTTGTTTTGTTGTTTCAGTATCTTCTGTAATTGAGAGATTTTGCCCAATCTTTAAATGTTTGCTGAGTGGTTGATGCAATATGTTTATCTGTATGGGAGACTGATATGGAAATAGACTGTAAATAGCTTAAGAAAATTTCTCAAAACTCTTCAATCCTCAAGTTGCAGATCTCACTCTTAGCAGCTTGTATCTGTCTGGCTTCTCTCCTCCCTCTTCCTCTACTCTAAAGAAACCTGTTTTGTGGTCATCCAATCACTTCATTCTGTAGATAATTTAGATTTTTTTATTTTCTCATTTTCACCTCTTCTCTGGTCAGAAAATGAAAAGAAAAATCCACACTTGAAGAAGTTTGGGTTGAGGTAAGGGAGGGTGAGACCTGGAGAATCCATATATGGATACTTTGTCACATGACAGGTGGTTTTACTGGTAGACACAGGTTAGTTTGGGAAGTGATATTCAAAAGCTCCAACATGGCTTGTATGTCTAATTTGTCCCGTTACTGTTTTGGCACTGTAAAAAACTCTGGGCCAGCATTATCTGGAGCTTTACAGATCTAGGGTCCAACTCACCAACACGGAGCTGCCACAAATTTACAAGAAAGATGGTGAGAACCAAAGATTTTGATCAGCACCAGGGAGCTAGCCACCATTTCTCTCAGCTTAGGAAGGAGGGTGAGAATGGAGCTACTGTACCTCTTCTGAAGCTTCATTTGCATATCAAACACAGCTTTTACCACTTTTGCTTCTTTGGGAATGCTTCCCAGAAATGTCAAACCCTTAAGACAGTCAACTGACTTCTGGAAGAATATCCAAAATCTTCAGCATTTACCACCTTTCCTTCTTCAATGAAATTCATTCTAGTCAATCTGTTTCTCACCACCACTGAATGATGTGCTCTTCTCTAGTCAATCTGTTTCTCACCACCACTGAATGAAGTGCTCTCTGCTGCTACTTGAGTGGTATTGTGTTTCCTTTGCTTAAAATGCCCTTGATGCTCACCCACATCAGATAGTTATCTTAAATGTAGCACTAACCATATTGTAATTTAATTAAATAACATTATTTTCAGTTTGTCTCCTCCCAGAGGTATGAGTTCCTTCCACAGTGTACTTCTCCAGAAAGTATTTCACCCTCACTTGTAACATGAAAGAACCCATGTCATAGAAGAATATCTCAAAATGCCTTTTGCCTCCATCTTTATTTAAAGACTTTCTGGCACATTCAGCCTGGTTTATAATAATGTTGTTTATAATAATGGTGTTTATAATAATGGTGTTTATAATAATGTTTATAATGTTTATAATAATGGTGCTGTTTATAATAATGGTGCTGTGCAGTGTGGGGCCTAAAGCTGTCGACTATTCTGAATCTAATGATTCCTGGCTAGCTGCTCCCCTAGGAAAATATAATAATTAATAATGGTGCCTGGAGAGCCTGATTCCCAATATACACATTGGCATACACATTTTCCATAATTATTTCTAATTACCCAATTAATTAAACAGCAAATGCGTAAACTTTTATTTCTTCAGAGTCCTGCAAAATAGTATATCTAAAGATTGATTCTTTTCTCCTCCTTATTGCAAGCATTGCTTTGCTCCATTTCAGAATCAACCTAATCTACTTGGGCTTCATCATTGTGGTAGTCTGAAACACTGCTGCCCCCAAAAGACACTCACATCAAATCCCTGGAATCTGTGAACATTACTTTATTTGGAAGAACAGTCCTTGCAGATATGGTTAAGCCAAGAATCTTGAGATGGGGTGTTCCTTAATTATTCAAGAGTGCCCTAAGTCCAATGACAACAGTACTTATAAGAGAAAGACAGAGAAAGATGTAACACAGTCAGAAGAGGAGATACAGAAGTAAGGCAATGTGAAACGCAGAAAATAGGAGAGTGATGTAGCCAGTAGGAATGTCCACAGCCACCAGCAGCTGAAAGAGCCTCTGGTGGGAGAGTGGCCTTATTGAGGTCTTGCTGTGAGAGAATCTATTTCTATTTTTAGTGATAATTTGTTACAGTAGCCGCAAGAAACTAATATACTATTGAAAGTGACAACCTTCAAGCCCCTCCACACACACACACACACAGCCACTTTCCCATATTGTGTTTCTTTGTAGTATTAACCTCATTCTAAATACCATATATTTGACTCGTTTATCTTGTTCATCTTCTGTCTCTCTAGCTAAAAAGTAATGAAGTTAAAAGTAAGCATTTTCCTTAAGGAAATTCTTTGGTCAAATAATAATAAAACCAAATGTACCAAAAGATATATTATATTTCCCAAGTAATAAAAAGGTAATTACTATATTTGGTTTGCTCTGATGTGAGGTGCCATAATTTCATTATTAGCCCCTAATCCCACCAAAAGTCCATCTTTAAAATAATATAGTTAATATTAGTGAGAACAAATAAAAGGAAGATTGTTAACTTGGTGAGGGAAATGAATAGTTATATGGGAAAGCACGATCCAAAAGTGGTATTTAGAATCTTCAAGTTAGTCAACTTACCACTGTCAAATTTGATATTTCATATAATGGAAAGAGACATAAGCTCTCGTGGCTTTCAACAGGGAATGATCTCCCAAAAACTCCTCTAAATGAGGCAAGAAAACCCAAAATATACCAGCAAGTATATCTTGCACCAATAAAGACACTATAGGCTTAAAGGAATTTTATTCATTGATAATAGAAATACATTCTATTTCTGTAAGCCATTCAATTAAAACAATATGAAATATTAGTGATATAAAATAAAAACATTTAGAAGAATGCTTGACATATTTAAGTTTTATGAACCTACAGAAGAACCCTAGTGTAGTTTGTGAACACTCTCTATGCTGATTACTACAAATATAATGTAAAATATATTTTTTAGATTTATTTACTTATTTATTTGACAGAACAAGTGAGTGTGCCAGCAGGGATAGGAACAGAGGGAGAGGGAGAGAATCTCAAGCAGACCCCCTGCTGAGTGGAGAGCCTGACTTGGGGCTTGATCTCATGACCCTGAAATCATGACCTGAGCTGAAATCAAGAAAGAGTCAGACACTTAACCGACTGAGCCACCCACGTGCCCCAAAATATTTTTCTATTTAATCAGATAGATTCCATTTATTTGGCAGTGGAAATAAAAGGAGAAGAACTTTTTTTATGTATGAAAATAAAAGAAGGATAACTGGATATGGCAGCAATGAATATCTATTAGATGGTAATATGAACAGCTAAAAATAACATTGTAATGAATATTTTATAATCTTACATTACTCATATAAGGGAGCCAATAAAAAAGTAGAAAATATTACTCTATAATTTGTTACTATGTTTGTCTAGAAGGAAGTGCAATGTTTAAGATCATATTCAAAATGATCAATAAAATACAGATATTTAAAAAGAAATTTCTATCACCACACATACTAACACTCATCTAGTTAAATAGTATTAAAAACACTAATTTATAAAATGCCCCTGCAAGCAAAATAATTAAATAGATATCAAGTATTACATTCAGGAAGTAGTATTATAATCAACATGCAGCATGAATAAATTACGTGATAAATAATTTGATACAATTCTCCCCCCGCCAAAAAGAAAGGTAAAATTATCTATCTCATTCACTCATTATTAACTTCAGAAATTTCAGAAACTTCATTAAGGCAGGAGTAAGTGTGAGGTGTGACACATACACACACCCATCCAACTGATATTAAAGTCACTTGAAAGATTTTTGTTATTTTTAATACATTTCTGGCTTTATAGTTTAAAATCCAGGACAGCTGAACAAGTAGTATAATATCCCCTACTACTTTTAAAGAATGGTAAGTGCAAATGAATTCTTGGTAAACTCCACATTATCATGTTAAAATCCAACTTCATTTTTATCTTTTATTACAAAGGAAATGTAGATTTATATTCCAAGATTCACTAAAGCCATCAGTCTATTTTTAGGCTTTCTAATCAAAACTAATACATTGATAAAACATGTCTCCTCACAAAATAAGAGTTACTGCTGCAACTTCTATGATTCTAGATATTTGATTTCATGAATATGTATGACTTATCAAAACTTTAAAATGTACATTTCAAGGCATTTGCCTGAAACTCTACAAGCATTGATAACAAAAGGGTATAGAATAATACTGATTTTTTTTAAAAAAGATCTTTGAAACTATTATAACATGGTAACAATTCTGTGAATCAAACTATGTAGATCTTACGGATAACAAAATAACCCACTATTAGTAACTGGATACTGATTCCAAAGTTTCATTCATATAACAGACTTTGTTTAGCTGTAATAAACATGTAAATGTAATATGTTCACTACTTTCTAATATCTAATTGTTAGCCATTTTTAAAGATCTAAAAAGGCTTGAGTGATGATTATACAACACACCTATCTTCAGCTGGGGCTTTTCTTCTAGCTTCTAGCAGATCGACACACCTACCATACACCTCAATTTAAACACTTAACTGAATTTCGAAGTCAAGATAAATGAACCCAACATGTTCCCTACAGCTCTAACATCTTCTTCATCCATCATATTCATCAATATTTATGTATCACATGCTATTTGCCAGGCATTGTTCTAGATATTTGTGATACATCATGAACAAAAATGATGAAAATACCGGCCTTTGTAGAATTTACATTCTAGAGTTCTAACTACTGCCCCAAACATCTGAATATCAATTGTGACTCTGCTATTCTCTCACCCTAGCATCCAATCAATAACCAAGTTCTTTCTATGCTACCACTGAGCCACACAATATTCTGCATTTGACATTACCCAAGTATAAAATATTTTTTCTCCACAACTATTGCTATCTCTCTTAACCTTTCTTTCAGCTAGCTTCTTCCTACCTTTCGCTCACCTTCCATATATCAAAAGTGACTTTTTATAAAACTAAACATATTGCTCACCTGCTTAAAATTCTTCAATGTAATGAGAATTCCATTTTTGGCTGAATGAGGAGAAAGTAGGTCTCTGCCTATGAAAACAACAAAGGGAAAAAAACCTGTTGGATTAAAAATGTATACTTTAATATGGAATATCAAAGAGTAGTAAAAGACAACACTCCCCAAGAATCAAATTCAGGAAAGAATGAGAAATTCCTCAAGGAACAAAGAGTGATAATAAACTTCATTCCAAAGAAAAGTGGTTGGTCTGGGCATCGATGTGGGCTAAGAGAAATCAGATGAATTTTATCGACACTATTGTCAGGTGCAACTGATTATAAAGTGGAAACACCCCAAATGAAACAGTAATAATTATTAAAGTCATTGTTTCTTCTACTCACTCTTCCATTTCCAGAAATTTGCTGAGGCCCTTGAGAAAGTCTGCAAAGCAGAGCAAATTCATTCAACTCTATATATCTCATGATATTTGGATCCAGGTTACTACTCGCATGAAATATACTGGTAAACCAAAACCATCTAAAACTATGGTCCCACAATACAGCCAGCTCAAATCCTGAGAACAACAGAACAATCAGAACCACAGTGGTAGCAACACCAGAAACCAGGTACTGAGTATTTACAAATGAACTCAATCTAATTCAAGGTGTTGCCCAGCCACAGCTGAAATAAATTCTTAGAAGAATCTGAAAGATCAGTCTCTTATCTTAATTGCTGCATAGAAGAAATGGCTTCCACATTTGGGATTAAGGATGGTGATAAAATCTTCTGCTTCAGGAATTACTGTTTTTTTATTAAAAAATTTAAAGAATACAATTATGAGGTATACAAGGAAGCAAGAAATTGTATTCACAATTTTAAAAAATTCTTTTTTTGTTGTTTTTTTATTATATTATGTTAGTCACCATACAGTATATCCCTGGTTTTTGATGTAAAGTTCCATGATTTCATTAGTTGTGTATAACACCCAGTGCACCATGCAATACGTGCCCTCCTCACTACCCATCACCAGCCTATCCCATTCCCCCACTCCCCTCCCCTCTGAAGCCCTCAGTTTGTTTCTCAGAGTCCATAGTCTCTCGTGATTCATTCCCCCCTCTGATTACACCCCCTTTATTTATCCCTTTCTTCTCCTACCGATCTTCCTAGTTCTTATGTTCCATAGATGAGAGAAACCATATGATAATTGTCTTTCTCTGCTTGACTTATTTCACTTAGCATTATCTCCTCCAGTGCCGTCCATGTTGCAGCAAATGTTGAGAAATCATTCTTTTTGATAGCTGAGTAATATTCCATTGTATATATGGACCACAACTTCTTAATCCAGTCATCTGTTGAAGGGCATCTCGGCTCCTTCCACAATTTAGCTATTGTGGACAGAGCTTCTATGAACATTGGGGTGCATATGGCCCTTCTCTTCATTACATCTGTCTCTTTGGGGTAAATACCCAGTAGTGCAATGGCTGGATCATAGGGTAGCTCAATTTTTAACTTTTTAAGGGACCTCCACACTGTTTTCCAGAGTGGTTGTACCAACTTGCATTCCTACCAAAATTGTAGGAGGGATCCCCTTTCTCCACATCCTCTCCAGCAATTGTTGTTTCTTGCCTTGTCAATTTTTGCTATTCTAACTTGCGTAAGGTGGTATCTTAATGTGGTTTTGATTTGAATTTCCCTGCTGGCTCCGAACGCGGTGGCTCCCTCCCCCTTCCATTTATCTTCCGACATCTGTGTGCGGTTTCACGGCTCCCTGCTTCGTACCTCAATGCTCAGGGCTGGAGATGTTCATTTGTAGAGATCCAGATGTATCTTCCTGCATCTCAGGCTGATTTCGTGGATGTTCACGCTGGTCTGGTACCTATCCAGCTCGCCTCAGGGGACCAGCTGAAAAAGGGGTCCCCTACTCCTCCACCATCTTAACTCTCCTCTCACAATTTTAAAAAATTCTAATAGAATTTTATGAACCATCTATTGGTCACAGGAAAGAATTTAATACAATCCTTATACTTACATTTAAAAAAATACATGATATAGTGGGTTAAGAATTGGAAACAAGAGAAATGGAACATCCGAGGAAAATAAAAAATAAATTCTAGAACAACGAAATTCTGAAACATCAAATAGATTGAGTTGGCATTTCAGAAGGATCATTGAACATGCGGTCAATGCTCAGAAACAAACATAGTTTGAGATGATTAGTGACCTATTTCAAGCTTAAGAAGAGAGGAAAAGATGAACAGATTAAAATAAAAATAAATAGGAGTAAATAAAGTAATAGTAATAAAAGTAGGTATCAATTAAATAACAATCAAACAAGAAAGTTCAATTTTTAAAAGGACTAATGAAACTAATAAGCTCCTAGGGAGACTAGAAACTACCAATACCATGAGCACATTACCACAGACTTTATATACCATAAAAAGATAATGACAGAATATTATGAACAACTTGAGATCAATAGATTTAATAACTTAAATAAGACAGACAAATTCTTACGAAAATAAAGCTCAAAAAAAAAAAAACTTGACTATCACACCAAAGGGCCCAGAAGAGGAAAAATAAATCAGAAATGGTGACAAAGCTCTGGTTGCAGCCCTTTTCCAGAGGTAGGAGTACTCATGCACAACGGCCCGTGACACAGTCCAGGAGCCACCTCATCTTCTCAATGTCTGCTTGTTACATTTTCGCACATACATAATCTTTGAAAAACAATGCCTGTCTTCTGCTTCTATGTGATATAATCTGTGCAGAGCTCTTGTATCTCTGTGGATATCACAACAAAAACATTCAAACCACAGACATTGTGACAAAGATTTTTTTTTTAGTTACTAAAACTTTATTAAACAAAGTATTCTCAAAATCTTAATAATCCTTTGTTTAAGAAATCAAATATGTGATTTCCTCTCCCATGCTGCTGTATGTATAGTATGATGTTTCCACCAGTACAAGAGGAATAACTGGGCTTTCTTATCAGCTCTCCCAGAGTAGGACAGAAGGAGTGTGGAGCTTAAAAGCTGCCCACATCCAAACATCAACAACAGATTTATATTTTTTCTTACAGTCATTTACAAAACACTCACATCTTTTTTTTTAAGTTTTTAAATTCCAGATAGTTAACATATAGTGAAATATTGCAAGAAAAATAAATAACAAATATAAATATCAGAAAGGAAGCTTTCAGAAATACTGAATATGTTTAATAACTTAATCTCGTTGGTTGGTATATACATATGTAAAAATCTTCAGGCTGTACACCTATGATTTGAGTATTTTTTTATCTATAAGTTATTCCCCTCAAAAATAAAACTGAAACATTACAAAAGAAAGCAAATAAATAGAATTCACCATGAGATTAATTCTAAAAATTTTAGTATGTTTGAAACTCTGTTATAATCTAGCCCCTGGCCACTGACTAATTACTCAAATTCTCATTTTTTTTCATATATAGCCACTCATATTCTCGGTTATATACAAGAAAAAACAAAATATTTTAAATTCCCAGCATTCTATTTTCTGTCACATATAAATCATTGTATATATATCCTCTCTCCCTTTAAGCTTTCAAATACCCAGACCTTCACTTTAAACTCTATCTTCTCACCTTCCATCTCACTTCTACATATATTTAATATCTCAATGAACTGCCTATGACTTTATTTACATACACCTGAAGTGACTAAATGCAGATATAGTTATAAAATATCACTATCTCCTCTGTTAGCTTTATCTAAAGCATATTTTACAGACTTTGATGTTCATACAAACATAGAAAAAAATTGTTTTTATTTTTTAAGTTATAGTGATGGGCCCTGTAATAATCATAGAGAGGTATTGTCACTCTAGATTTGGGGCATCAATAAACCCAGGACACCCATGTATGGTTATATAGGTAGTACACTGCACAAACCTAAAGCTGCTGTTTATTAGAGGTTAGCTCACAGTCTACACAAACCTAAGTGGTATTTTTGAGTATACCATGAAATTGTCAAAACCAAAGAAGATAGGGGAAAAAGGTTATTTTTCCCTTCGTCCAATAAATAGCTAGCAAGTTTGCATAACACAAAATGTAACCATAAATATTCCGGAACAATAGAATTTTCTGTACTAAGAAAAAAAAAATCCATATGATCAAATCACTGTTTTCCTTTAATTAAAGGTGAATTCTTTCTTTGTAAAAGACCAGATCTATGATTATATGACTTTTTTTCTTAAAGAGTGGCTTATATTACTTGATTTCTTAAGAGTACAGAAATAATAAATTTGGTGGTCCTAATCAAAATCTAAAATATGTGAAAGCAATAAAATATTTTGAGCGATTCTTATAAGGGAAAGCATCAAAGAGCTAAAATGGCAGCATGATGAAGGAGAAACTTTGGAGAACAAGAATTTGTTATATGCCCTGAACACTGCATCCTACTTAATATATCATCCTTTCCTTCTGTATAGACTTCAAAAACTTACAAACTGGATTTATGAGTTTGCAATCTTGTTAAAATCTGTGAAAGTCTTGAGTCCTAGGCCTTTGTAAATGGTGGGAGGTAGGTGAGAAACAGAGTCTGTATATTTGGATATATTGACATATGAAGAGCTGCCACTATTCGGTTGTTGTGAGAGATTATATATTTTGGATATTTGTCAGTGTCATTGTTCATTCACTGGGTGTTACAGTGAGATGTTCTTCCTATTTAATTGTTCCTTCAATGACAAAACTCTAGGAGAAACACTGTCTACTTTCATACAAAGGTTCTCTGCATATACTTGAAAACTCTTAGGGATCCTATTATCTCTTTATTATCATTCACTTGGTAGTGCTCCCACTTGAAACAGGGCTTACTGAATATATGGGGTATGCAAAAGTGAAAAGCATCCCCTGACATTCATCAGTTGCTCGATATAACAGCTAGAACTTGGTATGAGTTGGCCTGGTACTCAAAACTAGGCATTAGTGAAGATTACAGCAGAAATAAATGATCTAGAAACTAAAAAAACAAAAACAAAAACAAGAAAACAGTAGAACAGATCAACGAAACCAGGAGCTGGTTCTCTGAAAAAATCAATAAAATTGATAAACCTCTAGCCAGACTTATCAAGAAAAAAAGATAAAGGACTCAAAAAAATAAGATCACAAATGAGAGAGGAAAATAACAACCAACACCATAGAAAGGCAAACAATTATGAGAATACTATGAAAAAATATATGCCAACAAGTTGGATAAGCTGGAAGAAATGGATAAATTCCTAGAAATATATAACCTACCAAAACTGATACAGGGAGAAATAGAAAATTTAAACAGACCAATTATCAACAAAGAAACTGAATCCATAATCAAAAAACTCCCAAGAAACAAAAGTCCAGGGCCAGACGGCTTCCCAGCAGAATTCTACCAAATATTTAAAGAAGAGTTAATACCTATTCTTCTCAAACTGTTCCAAAAACACAGAAAAAGAAGGAAAACTTCGAAATTTATTCTATGAGGCCAGCACTACCCTGATACCCAAACGAGATAGACACTTAAAAAAAAAAAAAAAAAAAAAAAAACCCCCAAGAAACCAGAAACCAATTTGAAAAAAAAAAACACCCCAGAGAACTACAGGCCAATATTTCTGGTGAACACAGATGCAAAAATCCTCAACAAAATACTACCAAACTAAATCCAAAAACATGTTTAAAAAAATAATAATTCACCATGATCCAATGGATTTACAAGGGTGGTTCACTATTTGAAAATCAATCAACGTGATACATCACATCAACAGGAGAAAGGATCAGAACCATATGATCATTTCAATAGACACAGAAAAAGTATTTGACAAAGTACAGCATCTATCCATGATAAAACTCTCCACAAAGTAGGTTTAGAGGGAACATACCTCAATATAATAAAGGCCATATATGAAAAACCCACTGCTAACATCATCCTTAATGGGGAAAAACTGAGAGTGCTTTCCCTAAGGTCAGGAACAAGACAAGGATGTCTACTCTCATCGCTTTTACTCAACATAGTACTAGAAGTCCTAGCCACAGCAATCACACAAAAAAAAATAAAAGGCATGCAGATGACATAATATATAGAAAACCCAAAAGACTCCACCAAAACACTTCTAGAACTCATAAGTTCAGTAAGGTTGCAGGATACAAAATCAGTGTATAGAAATCTGTTGCATTTGATATACCAATAATGAAGCAGCAGAGAGAGAAATTAAGAAAACAATCCCTTTTACAAGTGTACCAAAAATAATAAGATACCCAGAAATAAACCTAACCAAAGAGGGGAAAGTCCTATACTTTCACTATAAAGCGCTGGTGTGTGTGCGTGTGTGCGTGTGTGTGTGTGTGTGTGTGTGTGTGTATATATATATATATATAAAAAGAACTTATAAAACTCAACACCAAAAAACCCCCAAATAATCCAATTAAAAATGGTCAGAAGACATAAACAGACATTTCTCCAAAGAAGACATACAGATGATCAAGAGACACATACAGAGATGCTCATAATCACTCATCATAAGGGAAACACAAACCAAAAGTACAATGAGATATCACCCCACGCCTCTCAGAATGACTAAAAAACAGAAGAAACAACAGGTGGGTGGTGTGGATGTGCAGAAAAATGAATACTCTTCCACTGATGGATATGCAAACTGGTGCAGCCACTGTGGAAAACAGTATGGAGGTTCCTCAAAAGTTAAAAATAGAACTATACTATGATCCAGCAATTGCATTACTAGGTGTTTACCCAAAGAACACAAAAACACTAGTTCAAAGGGATACATGCACCTTTATCTTTATAGCAGCATTATTTACAACAGCCAAAATACAGAAGTAGCCCAAGTGTCCATCAACTGATGAACGGATAAAGAAGTGGCGCGTACACGCGCGTGCGCGCACACACACACATATGTGTGTGTATATGTATATGTATATACGTATATATATATATATATATATATAATTCAGCTATAAAAAAAGATTAAAATCTTGCCATTTGCAATGGCATGATGAATGGAGCTAGAGAGTATAATGATTAAGTAAAATAAGTCAGGGGAAGACAAATACCCTATGATTTCACTCATGTGGAATTTAAGAAACAAAACAAATGGGGGCGCCTGGGTGGCACAGCGGTTAGGCGTCTGCCTTCGGCTCAGGGCGTGATCCCGGTGTTACGGGATCGAGCCCCACATCAGGCTCCTCCGCTATGAGCCTGCTTCTTCCTCTCCCACTCCCCCTGCTTGTGTTCCCTCTCTCGCTGGCTGTCTCTATCTCTGTCGAATAAATAAATAAAATCTTTAAAAAAAAAGAAAGAAAGAAACAAAACAAATGAACAAAGGGAAAAAGAGAAAGAAAGAGAAATCAAGAAACAGACTCTTAACTATAGTGAATAAACTGATGGCTGGGTGGGGGAGGAGTGAAATAGGAGATGGGAACTGAAGAGTACACTTGCCATGATGAGCACTGGGTGATGTATGGAATTGTTGAATCATGATATTGTACACCTGAAACTAATATAAGGCTGTATGTTAACTAACTGGAATTAAAATACAAACTTTTTTTAAAAGACTTTAAGATTAATAGTCATTAAAATGCTTTTTCATTTAAAAAAAAAACATTTTAGTGTTCTCCTGCTAGACATAACCAATTTAAGGGAACATCAACATCAGACGAGAATACTCTGTTAACTATGATGGATGATGACAAAAAACCAAATCATGAACAGTGTCCAAGATGCAAAAGTGACCAGCCATCCCCCTATAACTGAATAATGATAATGACTGTTGCCTCTTTACCAGTTACAGCATTAGCCTCATTCTAGCCCTGTCTTCTAGGTAAGATTTATTAACATACCCAATGTTGCTCAATCCAGAGGAAACTTTTGCTTTCTTAACCTCTCCAAAACTACTTAACACTATAAAAAGTACTTTCTAACATCCTCTTACTGAAATGCCCCCATCATTCTCCCTGGAGTGTTTTGTCTTTCACTGCAACAAGCAATAAATCAAATTTGTTCAGCTACTGGGGTATTCTTGGTCATCTTTGACTGAGGGACATTGAAAGGTCAGAGAGGAGCTCTACTGGATCTTTAAAATAGTCAGTTTCTGAAATTGTACTCTTTGTTGTTGAAATTTCCCCTTCCTCCCTCCCTCCTTCCCTCCCTTCCTCCTTTTGTCTCTCTTTCCTTCCCTTTCTTTCTTTCTTTCTTACTTTCTTTCCAGTATACATCTTTAACTTTTATATCATAATTTTACTCCATCTTCTATAAATTACAATATTGCCCATAGCATGTTTTTAGCACATTTTTTACACTTTGATTCCAAAAAGTTGTTATCTTTTCATATCATAATACTTATTAGGATATGAATAGACATACATGTGAGAAACACCCATGCAAATGAACTTCTATATTGTGTAAAATATAAGTAATTTCTTTATTGAATGAGTTGAACTCAATGGGATACAGAGAAAACAAATAAAAATATATTCTTTCAGCTGTCCTTTGTATTACAATCTGCACAATTGTTCATTGTTCTTCTCTGCCTACATATGAAATTTTAGACAAGACTAACTTTTCCTGGATACATTTAGATATTTAAAAAATTAGTCACTTTCATTCACAACAGTCTCAATTAAACGACAAAATATCCAGCTAATATAAAGCTTCTCTCTCACCCAGATTTTTACTGATTTCAACACAGAAGCCAGGACTATGTGGAATAGCAAGACTGAGTCCTCCTTTCTCCCATATCTTAGTCTTCTACTTCTTAGACTGCAGCAAGAAGAAAAGGTAAGTCTTATCTGGCATGTATGGAATTGGCACTAATTCCCTCTGAGGGTGGCACATTGCCCAGTGCTGATTCTTTTCCTCCCATTTTCTGAACACAGTTAATGAAAACTAACAAACGACGGGACAGTACCTCAGGGCTGGCAATAACGGAAGCTGTTACCACATGTAAGCCTGAACAGTAAAATAAATATTTACCAAAGTCAGAGAAGGAATTATAGCTATAGGAGGAAGAGCTATTAGCAGAAGCCATGATCACCAGTAGAGAAATTCAACCACTACTAGAATAGTGGCAAGGCCGAGAAGGAACCAGTGGAATAAGCACCCTAGACTCATTTGACAGATACCCTCTGATCTCCTGCTAGCAGCTCTAATTAACTGAATCCAATCAAAAGCCAGAGGGCAAAGAAGCCAGCTAGTGGATTCTGTTATATAGCCTTTCAGGGCACACAGGAAGGTGAAGAATGATGAGAAGTTAATCTAAAGGGACAAATAATGAATATCCAACAGATCTCCTCGGGCCAATGAATCTAGCCCCAGATGATACAATAAACTATAAGAAAATCCAACAGAAACAATCAAATATTAGAACTATTATAAGAGTTCAGCAAGCTTTCTGGACGCATAATCAACTTGAAGTCAATGATATTTTCCTTACCAGCAACAGCCAACTAGAAACTATAATAGAAGATGAAGCATCATTCCCACTATCAATTCAGTTAAAAATTCCTAAGAACTTTCTGGAGAAAATTTGTAACTTCTATTAAAAGACACAAAATAAGGTTTAAATATATGGAAAAATATTCCATATTCATATGAATACAGCACCACTTAATCTCTCAAATCTACAAATTCAATGATATTCAAGGAGAATTTTTTAAATTTTTTAAAATTTCTTTATTTTAGAAAGAGAGAGAGTGGGGTAGGAGCAGAGGGAGAGAGGAGAGAATGACTCTCCAAGCAGACTCCCCGCTAAGCATGGAGTCTGACATGGGGCTTGATTCCAGGACCCCAAGATCATGACCTGAGCCAAAATCAAGAGTCATATACTTAACCAACTGAGCCACCCAGGTGCCCCAAGCAGCACACAAGACTTAATAAACGAATTCTAATACCCACATTGATTATAGATGTTTACATATAGAGTAATTTTGATAAAGAACAAAGATATATGACTCATCTAACTAGTTAAAACGCATAGTTAGAAAGTTTAGCACAAAACATGGGTGTAGTACCAGTGCGGAACAGGTAAATAAATAAATTAAATAAATAAGTAGGATGTATATATGAGTACTTGATATACAATAAGATGGGACCACAATCAGAAGAATTAATATTATTAAAAGACCTATACAACCCAAAGCCGTCTATAGATTCAGTGCAACCCCTATGAAAATTTCAATGACATTATTTACAGAAATAGAAAAAAATTCCTAAAATTCATATGGAACCATAACAGACCCCCAATACCCAAAGCAATATTGAGAAACAAGAGCAAAGCATCACACTTCCAAATTTCAAACCATATTACAAAGCTATAGTAATCAAAACAGTACGGTACTGGCATAAAAATGGATACAGAGACCAATATAACAGCGTAAGAGAATGCAGAAATAAGCGCACACATATACGGTCAACCAATATTTGACAAGGGAGCCAAGAATACCCAGTGAGGGGGGGTGCCTGGGTGGCTCAGTCATTAAGCTTCTATCTGCCTTCGGCTTGAGGCATGATCCCAGAGTCTTGGGATCGAGGCCCACATCGGGCTCCCTGCTCTGCTGGGAGGCCTGCTTCTTCCTCTCCCACTCCCTCTGCTTGTGTTCCCTCTCTCGCTGGCTGCCTCTCTCTCTCCCAAATAAATAAATAAAATCTTAAAAAAAAAAAAAAAAAAAAGAATACCCAGTGAGGAAAATACAGTATTTTCAATAAATTATAATGGGAAAACTGAACATTCACATGCAAAAGAATGAAATTGGAACCCAATATTATACCACTTGTAAAAATTAATTCGAAAGGATTAAAGACTTAAAAATAAGGACTGAAACCATGAAACTAGTAAACAATACAGGGAAAACGCTACTTGACATTAGTCATGGCAAAAATATTTGTGTATGACACCAAAACCACGAGCTACAAAAGCAAAAATCAGTAAGATGGACTATATCAATCTAAAAACATTCTGCATGGCAAAAGAACCAATCAACAGAATGAAGAGGCAACCTAAAAAATTGGGAGAGATATTTGCAAGCCATATATCACATAAGGGGTTAGTATCCAAAAATATATAAGGAATTCAAACAACTTAATAGCAAATAATAACTATAATACTAATTTGATTAAAAATGTGCAGAGGACCTGAATAGATATTTTTCAAAGACATACAAATAGCAAACATGAGAAGGTGCTCAACATTTAATCAAATGAAAACCATAATGAGACATCACCTCATACCTGTTAGAATGGCTATTATCAAAATAATAAGAAATAACAAGTGTTGGAGTGGATTTCAGGGAAAGGGGACACTTATGTGCTGTTGGTAGGAATATAAACTGGTACAGCCGTTATGGAAAATAGTATAAAGTTCCGTCAAAAAATTAAAAATGAAAATAGAACTACTGTATGATCCAGTAATCCCACTTCTGGGTATATATCTGGAGGAAATGAAATAACCATGTGAAGAGTTGTCTGCACTCACATATTCACTGCAGCATTATTCACAATAGCTAAGATATGGAGGCAACTTAGGTGTCTGTCAAGGATGAATGGACAGGGTGCCTGGGTGGCTCAATTGGTTAAGCGACTGCCCCCGGCTCAGGTCATGATCCTGGAGTCACAGATCAAGTCCGCATCCGGCTCCCTGCTCAGCAGGGAGTCTGCTTCTCCCTCCGACCCATCCCCCCTCATGCTCTCTCTCTCTCTCTCTCTCTCAAATAAATAAATAAAATCTTTTTTAAAAAGGGGGGATGAATGGACAAAGAAAATGTAGCATATATAACAATGGGATATTATTTGGCCATTAAAAAAGAAAACCTTGTTATTTGCAACAACATGGATGAAACTTGAGGGCATTATGCTAAGGGAAATAAGTGAGACAGATCATATGATGTCATTTATACATGGAATCAAAACAAAAACAAAAACAAAATAAACACCAAATTCATAGAAACAGAGCATAGAATGGTGGTTGCCAGGAGCTGGGTATTGGTTAAAGGGCATAAACTATAAACTTCCAGTTTTAAAACAATTTCTGGAGACCTAATATACAGCATGGTGACTAGAGTTAACCATACTGTATGACATCTGTCTTATATAATTGAAAGTTGCTAAGAAAGTAAATTTTACATGTTCTCACCAAAAAAAAAAATAAAAAATTGTAATTATGTGAGGAGATGGAAGTGTTAACTAACCTTACTGTGATAATTACTTTGCAATATATATGTATATCAAATCATGTTTGTATACCTTATACTTACATAATATTATGTGTCAATTATATCTCAAAAAAGCTCACGTGGGGGAAGATGGCATCACAAAGTCATGGGAAAAGGATAGATGTTTTTTCATGATACTGCAGGGAAGTATAAAGTTATACTTTATGTAAAAGTTAAATCGGGGTCCCCACTTTACACAATAGATAAACATGTCCTCCAGATTAAGGAACCAATTACACAAAAGTAAATATAAAGCTAATTTAGCTACTGAGGAAGATATCCATGATCTAGATGTATGGAAATAAATATTTAACATATTCAAAGTAAAAACCATAAACTGAAAACGACAGACTGACCACATCAAAATTAAGGACCATTTAATAGAGGGCAGTTGGAAGAATATATTTGTGACATCTAAAACTGATCAATGTTGGGGCGCCTGGGTGGCACAGCGGTTAGGCGTCTGCCTTCGGCTCAGGGCGTGATCCCGGCGTTACGGGATCCCGGCGTTACGGGATCGAGCCCCACATCAGGCTCCTCCGCTATGAGCCTGCTTCTTCCTCTCCCACTCCCCCTGCTTGTGTTCCCTCTCTCACTGGCTGTCTCTATCTCTGTCAAATAAATAAATAAAATCTTTAAAAAATAAATAAATAAAACTGATAAATGATTTAAAAAGAGAATATACAAGTACTTGCAAATCCCCAAGAAAAAGAAAGAAAATTTGATAGAAAAATGAACAAAAGATTCGAAAAGGCAATTCACAGAAGAACCCAAACATCTGACGAGCATGTGTAAAGTTGTTCGAATTTACTATTAATGAAATAATTGCAAATTATAACAATGAGATAGAATTTCATATTCATCAGAATGTTGATTTCGGAATACGGGTTAATTCCGATTATTGGCAAGGATGTTGGTAGACAGGAACTTTCACGCCCTGCTGGCAGTGTATACTGCAACAGCCATTCTGGAAAGCCATCTGGCAATATTTAGCAAAATTGCGTATGCGTGTTTCCTACGACACAGAATCTCAGTCTTAGTATATATCCCAGAAAACACGTGCACAAATCAGTGTGGTGATATTTATAGAGACTCATCTTAGCATTTTTATGGTAATAGAAAACATGGGCATCCTAGAGTATCTATTACCAGGGAATTGGTCAGTAAAATGTAGTGGACATGGACCATAACATAGCATTCAGATGCAGTGAGCCACATGTGCACGGAACAACAAAGATGGCTGGAAAACACAGCAGTGCACAAGGCAGAAAACTGATCAAGGTCACCACACGCAGACATACACATGTTCGAATGAATATGATTTTAGACCAAATAGGTGTGTTTAAAAATAAATATCAGAAAATATCTATGGAAGACTTAACAACTGTGTGTATACATATATATGTGTGTATATAAATGTGTGTGTGTGTGTGTGCATATGAAACATGTATTTTTAAAAGGCAGAGTTAAGGTTATCCTCTTAGTTCAGACTGCTATAACAATGTACTATAGAATGGGAGGTTTATAAACAACAGAAACTTATTTCTCACAGTTCTAGAGCTAGAAAGCCCAAGGTCAGGATGCCAACATAGCCAGGTTCTGGTGAGAACCCTCTTTCAGATTATAAACAGCCAATTTCCCTTTGTATTCTCATTTAGTGGAAAAAGAATGAAGGGATTTTCTGGGTTCCTTTTTATAAAGGTACTATTCCCATTCATGAGGACTCCACCCCCCGGATTTAATTACCTCCCAAAGGCCCCACCTCCTAATCCCATCACTTTGGGACTGAGGATTTCAACATATGAATTTGGGGGAGTACATAAACACTCATGCTACTGCATCATTGCAATATATAAGGATTTTAAACATTTTTATCTATCCCCCTGATTCAATTACAAAATGGTAGGATTTTGGGGCGCCTGGGTGGCACAGCGGTTAAGCGTCTGCCTTCGGCTCAGGGCGTGATCCCGGCGTTCTGGGATCGAGTCCCACATCGGGCTCCTCCGCTGGGAGCCTGCTTCTTCCTCTCCCACTTCCCCTGCTTGTGTTCCCTCTCTCGCTGGCTGTCTCTATCTCTGTCAAATAAATAAATAAAAATCTTTAATAAAATAAAAAAAAAAATGGTAGGATTTAAATTTTCTTTTTTTTTTTAAAGATTTTTTTATTTATTTATGTGACAGACAGCCAGCGAGAGAGGGAACACAGCAGGCGAGTGAGAGGAAGAAGCAGGCTCCCAGCGGAGGAGCCCGATGTGGGACTCGATCCCGGAACGCCGGGACCACGCCCTGAGCCGAAGGCAGAAGCTTTAACGACTACGCTACCCAGGCGCCCCAGGATTTAAATTTTCTGTTATTCAGATATTTAGAAAAGGAAGCTTGGAATTATTTCCTTAATTACAACTAAAGTGATTCTACAGTTCTGATACTTATTTGGGGAGGACTACTAAAAAATGCAGAGAACTGCTTCATAGCCAAGTGGTGACAGTATCAATTATCCTTCATATGTTAAATTCTTCTCTGTGCCTTCTGCGAATTTGCAGATTAAAGCTAGAATCAGAAGAGTGTTCTGAGAACACATAAGGGACAGTAAAATGAATTTTGCCCTTAAAATTTCTGATGGAAAAAAAAAGGAAATTTAATCAGCCACTTTACATTTACATTATTGATTACCAGCAGGATTTTGACTGTCATGAGTAAATGTCAGGAACACTAATTAGATTATTTCGCGATTTGTGTGGAAGTTAACAGCAGACATTATTACATATAAAATGCAAACTCAGAAGAAAGGAGTTTTGTTCTTTTAAGTCTTTTCCTTCCTCATAAGGCTGCTTTCTTTTCCTGTATCTTTTATATCCATAGGATGATGGGATCAAACTGTGCATTGCTCAGAATATAGATTGGTGCTGGGATGTTCTGTAAGTTTAAGTATGCAGACAGTGTGATTCTTATCCCTGATATACCAAGGGTCTGCATAGCCACGTGGAAAGATTAATTACGGCTCACATCAATTTTGGCCTCTAGATGTCATGTAAAGAACATAACATCAGAGAGGAAGCTGCAGAATTTTGATTATAGCCATCTGAAAAACTGTATGAGTGGGAGTAGGAGGAGAAAGGGACTCTTGTATTCTTTTACAGAGTGTGTATTCTTTTACGAGGCAGGCAAAGGCAGGTAGGCTGAAAATCAGGTCTTGGAAATGCTGCTAGGAAACGCTACTCACTTCAATTAGTCAACTAGTAAGATTAAAAGAAGAGAGATGAGAATTTATAAGAGGCATGCTCTCTACGAACACTAAGATTGCAAGTGATGCTGTTGATAGCATTCAGAGTATTCAAGACAATGCAGCAATTAATCCTCAATTGCACCTTTAAGAGAAAAACTAGAAAGCAACAAGAACTGACATTTCTGGGCATTTTAATGATCCTTCCCTGAAAATAGAATAAATGGAAGAGGAGCAGATTTGAGTGAATCTTAATTAAATTATTATATATGTTTAATTGCAGTATTTTAGTGTGACACCAGACAAACGATATGGGCTTCATTTCTGTGCAAGCTGCTTCACAGCAGGAAAATAAAATGTGTTTCAGCCTGTTTCACAAAACCGAGCAAAAAGGGAACTAGATGAATCGCAGAAAAAAAAAAATCCATCACAAAAATTGTATAACACGGATTAGAAAAGAAGACCATATCTGTTCATTCCTATGTTTCTTACAATCTTCAGTTAATTCATCACAGTGTAGCTCCCTGGATATTTAAGGACAATGGGAAATGTCCACAAGCCCTCCTCTTATTTCCATTTGCAGCCCTAGAGTGCAGTGGGCTGCAAACAACAAGCCATTTAAATGCCTCCCGAGGAGAATAGATATGTTGCAAGTAGGCAAGCTTGCTGTAAGATGAGCAAGGAAACACAAAGCAGACACAGTGAGGATAGGGAAATCATGCAGAAGAACCAAAAGGAAGGAAGAGGGGCAGAACATAAGAAAATGAGAATCTGCTTAAACCGATGTATGGTAATCAGCTCAGACACTAGAAAAACTTCACAGTTGAAAGTGAAACAGTACATCTGATTTCAGAAGCAGAACAGTGGAATAATGAATAGTGTTGAACCTTTTGGTCCCTAAAACTAGGTTCAGATTCATCCCCAGGAAAACTCCAGTGATTGAAAAAGTACTGGATTCCCCTTGAGTAGCTAAAGTTGAATTTCTTCTTTTTCCCTGGAGCTGCCAAAATAGAGGAATAAACTCAAGAGTAATTGCTGGACTTGGTCTCATAATTATAGGTCTTGTTTGTGCTTCTGAATTAAGCAACTTTTTGTTCAAAGAAAGTTTCACTGAGTGCCTAGCAAAGGACATTATTATTATTATTTATAAAATTAAGTTATACTTTTATTCTAAAAGAAAAACCACGCTATTTTCAAATCGTCATAGTATTAATCTCAAGCATTTCTTAAGCCAGAACCCAAACATTCTTGATCATCTTTCACCACTGATGATTTGGAAGGTTTCCTGTAGTAGAAACAATTTTAAAAGAGATTACTAGGCCCAAATCAAAGAGTTATTAGCAGCCGAAACCTGCATATCTGAAGTTCAAAGACAAATGGAGGGGAGAATTTCTCTTTGAAAACGGCATCTCTCACCCAGCTCATGACAAAAATATCCCCCAACGTATCATTAAAGTGTATATGGCAACATGGACACAAAAGATAAGACTGACAATAGCATACACCGTAAGTCTTGGTCAATCAATTGGCAGAATCTGTAAAAATTTGCATTTATCATTATCCGTCAAGAATCTGTAAAAATTTGCATTTTCTATATACATTTAGTTTGTACATCTGTGAGCTGTCCAGGCTAAGTCACCTAGAGTGTCACCTAATTGGAAGTAAAAGGAGGACTCTTTGTCTACCTTCCTTACTGTCACTGGATCAGCAACTCAAATGCATGAACCAGAAAAGTAGACACAGGACTCACATCTCCTTAAGGCATGTTTGTGTGCTTCTATTAAATGCTTCTATTTGTATGCCCCCCAACTCTCTCTCACCACCAATATTTGCATTAGATCATTAGGCCCATTCTCATTTTGTATTTTTATTCTTCTTGTTTGTCATTTACCACGAGAAGCACAGAATTTCATGCAATACCTCGCACCAAGTATCCCATCCCAAGTACTGAGAAGCACAGCGTAATGTAAAATACTAAATTGGAGGAAGAAAAGAGAGATAGAGACAAAGACACAGAAACACAGAGAAAAAGAGAGAGAATAAGACAGGAGTATTTCTTAAAAGTAAGAATGTACAAAGTCAAGAGATACATCCAAAGTCCTTGAGCTCAAAGGACAGGACAGAGGAAGTATTTGAGGAACAGAAGAACAAGAAAGACCAAGGATCAATAAATCAAAATAGACTCTCTTTTCCCATCTTCATGTTCTATTTCAATCTGCACTTGCTTGAGGATAAATAAGCCATTTTCTGTTCTCCGTAGTTAATTTTGTGTTCAGTGGAGTATGTAAGTATGCGTCTTAACTCTTATAAATAATAGTGTATGTGCTGAATACAGGGAGAAAAGTGGCTTAAAGGAAGGCAAGTGAGACTATACCCTTTTTTAAATCAATAATTCTGTTTTTCCAAGTTTTGTAAGCCATAAGCCAAATCCTAAAGAGAAATTTTATAATGTCTAACAACTATAGATATTCTTAAATCAGTACTTATGCAATAATTTTTCCAGTGCTTACTCAGTAACTTATCATATAATAAATAACTAAAAATAAATTACATATCACTCTTTTGAATTGTCAAATGCTGCACAGTTCTCTTTTTAAATTTCTTAATGTCAAGAGTTATAGCTGCCAATAGTATTTTCATCATAGCACTATAATGTGTTGCTCAATAAATATAATTACTATTTTTTCTCAACTAAGAAATGGGAGAAAAAGAAAATTTTCATAGTATCCAGACTAGCCAGTAGAAACAAAACATTTTTTTTTCTTAACAATAGACGCCAGTCAAGCTTACACAATACCTCACAGGTATTCATCCAATTCTTACATCAAATGAGTTCAAGAAAGTGTTGAATCACTATACTGTACACCTGAAACTAATATAACACTATATGTTAACTAACTGGAATTTAATTAAAACTTTTGAAAAAAGATTTAAAAAAGAAATCACTGAAACAGGTCCAGAAAGGACAGCAAATGACAAATTCTTGCCCTTCACAGTGCATAAATTTCAAAGATAAACAAATCAGGCCTCCATTTCCCTCCTTGTCCCCTCTCAGGGATTGGTTATAACAGTAATTTCCACATAATAAATCATTGTTACTGTGAGTTTATCATTATATGTGATTATGTACACATACTCAATGTTCTTTCTGTATTAACCATTCTCAAGAAGACTTCTTCATAGCACGCCTTTGCTCATCTTTCTAAAGAATAATATTCTCTAGATCTCTGAATAGCTCAATTTCTTATCTCAAAACAATAACGATCATGTCATCATTTCTACTGATTAACCCAAATTCAAGGTACTGCAATTTCAGCCTCTTCTCTGTGATTCTACCAATACCACACACACACACAGACACACAGCGTTATTAGCTACCACCTAGATAAGCTTTCATAAACCTAGAAAGTAATAGTAAGCTCCTATGGCCTTCTCATTTCTAGAATAGATCAATGCCTTTAGTTTTCCTGTTAAAATTCTTTTCCCAACCAAATAAATCCCATTATTTCTTGGGCCTCCTGTGGATATTGTATGTCAGTTTTCATTTGCTGGATCTTGCTGGCCATGTATGCTAGGAATAAAAAAGAGCCATTCCTGGATAAGGATCATAAAAAGTAAAATTTCCTATATCAGAATTAGTACATTCTGTGGATTTCGGTTCTAGACAGAGTAATTCCAGCTTCTATAATATATAAACTCCCAAATCTTAGTGGCTTAAAATAATAGAATTTTATTTCTCTCTCATGTAACAGTCATGTTACTCATGTACTGTACATACACTCATGTAAAGAACTTGTGTTCTTTGCACAATATGGATTTCCATACTCCAGAAACCCCCGCTCCTTCTTCAGAAACCCCAGCTCCTTCCATTTGATTCAGAAACCCCAGATACTTCTATCTGATGGCTCCTAAGGATTCCCATAGTCTAGCAATGATCCAGAACCTCTGAAAATCCCAAGACCCTTTCAGTGGATCCATGAAGTAAAGCTAGCTTTATGATAGTAATAAAATGTCATTTGGGTGTTTTTTTTTTACTCTTATCCCATACGTGAATAATTGCATTTTCCAGAACTATATAATGTATGATATCATAGGCATTTGAGGAATTAAGAAAGACTTTCAAACTATAAACGATGCCGGGGCACCTGGGTGGCACAGCGGTTAAGCGTCTGCCTTCGGCCCAGGGCGTGATCACGGGGTCCTGGGATCAAGTCCCACATCAGGCTCTTCTGCTAGGAGCCTGCTTCTTCCTCTCCCACTCCCCCTGCTTGTGTTCCCTCTCTCGCTGGCTGTCTCTGTCTCTGTCAAATAAATAAATAAAATCTTTAAAAAAAAAAAACTATAAACGATGCCATTCTTCTCACTATATTTTTGTTTTGGAAAATGTAGCTATTTGTCATAAAAATTGATTGTTTATATAATGGATTCTTACTTTTATGGTAAATATATTAAAATAAATAATTCTAAATTTTTTCTCAATTTTTCATTTCTAATACAGTAAATATTGATGGATATAATTTATAAATATGAATGCTCCTGAGATCTTCAATATTATTTAAGAATTTAATGGGAGGGACCCTGAGACCAAAAATGTTGAGAACTACTACAGGAGGGCATCATATATTTTCCTTTCATGTGTAGTTGGGGAAAGAGAGTGAGGAAATTACAGCCATATCTCAAACCCTGTGACCCAAAAGTAGAATACATCAATTCTGTGGTTATCCATTGTTGAGTCCTAACACATGACCCTTGAAGACAAAGAGGAAAGGCTCTGTGAAATGTAGCCCCTGTCCATCAGCCACTTAGTGCTACAATTCTATTCTATGGAAAGAGGAACACAAATCTTTAGTGGACAGATAACTGTCCCTTCCACGATTTCCAATAGTAATAGCAATTATTCTCTTAGAAAGATAATTCTAAATAGTACATGCTTTGGTTGAGTTTCTTCCATTCTTTATTTCTTTTTCTCCCAAATTGAAGTATAATTGACATGCAATATTATATTAGTTTCAGGTGTACAACATAATAGTATACATTACAAAATGATCATCATAGTAAGTCCACTTACCATCCGTCACCCACACAAAGTTAATAAAATATTATTGCCTATATTCCCTATGCTGTACATTACATCCTCATGACTTGTTTATTTTTTAACCGGAAATTTGTATCTCTCGATCTCCTTCACCCATTTTGCCAAACCCCCAAATCCCTCATCTCTGGTAAATATCAGTCTGTTATCTATATCAATGAGTCTGGCTTTGTTCTCTTTTGTTTGTTCAGCTGTGGTTTTTTTTTTATCTCATATATAAATGATATCATATGGTATTTATCTTTTCCTATCTGACTTATTTCAATTAGTATAATATGCTCAAGATCCATCCATGTTGTTGCAAATACTAGATATCATTCTTTAATGGCTGAGTAATATTCCATTGTAAATATATACCACATCGTCTTTATCCATTCAACTGTTGATGGACATTTAGTTTGCTTCCATATCTTGGCTACTGTAAATAATGCTGCAATGAACATAGGGGTGCATATATCTTTTTGACTTAGTGTTTTCATTTTCTTCAATTAAACACCCAGATGCAAAATTGCTAGATCATACAACAGTTCTATTTTTAACTTTTTTGAAAAACCATCATACTGCTTTCCATAATGGCTGCATCAATTTATATTCCCATCAACATTACAGGAGGCTTGCCTTTACTCACATCCTGGCCAACACTTGCGATTTCTTGTTTTGTTCTTGTTTTTGTTGTTTTGTTTTGCTTTCTTTTGTTTCTGATAATAGCCATCTGGCAGGTATGAGGTGATATCTCACTGTGGCTTAGATTTGCATTTCCCTGGTGATTAGTGATGTTGAGCATCTTCTCAAATGCCTGTTGGCCATCTGTATTTCTTTGGATAAATGTCTATTCAAAGCTTCCCATTTTTAATTGGATTATCTGGGGTTTTTTTTTGTTTTGGGGGGTTTTTTGCTATTGAGTTGTATGAATTCTTAATTTATTTTGTATATTAGCCCCTTATCAGATCAGATATATGATTTGCAAATATTTTCTCCCATTCAGTACATTGCCTTTTTATTTTGTTAATAGTTTCCTTCTCTGTGAAAACACTATTTAGTTTTGTATAGTCTCATTTGTTTATTTTTGCTTTTGTTGCCCTTGCATGTGGAGTCAAATCAGAAAAAATATTGCTAAAAACCAATGTCAAGGAATTTACTGCCAATATTGTCTTCTAGAAGTTTTATGGTTTCAGGTGTTACATTTAAGTCTTCAATACATTTTGAGTTATCTTTTGTACATGGTATAAGATAGTGGACCAATTATCTCAACCACATTTATTGAAGAGACAGTCCTTTCCCCACTGTGTATTCTTGACTCCTTTGTTGTGAATTAATTGACCATATATGAATGGACTTTTTTCTGGGCTTTCTATTCTATTCCATTGATATGTGTGTCTGTTTTTGTGCCAGGACCATACTGTTTTGATTACTACAATTATGTGGTATAGTTTGAAATCAGGGATTGTGATAGCTCTGTTCTTTTTTCCTCAAGATTGCTTTGGCTATTTAGAATCTTTCACAGTTTCACAAAAATTTTAGGATCTTTTTGTTCTAGTTCTCTGAAAAATGTTTTGGTATTTTGGTAGAGATTGAATTCAATCTGTAGATTGCTTTGGGTTGTATAAACATTTTAATAACATTAATTCTTCTAACCCATGAGCATATTATATCTCTCCATTTACCGATGTCTTCTTAAATTTCTTTCGTCAGTGTCTTCTATCTCCTTGGTTTCAGTGTACAGGTCTTTCACTTCCTTGATTAAATTTATTCCTAGGTATTTTATTCTTTTTGATGAAATTATGAGTGAGACTGTTTTCTTAATTTCTCTTTCTGATAGTTCGCTATTAGTATATAGAAACACAGCAGATTTCTGTGTATTAATTTTCTATCTTGCAACTTTGTTGAATGTATTAGTTCTAATAGTTTTCTGGTGGAGTCTTTAGTGTTTTCTGCACCACGTCATCTGCAACTAGTGACAGTTGTACATTTTCTTTCCAATCTAGATGCCCTTTACTTATTTTTCTTGCCTAATTATTGTGGCTAGAACTTCTAATACTATGTTTAATAAAAGTGGTGAGGGTGGCATTGTTGTCTTGTTCCTGATCTTAGAGGAAAAGCTTTCAACTTTTCACCATTGTCTATGATGTTAGCTGTGTTTTTCATATATGGCCTTTATTATTATTATTATTCCCTCTATACCTACTTTGTTATTGTCATACATGGGTATTGATTTTGTCAAGTGCTTTTTTTCTTCAACTGTTGAGATGATATGATTTTTTTATCCTTCATTTTGTTGACATGGTGTATCAAACTGATTGATATTTGGATGTTGAACTCATCCTTACATCTGTGGAATAAAACCCATTTGGTCATAGAATACGATCCTTTCACTGCATTGTTGAATTCAGTCTGATAATATCTCATCAAAGATTTTTGCATCTGTATTCATGAGGTATATTGACCCATAATTTTCCTTTGCTTGTGGTATCTTTCTCTGGTTTTGGTATCAGAGAATATTGCTGGCCTCATAAAATGAGTTAAAAATTCCTTCCTCTTCCCTCTTCAATGTTTTCCTCTTTTTCCCTCAAAATTTGATAAGGAAAGACATTAAATCTTCTTTGAATGTTTGATGGAATTCACCAGTGACACTGTCTGGTCCTGGACTTTTGTTTGTTGGAGGCTTTTTGATTACTGATTCAATCTCATTACTATTAATCAATCTATTTCATTTTCTATTTCTTCATGATTCAGTTTTAGATGATTGGGTGTTTCTAGGAATGTATCTGTTTCTTCTAGGTTGTTCAACTAGCTGGCATATTAATTGTTCATACTATTCCATTATGATCCTTTATATTTCTGTGGTATCCATTGTAACTTCTCTTTCATTTCTGATTTTATTTGGGCCCTCTCCCTTTTTTCCTTCATGGGTCTTGCTAAAGGTCTGTCAACTTTATCTTTTTAAAGAACCAGTCCTTAGTTTCATTGCTTTTATTATTTTTTCTACTTCTATTTCATTTATTTCTGTTGTGACCTTTATTATTCCCTTCCTTCTACTAACTTTGAACCTCATTTGTTCTTCTTTCTAGTTCTTTTATGCATAACATTATTTAAAATTTTTCTTGTGTCATGAGGTAAGTCTATATTGCTATGAACGTCCCTCTTAGAACTACCTTTGCTGCATCCCATAAATATTAGAATGTCATGTTTCCATTTTCATTTGTCTCAATTTTTTTTTAATTTCCCCCTTGATTTCTTCGTTGTTTACTTGCCATTGTAAGGTGGTTAGAATGAGGTGCAAAAATGGCACCTGCCAATGTCAGTGCCAGGAAGGCTGAAAGAGACTGTAAAGATGGTGTCCACCAGTGTTTTTGCCCCTGATAAGAGTCCCAACAGACTTCTGCCCCTCTGGCAGATACTTTAAGTTCAGCAAGTAAACCTCCTTTACCCATGTTCTGGGCTCTTCAAATTGTTGCTTTTTGTGCTGGGTCCCAGGGCAGGTGAGTCTGCATGTGAGCCCTTTAAAAGAGCAGAATCTTTGTTCCCTAAAACCCTATGTTTCCCCAGAATGTAATCCCCATTGATTTTCAAAGCCAGATGTTTGGGGCTTATCTCTCCAGGAAGAACCTGACTGTTGAGTTGCCTGATGTGGAGTACTGACCTTTGCTTTTGTCCTTAGGGAGAAGATATATGTGTATCTTTGTTTTATTTTTGTTCCCTGATGTTCCTTTCCACTGCAGGTTGTTGCAGGAAGTGGTGGGATTTTTGGTGAGAGCATGTCTCTGCCACTCCTACCCATCTCAAAGTGTGGTTCTTTTATCCTTGGTTATGTAGCAGGTTTCAGCTAGTTCTCAGATTCTTTCCAGGAGGATCTTTTCTATGTATACATTTGTTGTGTCCCTATAAGGAGGTGAGTTTATAATCTTCTTATACCATCATTTTAAACCACCTTCAAGTTTCCTCCATTCCTTGTTCTTGTCTTTCTTCTTAGGTAGATTAATCATTCTTCATTCATTAATACAGTAGCCCTCTTCCAAGAGCACTGTAATAAGCAAGTCCAACAAATATGAACATTGAATAATGAGTAAAAAGTAATAAGGGCATGAAAGAGTCAAATGTGATTATACCAGACTGTGCAGGGCTCATCATGGAAAGTTGTGCAGTTTGTACACTGAATAAAGTTGACAGCTGCAGATCTCTTGGAAGCTGATGTCCAGCCAGCTCTTCTTAACAAATCATTCAACTGACACTTGACTGTTTTCCAATAAAAGACGTACTTTTTATTTAATAATTTTAAAAAGCTTGACTTCACATGACAGGGTGATTTGTTTTGTTTTGTTTCATTTTTTTTTCATAATTTGCAAAAAGTGCAATATAGGCCATCAACTGCCCTGTCTATGAGGACAAACATTTGGTATGCTTTTATTGTCATATCCTCAGCACCTTGATTAGTCTCTGATGCATAATAAAAATTCAATAGATACTTGTTAAATGAATACACAAAAGCACTGAACCATGGATCAATATGTAACTAGAAAGATGCTTATAATGGCATAGTTTTATACTCTGTCCTTGACTCCGAGCCAGTTAACATTTTTATTAATGCTTCAGATATAGAAAGAAAAATGCTGATTAAATTTTTAGATGATCCAAATCTGAGAGGATTAACTAATGCAACTGATATTATCAAGGTTCAAAAATAAAAATGGCAGGGTAAATGATGGGCCCAAACTAACACGAATCAATTTAACCAAAATAAATATCCTGCAAGTGGGCTCAAAGAATCAATTTTATAATTATATTCTTAGGAAAGCTTGACAAAAAGTAGTCTATATGAAAAATGCCTAAATGTTTTTGTTGACTAATATTATGAAAGGAATTAGCAATATGACTCAGTGCTACAATAGTAAATGATTAAAGAAAATAAGGTGTCCAAACTTAAAGATATAGTACATTAACCTAACGCTGGATGTATCATTCAACGTCTTAAGTATTGTGTCAGTTTGGGATGCCATATTTTTAATGAGGAATGCTTGACTTTCAGGGAGAAGAAGGGGGAAAAATCTAAGACTTATTTGATATTCATCCGCAGATATTTGAAGGACTTTCCTGTCTTCCAAAAGGAGTTTGACCTTACATTGAATTTCTCTAGAAAGCAGGACTAGAATTTATATTGGGAAGGTACAGGGAATATAAGAAAATATAAGAAAAGGCAACTAACAATTACAGCTAACAAAAACCAAAATGGGTTATGTTTAAACCATTGTGCTCTCCCCTCTTGATAACATTCACAAAGATCCCAAGTGATAGAGACAGGTCTCTGAAGAATCATCCTCTTTATCAGGGATCATATATAACTTCTTGGCCAAGATTCTACGTACCCTGCGATTCTAATTCTAGTATGAAGTAGTAACAGTAAGTAGGAAAAAAAGGAACTTAGTCTCTTTGTCCATTAACTGATCCAGCAGAATGTTCATGGATTAGTTCATGCAAACCAGTGAGCACCTTTCACCCCCGTCTCACCTAAACATCAGGAGCTACAAATATATACACAGCTGCCCTCACTGACCTCTCTCACTCTCCCTCCCTTTCTGTCTTCTGGCATATTCAAATTCTTTTGTCAACTGTTGAGGTGGGCTGCTGGACCACCCATCCAGTACTCCTTTCCTTTACTGTCCCACTCTCTATTCATTCTTAACATCAAACTCCACAAATTGTTAGCATATGCATGAGGTCATTTTGTCAACAGAAAAGGCATCACATCAACACATTCATTAAAGAATCCTTCTTCACCCAATAGCAATATTGAAGTTACCTTGTGCAGAAGATTTCCAAAGAAAACATGTTTGTTTGTTTTCTGTCACCTTTAATCATTACCCTGCTCCAGAGACAATTTCAAAAACAAGTAAATGGCAGCTGAATCCAACTTTTATTTGTTTCCTACATTAAAAGCTATTTTTTGTTGTTTTTATTTTGTGTTTGTTTGTTTTACTCAATGTCCACATATTGGTTTCCCTAAACGGTGAGATAACACAATGAAGTGGAGAAAAGTGGACTGAAAATATCCAATTCATATAAGCTATATACCTGAATGAATATAGTATTATCAAATTTACTGAAAATACTAGAAAGAACACACAGAATCTATTTTTCTTTTCAAATATTGTATAATACAATGAAAATAACTGTTCTAAAACGTTGAATTCAAAGAAATTTTCTGATAGCACAAAGTAGAACTGCAGAACAGAACTAATCTCATGCTCCAAATACCAAGCCAAAGTAAGAAGCTCCAGTTCTAACAAACATTACATTCAGCAAGGGGTAAGTCATACATATGAAGCAGTACATGTATTTGATGACAAAAGATAATCTGAGCCTAGAGATCCACCCAATATGGATCCTTTTGGCCAAAATATGAATCATAAAATCAGCCTCACAATGAAATACAGCAACCAGGTGAAAACTCCCACCGCTGCTTTTGACACTGCTACATGCAGAATTTGAAACAGAAAATATGAGAAACAGATGGAAGAAGAGTCCTAACCTACAGTAGGTTGATAGTACTTAGGGGCAGTTCACTAATTTCTTCTTGTCGACCATGAATCACCCAACAGCATCCTTCTCTCTTTTATGCAATATAGTAGCAAGTAGATTTACAGATTTATACTAGCTTTAACATACAGAATATTTGGTTAAATTCTCATTTTCCAAGAAATTCTAAAAAAGTATACTCGCAAAATATGATTATAACTGACAAAATATTTGTTGGAATTTTTTAATATGTTCTAAAGGAACTGGATGTACTGTTTTGTTCATTGGTCAGAAAAAGACAAAGCTTATTCATATAACATAATAAGAGAGAGGTAAGGCTAAATATATAGATCTTATCAATACATATCAAATACGCATAACTCATTTATGTAAAGTAAAGCAAAATAAAACATCTTGTTTCACCTAACATAGACATTTACCTGCCTAAAGCAGTATAATTGTTATGAAGAAAAATTTAATATTATCTACTGAAATTACAGATACATTTGGTCTTCAACCCAACAATCCAATCTCTAGGAACGTGTCCCAAAAATATACTAGCAACAATATGAAAAGGAATATGGACAAGGTTATTTATTAAAGAACTGTTTTATATTAGCATAAATAGTGATATTTGCCTAAATATCTATCAATATAGGACTCGTTTAATAAATTACGGTATGGACCACAAGGTAGACCACTTTGCAACTGTAAAAATAAATGAAGAAATTTCTATGTATTAGTCTAGAATATTTTCTTACATTTATCATTAATTGAAAAAAAGCAAGGCAGAAAAAAAGTGAACATATCACAGTTTACCTAAGAAAGGATATGAATATACATGTTTATATTTGACAAACAAGCAATGAAATGAAAAACCAAGATTTTTAAAAAATGTTTACCAATAGGTAGAACAAGGGTTTAGGATCATGGACAAAGGAATAGGAGCTACATATCTTTGAATACACAACACACACACATACACACACTCACTCTTAATCCTGAAAAATTAAAAAAATATATGACAAATAACAATAAACAAACAAAATTGTGCAACTGGTTGGTGGCATAACCACCCAGAGAACAGACATTTCATGAGTCTCTAATATAGTACTGTAACAAAAACAAAAACAAAAACTTACACTAATTTCCATAAACATACCGTTGGTGAAAATTATGATTATCGGTGGAGATTTCTGTATGTTTTGTGGGATAAAGCAGATAATATTCTATCATTGCTAGCACTGTTGGGAATTGGCATTCTCTATGTGGCAGAAAAGGGATCTATATTAGAATTGGTTAAGTAAAAATTCAGTAGTTTTGAACTGTAATGGAAAGAATCAGTTGAACTCATGCTATATTTCACCTTAAAAAAGTAATCCTACCTGCATCCACTGGTTAAGTCCTAAAATTAATGACCTACAGTTGCATATAAATTAAAGGGTTCCTTAGGAAAATGTCCATTCCAGCTTTGGAGATGAGTACATACAAGATGATCGTGGAAGCTCATAACTCTCACAGAAGATATCAAAGACTACTCTAGTCATACCAAAAGGAGTAACAAGTCAACCTGACAGGACTCCCATTGGCCAAAGAATGCACAAAAAAGGATAATCACTATAATGGGGGAAGCACAGCAAATATATTTAAACTAATGAATTCATAATTATGCTAAAAGACAAAAAAATTTTGGTCAACTAATTAACCCACTATTTTAAAAACTGGTAAAAAGAAAAAAGTAAACATTTATCCTGCTTTCTCTGTGGAATTTTACCAAATAATAACCAAATAGACAAGCCAAGTATCTGTCTTTCTAGAATTAACCCAGCTAATAAATGAAAAAGGAATTAAAAGAATCACAGTATCACCACATTTTAGTCCCTGAAATATTAATGAATAAAGATATTAATTATTAATGGCAACCAAGTAACAGAAAAAGAAACAAAATTATGTGCTTCCTAATGAAAGGACATATCACCACCAATGAAGGAGATGTAGCAAAAATACCACACTTAAATCTGATCAAGCTTTTAAATCCAACTACCAATGCAGCAATAGATGGGGGCTAGACAAATATGCTAAAAGACACCATGAAGATTCAATCAGCTAAACCCAGACTGTGGGAAACGCTAAAGAAAAATGACAATTTTTTTTTTAATACATGAACATTAAAAAACAAAAGATGGAGAAGAAACCTCTATATTAAGAGATTAAGAAGACATTTCAAATCAAATGCACTGTGAAACTCTTGCTTATATATCAAATGAACCAAACAACAATTATGTTTATGAGGCAACTGTAAGTTAGAATAATGACTGGTATCTTACATATTAAGGAATTTTATTGTCATATTTAAGTGTGATAATGGTAATGCATTTTTAACTTTTTGAGATACGTATTGAAGTACAGTTGAAATGCTAACATGTTGGGGCTTTTTTCAATATAATACAGTAGGGTCTTAGTAGGTGAGGGTATTAGGTCAAATTCCCCAAAAGCAGACCTGGTGACAAGGTTATGGTCCTCTTTTGTTAAGTTAGCACTGCTAGTTGGAGAAAGCAGAACAAGAGTGGCGGGGGAGGGGGAATTTCATGGAATGTCCTGCAGAAGGTAGCTTTAACATGATCCTGCAGTAGAGGCCAGGAGTACAAATTAAACCCTTGAAATTTCCAGACCCAATACATAGGCTATGCTTCCATGCCTCACATCTGTCAATAATTGTTCAAGAGCCAGTTAGCAACTTAAAACTTCCAGGCACTACTATCTTGGAGATGACAGTAGGGAGGCAGAAGTACACAAATAAGGAACGGAGAAACCAACCTGGTATGTTACAAGGATTGTATATTACAAGGGTTATATGTGAAACAAGATTGGTGGAATCGATAATTCTAAACTCTGGATGGTGGATTGTAGGTACATGGACATTCACTATATTATTATTCTGGTACTTTAGAATTTGTTTAAATAATCTTTCTACAAAAGGTTTAAAATATAAAGTTTCTAAAATAAATAAATAAATACACCGATTTCACAGTATTCTACTGGTATTCCTTGGTTTCTTTAAATTAATTAGCTTAACTTCAATCTCTTCCTCCATCTTTACGTGGTCTTCTTCCCTGAGTCTCAGTGCTTATGTTTCTCAAATCCCTCCCTCACCTTTCTCTTAAAAAAAACAACAGTGATTGGATTTCAGGCCCACCCTAAATCAGGATTATCTCACTTCAAGAGTCTTAATTGCATTTGCAAAGACTCTATTTCCAAATAAGGTCACAATCTCTGGTGTCCAGGGTTAGAACTGAACCTATCCTTTGCGGGGTGAGGGTCATCATTAAACCCTCTATAGGTTGAGAAAGCATGGTGAGTGATTTAAATGAACTAGGCATAAGAAGAAGGGGCACTGTCTTCATGCGTTGTCATATCTCTCTCTCCTCTAGTTCTAGGGCAATGTCCTAAGGTTATCTAGTAGCTACTTACCCCTCTATCATCCGCCTCATGGTCTGTTTACCATTAACTGCCAGGTTTCCTTTGCGGAAGCTGACTCATAGCCTGCAAATTAACTTCTAGAATCCAAAAAGGCATCCTGGGTAGAGGTTGCACCTTACTGAATACAGTGTCTCCTATCTGGACATAAGCCTGAAGAGGAAAAAGTGGGGATACTCTTCTACCTTCTTGACGCATTTTCAGGGGTATGAAAATTGCTGGGAGATTATTTCTCTCTCCTGTATCTTATCCTCTTACCAGAAAATATAAAGTTGTAGATCCAGAGCATATTCTCTTCACACCAAGAGAGTTCTCTGAACTAAGTCAGCCAGACTAATTGATATATTAAAGAAGTCAATAAGGAAATTTAGAAAATCCTTTTCCAAGCTAATTTGCCTGGTTTAAAAGCCTACTATGTCTTGCTGCCAGATCCTTTTAGGCAATGTAAAAGTTAAAGATTTTCTGGGTATCTCCCTGTTTACTTCTGTAGCATTGCTAATAACTGCCCATCCACCCCCATCTACCTTAGCCCTAACACCCCAGGGAGATGCATATCTGGGCTAATTACGGTAAAAATCTTAAACTCAACGTTTTACCGTATCAAATAGTAAAATAATAAAGTAGAGCAAAGGGGCTCCTCCAGGATCTTTGTGAGACCAGCAAATTTCAAACTCCTGGCAGTTTCCCCTCCTCTTTCACAAGTCCTCTCTTCCCTCCTTTTCTCCTCCTTGGGTTCCTGTTGGTGCTCCTCAGCAGGGTTCCTTCATCTGCACTCCAGCAGGAGCATTCCCTCTGAAGGGCTTCCCCCGACCCTCCACGAGGTCACTCCAGCCCAGTTCCTTCATCTGCACTCCAGCAGGACGCATTCCCTCTGAACAGCTTCCCCCCACCTTCCACGAGGTCACTGCAGCCTTCCGGCCACAGAATTTCACCAGCTGCTCAGCACTGCTGCTGACATCTCTTGTTCAGGGCCTGATTCTCACCCCCAAACCCACCACATGCTCAGCATGCTGCTGGTTCTCTTTACTCCAGTTTAATAGCATTATCTCAAAGCCCCAATGTGATTGAAGCTTAAAAGAGCATCAGTCGTGGCACTCTTTGCATATATAGGCTGGAGAAATCTGAAACCCACACTTACATGCCTTTCCTCCGCTAAACCAAAGAAGTTTGACTCCTGTAGGTGCAACGAAGGAGGGGTGGGAAGCTTTTCTTAAACTAACTCTGTGTACATGCCTGAGCAACTTTACAGCGCGTGTTCAGCTTTAATCAGAAGATTTCTGCACAGCCTCAAGACCTAACCTCGGCCTCCAGCACGCAGTGCTCACTGTGCCTTATCCTGTAAAATCAGTGAACGCTCGGGTGCACATAGGCACAGTCGCTGACTTTACAAAATGGGTAGAAATGGCACTCCGGGGCCCAAGCTTGCCCTTTGTTTAAGGCTGGATCAGATTCATGTTACAGGGTGTTTTTTTTCCTTTCTTTCCTTAACATTACAAAAGTGTGATATTGGTTCCCTTGTCTATAATACATCAGCTAGATTTACAAAAATTAATGGTAGAAGTAGCTTATGGCCAGAGGGTGTTAGGAGAGGGGAAAGAGCACATGTGTTTTGACCTCTCATGAATGTCTTCCTTTACAGACTGTATATGCCTCTTATATGAATTTTACACATGCACGCGCGCACGCGCACACACACACACACACACACACACACACACACATCATGAGTTTGGAATGAAAGGAAAGGTAACAGAAAGGAAAAAAGAACCTAGCCCATAATCAGTAGAGTTCTATTTTTGTCTACCTTATCTACCAAAGTAGTCACAGGTGAATAAATAATCCTTCTCTTTAGCCAAACTCAGAATCTTAGTTTCCCTCCCCCAGCATCCAGTTCCTCTGTTGTTTATGTCCCACTTGGGAAAACACAGCTTCTGCTGAGGCTGATCACTTAAATGTTCTATCCCGGGTTTAACTTTAATCGCATGGCATTTTAGCTCTGAAAATGCAACAAAATTTTGATTTAAATCTTTTTAAAATATCCTTTTACTGCTATTCAAATTTAATTATTGTAAGAACAGTACCACTATATTAAAATATAATCACCTTACACCTTTTGGCTTCATGACAATGTTCATAAAGTGCTTAATATTCATGTAACATGCTACCTCACCCTGTAATATCACTATATTTATGGAAAGAAATTGTAATCCTCTTTACTGGCTCAGGTTAATTCCAATAAAATATTAAATCCATTTTCTAATCTAAATGAGTTCATTAGGAGAGGCATGGTACTGAGAATACCAAACTCTCTCTAGAGTTCAGCTTCATTACATTTCCGCACTGTGCGTTTCCAGGGCTGTTGTACTACATTTATGAGGATTTATCTGTACTGTTCCAAAAACATTCATCCTAATTCTACTCCTTCTGTGCATGCTAATCATGAATATGTTAAGTGGAAATACTAAGCTTGTAGCCAATCTCATCCCCAGATGGGTTCAAGTTATGATTACAGAAGCAAATTTGCCATAAGCACTCTTAGAGCAGTGCCAGTGAGGAGGAAATGAAGGTTTGGAACCATGCTAAAAAAGAGAGAGAGAGAGAAGACAGTTTGAGACAGAGTGGTAATGTCATAGATACTAGAGGGGAAAAAAGGGTATTTCTAGACTGCTGTGTCTGAGAGAGAGCTTCTAGAATATATAAATAGATCTGTTCAAAGAAATTTAAAATAAATACAGGGATTAAATCATTAGTTTTAACTGCTTGGAGTCTCCAAAAGTCCATAATCCAAAGTTGAACTCCACATTATTCAGCTCATTACATCTAGCAAAGCTTTACTCCATTAAGCTCTCCATATGAAAGAAATAATGGACCTTTTAGGAAGGGAAGATGAGAACAATCTGGGATGTTCAGGTAGTGAATAATTATACGATCCCCAACTGTTTGCCCACAGAGTGCTTTGACCTATTTTTCACATATACCTAGCAGTTCCTTCCTTTCCTTTACAGGTAAAAGAAAATAATAATAATAATAATAATAATAATAATAATCTGGTTTACGTATCACATAGGATGAACCCATTAAGAATCTTCCAGTCACCTCCCATATTTGCATTTGCAGTGACCTCTTAGTAAAACAAGTTAATCTACCTTTCAGATGCTTAGTTAATAAAATAAAACAGTTCTCAAATAGACATGTGGTGGATATATACCTGTTTTTTTTTTTAAGACATTATTTATTTATGTGACAGAGAGACAGCCAGCGAGAGAGGGAACACAGCAGGGGAGAGGGAGAGGAAGAAGCAGGCTCCCAGCCGAGGAGCCCGATGTGGGACTCGATGTGGGACTCGATCCCGAAACGCCAGGATCACGCCCTGAGCTGAAGGCAGACGCTTAACGACTGCGCTACCCAGGCGCCCCAGATATATACCTGTTTTTAGTAAAAGATAAAATGAAGATCAGCCAGAAGCAAGTTATTCTGAGTGCTAGTTATTAAAGTGAGAAGCAGGCCCTTGTTAATCTGTACAATATCAGCAATAAATTGTCAGCCGAAATAAATTGTCAGTGAAATCCAGCGGCCACTGGTTGTCACTGTTGTACCACAAAACAGCAATGCAGGTACTAGTCTTTCAAAAGACTGTTTTTAAAGAACTAAGTTTGAAATGATGTATTTGACTATTTGGTTAATCACTAAAGCAGAGCACAGAAACCCATTCCAAGGCCCCAGGGATTTCAGACTATTATTAGGCATTTTGATGTGGAAGTCTGAGCAACAAAGATGTAAAATAAAGATATAATTATATACATAAACAAATACCCTTTGTATCTAGTCATGTGAGATATATGCTGTATCTTGAAAGCACAGGTTCTTTCTGATATTTAAATTAAATATTATGTTAAAGTCCAGCATGTATAATTGATCACTTTAAGACTTAGATACATTATTCAAATGAAGTGCTTTCTAACGATTGCACTTATAACATTTTTTAACCAATAGATGGGTAAACAGCCTTGACATAATCTTCCCTTTTCCCAAATCTGATTAAAACTGGCAAGACAAGAAATCAATGGGATCCTGAATATAAAAATCCCAAAATATTCTGCTGTGTTTGAAATTAATTAAGTACTGTGATGCAGGAGTCTCAAATCAATAAACATCAATGATGGTAGTGTTAAAGGTGGGAAGAGCTGGCAAGAAATTGGCATGATATTTGTGGTTATAAGATGATTATCTAACTCAATGAAATTAAAGGTTAAAATTAGACTAACTACGCTTTGGGAAAATGCAAAGGCAGGTCTGGAGAGTCAAGAACAATGTGTTCCTGAATACGATTTTTCAAATTTGAAAAATCATACTTTTTAAATGAATAAGAGGGTGGCACTTGTATTTCAATTTTAATAAGATATCTTCCAAACCATGTTAACAATCACTAAAAAACTGGGCACTGGTATTTTCCAGTGATAACAGCCAGAGTTGGGAGGGGAGAGGGGAGGCTAAAACTACCAGTGGTGTTTTTACTTATTATCATCTGCAGGGACCTAGCTGGACTATGGAGTCTTTCATACGGTTCTTAAGATAAAGTACTATTGTTTTTCAAGGTCATTCTTTTTTGTTTCATTTATCCCCTTTCTTTCCTCCTTCCTTTGTTTCTTCCTTCATTCCTTCCTTCCTTTTTTTTTCTTGCTTTCTTGCTTTTTTTTTCCTTAGCCTCAGACATAAGTTATAATCCAGAAGCAATGAGGTAAAATACATAATCAGGAAAGATGAGATAACTAATACTACCTGTATCGCTAATAATAGGTATAAAATAACAGTTTGTCCCATCTTAACGTCTTTTCTCATTAAAAATAGGTAAAGATATAAAGAGACCACATCAATCACACCTCTTATGTGAGATTACATTTTCATTAAGATGTACGCATTTTAAATACATTGATTTTTGTCTTAATATGGCCAATGGGAATAATTGCCTTCTCTTGCAAGAGACAATCACAGTGGCAGAAACAATTTCACAAGAAAGATGTTTAAACTATGCACAGAAAGTTTATTAGCAATGGTGTCTACTCATATAAACTCCCCACAGTGTGTTCTTTAAACCAAGCACTCTTTAGAGTAGGGAGAGGAGCAGCCACAGAATCAACAGGGTGCTTGTGGAAAATGACACTTCCTGGTCTTTATACAAGGCCTATGGAGTCAGATTCTCTCCACAGAGTCTTTAAATACGTATTTTCAGCAAACTTCCCACTTGATTAGAAACATTAAACTTTGAGAGTCACTCTTTCTGTCTCATTAAAGAAAAGAAAAAATACTATGACATTATAAACTTTGTGATTATGCCATTTTCATGATCAACAGAATCGAAGAACAAAGGTTATATAATTTAGATGAACAACCCTGAATAGAGGGTAGCATTATTTTTATTTCCTAATATAATAATTATATATGTTTACAATGGGATATTTCATAAACTACAGGGAATATAAACACTAATTAAAGAAAGAAATTTTTGAAAAGACTGTGATGAAAGAGGTTCCATCAAATACACACTAGGTATCCCAAACAAAACAAAGCAACAAGAAACAAACCAACCCTCGTCTCTTCTTCCTATGACAGCTCTTGTACCATTGCTCTGTTTGGTGATTTTTCATTGGGTGTCCTCAGGTGGTTTATAAATCACTTGAGGAAAGTTTCTTTGTGTTCAGATTTTGCATCTCCAAAATACTACACTCAGCTCTATTCATGTAGAAGGCACAGAGTGATCACTTGGTGAATTAGAAAGCTAATTAATGAAGCACACACTGCATACTTCCCCAAGACCACAGATAGAGTCTTTAAACATTTAGGTAAAGCATATTTCTGTAAATTAAATAACTTTCAATTTAGTGCTTAAAGTAGTATCATTTAATATCCAACTACACTCTAGTGCCATGTGCCCTCCATGTTCTCTGGAAGAGGTGCGATGAATACATAAAAGAGCCTTAGCCAAAAGGGAAGGAAAAGATTAGGAAGAAGGAAAGCATCAAAATGTTTATGTATGAGTATAAACATCACGAGCCTAAAAATGTAAAGCTATGATGGTGTCTAGTTTCTCCTTTTTTTAAGAGCTAGAACACATCCCCAGATTTTCATCCAAGCTAGACTGTAATCCTCAAAGTGTGTTGCAGCCAGGTGTGGCCACGTGACTCTCCAAAGAATATGACGTTGCAGTATCACTTCCATAAAAGGACATCTTTTTTTCCCTTTAGTTTCTCATTCCTTTTTTTAGGAGGTTAAAATGCTAGCACAGTGGTGACCCAGCCTCAATCTTGATGGACTGCAACGCTCTTGAGAAGACACAATAATGAAATGAAAGAAATCTTACTTTCTACTTTAGACAGGTAAGAAGAAAGTAAGGTTCTAGCTTGTGTAAGGTGCTGTATTTTTAACTCTGTATCTTAGCCTATAAATAATTCGGCTACACAATGAATAGTGTTGTGTCGGTGTTCAATGCATTAATTCAGATGAAGCTTCCCTCATGATGAGTTGACTGATTCTAGTGCTGACCAGGAGAAATTAGGGAAAGTTTAACTGGTGCAGTGGGTGGAACACCAGAATAAGGAAGCACAGGAAAGCAGTCAAAATCTTGGGAGAGAATTGATGTGAACATTATAACTACTAATGAAGAGCATTTGGGGTGAGAGAATATGCTTTAGTCTCAAGAGAAAGTAGAATATTTAATATTCTAAAATGGAATAAAAAAAACTTAGTTCTTGTCATACCTGGGGATAGATGTCACACTTAGAAAGCACCTAGAAGTGAGGAATACAAATTATTTAAGTAATTGCTTATCAAAAGTAGGGAGCAAGTAGAGTATGAACAAAATCAAAAGTAAAAAGCTTCCCATTTTAACTCATTCCATATTTTAAGATAGACATTCTTCTTTTAAAAAAATCACTAATGCCAATATCTGAAATAGTTATTTCCTCAACTTAGATTTTAAACTGTATATAATAATACTATGAGTTTCAATTAACGAATATACCCTTCAGGTTGGATGTATTAGGGTCTGATTTGTGATGCTCCTTCTCCCTTCCCATGAACCAAAATAGCCATGACTTTAAAGTATGAAACAAGCCACCACCTCTTAACATTTGTGAAATCTGTGCTCTTTTTGAGAAGTCAATACACAGAATAAGTAAAACAAGAGAGTTAGATATTGAGAAAAGGGGTTTGTAAAGAAGACAGAGCTAGCTAAAGTAAAATTATAAAAGAGGTTACATTTATGCTCACGATCTTTACTGACTCTCTGCACCTCCTTCACTGTACGTATTGCCTTTGCAGGGACTGTGCCCTTTCAGCAAAACCAACCCAGCCAGTCCCCGATCTGCCTCGGGTGGTTACCAGTCACTCAGTTATGTCAGGATTCTCCTGGAATCTTTGTCAAACTCTCAGCCTCTGAACTAAGTTATTTTCCTCAGGGATGCTGGGAGAGTTTATATGTCAAATCACACCAACACCTTCAGTCTGGCCATGCATCTTGTCTCTTTACCCCTAGTAAAAATGTCTGAGTCTTATGTCCCCAAAAATTATCTCTATGCAATAAAAATGCCTGAGTCTTATGTCCCAAGAAACTGTCTCTCTGCAGTAAAAATGCCAGACTTATTTCCCAAGAAACTACCTCTAGCTTTTAAGGTACTCTTTAGCCAAATAGATCGACTATCAGGGAAATGAAATGGCCACTCCTCTCTCCCTTCATCTATAGATAATATGGATTTATTTTAAGTAGACTTTTTGATGGCAATGCCTGATTGGAATAGAGCAGAGACTCTCCTGTTAAGATTCTGGGACAATAAGATAGAGGGAGGGCAAACAACTCAGTGGGCAATCTTTTGGAAATTCACTAGGCATAAGTTCATGTGATATTTTTCAGCCATCAGTGCATATTTTTTTAACTATGACATATCTAAGGTTACTAAAGCAATTAGAGTTCATGTTTCTGAAACTGACTCAAATATTCAAGTAAAAATTATTTTATTAATTAAACTCTGACATATACCTTACACCTTCAACCTGTTAATATTATATTTTACCTGCCCATTACTATAATAGTTACTCAACTTGTCCCATTCTGTTTTCCATTCTATGGTTTGTGTATGTGCAACAACAGATATTACTGAACATTTGAGCTCTTCCTCTTGGCTGCTCCAGAATGGCAAAAATGAAAGAAAACACCAACTAGACTCATTGTTCTTATCTCCACACTGCCAAATAGACAGACTTGAACTATCTAAGATTTTCATCCTTCTTGGAAATGGTTTTCAGCTTAAAGGCATTTGACCTGGAGTGAGGTTATATTTCAGTCAGCCTACTCAATGGTATCTAGAGAGGCCCGTCAGCAGAAGCTTAGCAGAAAAAAATGTGAGTGAAAGTTCAAGTGCCTGGTAGCTGAGAAAGCTGGAGGAGGGCAAATCGGCTTGAATATCAAAGCTAAGTTCTGTCAAAATGTCAAACGTGATTTTCAAAACAAGACATCCCAGGAAGGCATTAATTGAGGAAGCTTAAATAATAGTTGACCTATTTGACTAAAGGTCATCTTCGAAAGCTTTGAAACAGTTCCTTGGGACATAAGACTCAGACATTTTTATTAGGGGTAAAGGGATAAGATGCATGGCCAGAAGGTGTTGGTATAATGTGACATATAACTTCTCCCAATATCGCTGATAAAAATAACTTAGTTCAGAAGCCAAGGGTTTGACAAGATTATATCACAATGCTAAAGTATCTGAGAAAAACATCTAAGGAATTTCATACCAAGATATTTATGAACAGGGATCAATTATAAATTGATAGTAGAGCTGATTATTTTAGCCTGAGCATTTTATTTTTTTAAAGATTTATTTACTTACGAGAAAGAGAGAGAGAGAGAGGCTGGGGGTAGGATGGGAGAGGTATAGGGAAAAGGAGAGAGATTCTTAAGCAGACTCAGAGTGTGGAGCACAACATGGGGCCTGATCTCATGACTCTGAGATCAGGACCCTGAGACCACGACCCGAGCCAAAACCAAAAGTCAGGAGCTCAACCAATTGCACCATCCAGGCTCCCCTGAACCCTGAGCATTTTAAAGATGGCCTTTTCTAATACGGGTAGAAATGATCAGGGGAGAGAGGATATTTAGAACTCATAGACTGGCACCAGGTTAATCAAGACAAGTGTTAGTGAGCCGGTCACTGTCCTCTGTATTCAGGGAGGATGGCACAGAAGCCATCAATGCCTGATGCTATACAACTTTTTTTCCTCAAATTGAGCAACAACCTGGTCTGCGATGGCTGTGCATAAGCATTGTCTGCTGGGCCGCTTGGCAGCAATTTTCAGTCTATTTCTGCAAATTGAGCTTCACAGTGCCCTTTGAATGTTTTCCCCTCTAGATTACAGGGGCTCAACACCGTTCAGTATACAGGACTCACTTTTGCCTTTAGCTGCCTTCCAACATAATCGGGCCCAGATAAATTGAGTAGTGCGCCTCATTTTTATTAGTCGGGTATAACATTGCCAGCAGAACCAGTGGGAGTGCTTTCAGGTTAGTGAAAGAGGAAAATAGTCAAAAAGGGAGTTGTCTACCTGATCCAAAGTTGAGAACAGTCGTGACTCAAACTGCCCCACTCTCTGGCAGAGAGTTTCTTTCAAGATTCAATGAGATTTTTGTAAGAGATTCTTCAGGAATAAGTGAGCAGGTGTTCTTATCCTTTTGTAGGCTTGTGCTTAAACTGACTGAACAGCAGCAACCAGATATTATTGCTTCCCTAAGAACAGTGTGGGGAGGTGACATGCACCAGGAAATTCTACATAGGTGACATGTATGCAGTCATATCCCAGTGTCCATATGCTTAGTTAGGCACCACAGCCCAAGCATCTCTTCCCTGACATAATGATTAGGAAGAGCTCACTCCTGTTCTCTCACTGTGACTTCACATGCATGAAATTACTTATTGCTAACTCTGGATAACAACAACAAAAATTGGCTATGTGTGACCACTGATAGGAGCAAATCACCACCACCATTACAAATGCATAGCCAGGCATGTTTATCTCTGGGTGTGTCTGTATCTGTTCTTCCTTCAGATGTTCACACAATGGGCTTGGGTAGATCTCAAGGAAGGTCATGGAGAGACAGCGTAAATTTTTAAAGTCACACATATTAGAAACTGCATGTCAATTTTGTTGATAATTTCCTCTCTACCTTCTACCCTCAGAGCTTTCACATTTAAGTTAGTAGAAAAGGAAAGCAGTTTGGTTACGGCAGCAGGTTACTGCAATCCTAATTCAATTCATAAGTACTACCAAAGAAGTGAACTCATACACTGGGTGTCTATTTATTGTAACAATATTGGTAAGCTGGAAAGGCAACACTATGAGTCCACTAAAACTCACTTACAGCGGTCAACAGGCAGGTAGTAAACTAACAGCCTATATTGCGCAAGCATTCCTCAAAACTGCGTGGTTGGATTTACAAGGTTTAGACAGGTCAAAACCCTCTCTTTCCTTTGTGTATTTTTTATTCCGCCCAGGTTTACATTCAGTGCCTCCTTCAGAGAAATCCTGATCATACCTTCCCACAGGCAAGTCCCAAAGCACTGCTCACCTCCACGCTCAAACGTAGCTCACACATCATCTACAGGGCATGCTTTGGTATCCTTGGCCATCTCGTTGTCACACTGCAGTCTTTTCTTGAAGACAGTCCTAAAATCACTTATTTTTTTTCTAAATACACATAAAACATAATATGCTTCTATGACAGAAACTATGCTTGAACCAGGATTTTATTTTCTGGTTTGATACTATGATTTGATATATTTGAGACACTGGTTGATAATAAACTGGCTTCTTTTTTATCACTGCTCTTGTGTATAGTTCTATTCCCCCCGCAGGCCTGTTTTCTTCCTAATCACTAGTCCCATTTATTTTAAAGAAATATCTGCACTTGATTATATTAATAGTTGCCACTGTTGATTTTATACTTATCATGCTACTTCCCAAACCTCTTAAATAGAAAACATGAGTACCCTCTCTGCATACATTTATGAACCCAAAAGTATCCTTTACTGTTACTCACATGTGAATGTAAAATACTTCTAAATATCAAGTTCTGTTTGCAGAGTTCAAGGATATGATGGTGATAATTTCCAATATTGTGGATTGAAATAAGCCAATGTCTCAGTAGTCATAAACTCCATTTATCTACTTTGAAACAGAGCACTGAGCCACTTTTCAATAATTACATCCCCCAAACCCCTGTAGTCCAGTTGCTTTACACATCACCTAAATGTTTAGAGCCTGGAGTGGATGCCAACCATACGCATCTTCAATGGTACACATTTTGAAAAGAGTTAAAGAATGTCTATCGACGTTCTTAAGATTTACACATCTTCTTACTAAGGATATAAACAATACTTGAGTCAATGGTTCCTCTATTTAGATGTGACCTAATTCTATGAAGTGCAAGGAATGACTGTCAGTGAGGACAGCAGATGATCTATCTTGTGTTGCTTGTGTCTGGTATTGTGCAAAACTTACGCTGTTATTCCTTATGTCAAACCTCAACTATGATTTGAAGAGTACAAAAATAATACAGGAGTTAACCCATTTGTTCTCAATTCCTGCCTCCTGAGATGTTTTTTCTACTTACACAAAATGAATAAGTGATCACTTCTGAAGCGCTTGCTGTGGACCAGGCACAGTGCCACATCTTAATGGATTAAATTCACTTAATTCTCACAAAAGTCCTAGAGGGTAGGTACTGTTATTATTCCCATCCTATATAGGAAAAATGAGTCAGAGAGCTGAGAAATTTGACGTAGGTTATATAAGTAGTAAGTGGAGTAGGGACTCAAACCCAGGCAGTCTGACTCCAGAAAACATGCTATGTGTTATTACATCTCACTATCTCACCTTCGTGGTGCTTGATTCCCTTTTTTTTTTTTTTTAAGAATTTACTTATTTATTTGAGAGAGAGAGAGAGATCACAAGCAGTGGGGAGAGGTAGAGGGAGAAGCAGACTCCCCACCAAGCAGCGAGCCTGATGCGGGGCTCAATCCCAGGACCCTGGGATCATGACCTGAGCCGAAGGCGGATGCTTAACTGACTGAGCCCCCAGGCGCCCTGCTTGATTACTTTTTTTTTTTTTAATAATTTTTTATTATGTTATGTTAGTCACCATACAGTACATCCCAAGTTTTTGATGTAAAGTTCCATGATTCATTACTTGCATGTAACACCTGGTGCACCATGATTGCTTAACCAAGTCTGGAGACACAGCCAAGCCTTACCATTGGGGATGAGACTGGGGTGGGGTGGGGGGGGAGTAAATTTGGAAGTAGTGTCATCCCAAACCTAGTATCCTTGGATCTGTGTTCCTCCTACCAAGCAGCAGTCCCTCCCCAATGCACGTGTGGTTTATCAGTCCTCGTACGGGAAATTCTGCCTCTAGATGCCTCTAGATGCATCTAAATTCCCTCTAGATGCCTTCACTTTTCCATAGACCACCCCCTTCTTTGGAATCTTGAACCCCTGCTTATCTCTTATCAACTCCCCACATGAATTATATTCCTTTATCTCAATCTTATCCTAAGATCTTCCTCCAAATTAGATAAAACATCCTGAGATTATTATAGGACCATTGGGATATAAGTAAAGATAAGCATCATGAAGTATCTTAGAGTTAGAAGGGATTATTTCTCTCTGAATTTTCTCCTGAATGTCTCAAATTTCTCACTGGCCTTAAAACTACAGAATCTGCACTCGTCAGTGTGGGTGGGAGCCCTGTATTTCAATTTCTCCTCTTCCACTTTTGGACATTTATGCATTGCTTCACCCACACCCCCAGATCTTCCATATTAGCTTCTTTTTTGAAACCCACTGCAGAAAAGGTGCTGTTTCCCAAAGATACTGAATGTTATTTTTATTTCCGTTTTTGATAATAATTAATTTTTAATCTAAGACTTTATTTAAATACATTCAGTCCTTACCCTTTTCATTCTTCTTCCCTGATTCTCTCTTAATGATTTTACTAGAAGAAGACACAACAGTTTTCTTATTTCTTGTCTTTCCTGTCTCCTTGAAGAGGAAAGAAGAAAGAAAACACAACTTCATTGCTCCTATTTTGTCTTCACCCCTGGTGGCTAAGATTCGCTTATGTGTCTAAGGAAAAAAATCCAATCATTCTGTTTTCTTTCACTCAAGCAAAATCAGCTTTCCTAATTTCCCAACAAATATTTAATCAGGATGCTATTTCAATGTGGATATTAAAATAATTCTCCACTACTTTTCCTAGTTTCTTCCCCTCTTACAGTTGAGGGTTCATTCTTATTTGGCAAATTCTAGAATGCCTGGAAAAGTGTAGGCACTCTCTAAATTTTTACTGAATAATTGTTATATTTATTATTACTATATTGACATAGCAAACTGTTTCATAGCAAAAAATAAAATAAAAACAAGTGTCATTTAATTAGCAAAAAAATAATATATTCTTAAGCTTCTAAAAAAGAGAAAAACATAATTATCTATACATACAGAATCTACCCTTTCTAAAAGTTAAAATCCTTCCTATATTACAAAGAATCAACAGAATCTCATATCGATCACTTTTTAATCATTACCATTTTCAAAGTTTCATTTTTTTTTAATAGAATGATCTAGTGAAAAAATGACAAAGGGTTCTAAAACTCAGGCACTGATATTGGGAAAAACTCAAACTGTAGAAAAATATTTATATATAAAGAGCAAATGCAACCTTGAGTAGACTTTCTCAGCTGCCAGTTTTAAATCAAAATGAATCAAGTGTTACCTGTGGGGAAAATTCTTGATTTTATATCACAGCGTCCCCAAGGGCAGGGGTAGAAGCTCAATAAATACTTGTTGAATTGACTTTCAGCATTTTGAGAAAACTAACTCTTTTGGGAATTGATGTTTCACTTCTGCCTCAATTTTTCATGGCCTCTACCATTAGAGAGAGAGAGAGAACATTTTTAATATTTGCTTTACATTTTCCAAGATTTTCTTAAATATTAACATTTTAGAAATGATTTAGTTACCATTTCTAATTATTAATGTTTTTAAGGACAGAAAAAAGTAAAAAGGACAAAATTAAATGTTATAAAAAAGGAAAAGTGAATGGAAAGAAATATTTGGAAGAGCAGAAAATCTGAAAAGAATTGGCAAGTAATTTTCTTATAAAACATGAGAATTGGGCTCATATATATGTAAACACATAGACACACACACCTGTACTTGGAATTCATGTTGTCACAAAAGGACAACAGCATACTTAAGAGTGTCATAATGTTTAGGCTGTAGAAATGATTATTTTGGGGAATTTGAAAACCCATGAAACGTTTACTGAATATTTTTAAAACTACTTTCCAGAAAAATATTTTCTCTCACAATTGCAAACTATTTACATATGCTTATTTTTTTTCTAATACAAAATTCAGAAAACTATCTGCCTTTTTTGAAGAGATCTGAACTTTTGGAAAGCCGTTTATTATAATACACACAGTATTTGTAATCTCTTGATTATCTCTTGACTGTTTGATTAGTTCAATTTTACAATAACAGTAAAATGTTTGGGAGATAAGGAGCTATGAAAGTGTTGGGAAGATATTCATATTTTTATCAATGTATGTATAAATATCTCAATTCATCATTTAGCACATATGGAGTTGGGATTGATACTTTTCATTTCCGTATTTGAAATCAGATTCCAATGACTTTTTTTTTAGTTTTATTAAACAAAGACATGATGATTGTCTCAAAGATTTGTAAAGCTGCTTCTGTCAAAGTTGATATTTACCCGTAAAGGTTTTTTTGTTATTGTTTCTTAGTATCAGAGTAGTCACCCTGGAATTAGCACAGCTTTCAGAAATCCTCAAGATTATCCTGATTTCTCTTCTGATAGATGCCATGTTGAAGACAGACAGACTGTTGTCCCTCCGTAAGCAAATTGACTACACATCGCTTGCTACGTGGAACCAAATTAACATATTCAAGACATCACTGAGTAAAGTGAAAGTCACTGTCATTAAATGAGGATAATATGGGTAAATTATTCCTGCGAGGCCACTGACTTTGGAAATAAGACCTCCGTTTTTATCCTTTATTCTGTTAAACGAAGGTATAAATGATTTAAGTAACTACAGAGAGAGAAGTTTTCATCAGAGAAAAACATTAAAAAATTAAGTGAAAAATAAACTTGAAATAAATATCAAATATCTCACATATTGAAAAACTACAATGATTATGGGATTGCTTCCTATAGACTGGGAGGTGTTCTGAGTCGAGTTTGGGGGATTTTTTTACAGAATGTGTAAAGCTAAATGTGGTAGTTTTCCCGATTGTAAGTGTAATACAGAGTTCGATACCCTAACTTTTTTTTTCTGACATCTTTCAGTCACAGCAAAAGCCTAGCTACCTATTCATGTATTGCTCAGAGGCCTAAGTAGATAAACAGCCATTCTCCACCTTAGCTCCTCACCAAGATCTCAAATACCTCTGGGGTCTAAATATCTTTTTTTTTTTCTTTTACTTTCACTGCTTAATAAAGAAAACCATAATTTAAATATACAGTGTAGTGATATGTCTTTAATGACAATTGAATTTTGCTTTTTTGTTTAATCCACTGCTTCCCCTTCCCAGCTGCGAAAGTTTCTGGGAGCTTAGTCGGTTAACTAGTAAGTAGTTATTAGTAACAACAGAGGTTACTAGAAAAACATTACCCAAAACAACAGCAACAAAACTCTTCCCCGTAGCCAGGGACAGGAAATTGTTAAATTTCATACCTACATAAGGACTCATTTGACATGCACAATTTATTTTCAATCAGCCAGAAAGATGTCAGAGTTCATGATCATGAGTCAACCTCTCATCTGCAAGAACAAAACGCACCTATCTATATAAACCCAGGATGTGAGAAAATGCTATTTTAATTTGCTTGTAGTCATTTGATATTTATCAAGTCTGCACTATGCAGAATGCTCACATGATCTCTGCCCTATATGAGATAGTGTTTCTTCATAATTTTGATATGTAAATATCAATTCATAAATTTCCAAATCACATATAGATGATGCATAACTGGGGCCATCACAGCAGGTTTTTCTTCAGCAAGTCAATAATGATAATTTTTACAAGTCCTAGGGAATTGGGGCGCCTGGGTGGCGCAGCGGTTAAGCATCTGCCTTTGGCTCAGGGCGTGATCCCGGCGTTATGGAATCAAGCCCCACGTCAGGCTCCTCCACTATGAGCCTGCTCCTTCCTCTCCCACTCCCCCTGCTTGTGTTCCCTCTCTCGCCGGCTGTCTCTATCTCTGTCAAATAAATAAATAAAATCTTTAAAAAATAAAAAAGTTCTAGGGAATTTACAACAGGAACAAATCTGAAGAAATAACTGAATGAATATTGTAATGTATGGCTGAGAAGATAGGAAAAAACCCAAGCCCTAGGGAGGGTGATCGGGGAGTTCTACATAAAAATCAGACCTATGAATAGTCAAACTGCAGGACTGACATATGATTGATAATTAAGGAAGTCGGTGGTCAAAATTAAGGAAGCAGAAAAACAGGTAAGCAAGATAGTATTTGTGCTTATCTTCTGAACAAAGTAGGAGAAACACATTAGACTGGGGGAGATGCACATTTAGATTACTTTAAAGGCATTTTCTGTTAGATCATGAGTGTTTCACTAGACTTTATCCTATATGGATGAGAAATTCCTCCCTAATACCCACCTCCATTTTGCTTTGATTCCAAATTTACCTATTCAGCAGTTCCGAATAACCCCGATACTGAGGGGGGCACACATAAGAGTAATACAGGCAAAAATATTCTTAGAATTGGAAAGATTCTCACAGGTTAACATGAAATAAGCCTGATTCATTCATTGGTCTTTTGTACACTGTATTAATATGAGTCAGTCCCTGCCTGTACAACATCTCTTTAAATGAATTGATAGATAATTGTTTTTGGAAATTTCAAAACTTCGAAACAGCAAAAATAATCCCCATGAAAGTATGGGGATTTTAAGTCAAGACATGTTTGTGAAGTCAACTGGTGTCTCTAGGTGGCATTAGCATGAACTTCTCACTTACCACCATCCCCTTTGGGGCAGGAGTCATGTGTTACTACCGCTGGTATCACTAGTACTGAGCAGGGCCGGTTACGTAATAGGTGCAGTACAGTGCTATGATATAATTGGAAGTTGTTTCTCTCTAAATGCAACACACATGTATTCATTGTGTCATGAGCTGCTCAAACCTTTAGTTTTAACCTAAAATTGATCCATTTAACAAATACTTACTGGATGCCTATTACATGTCAGCACTACTCTCTATGGTTGGGGTACACGAATGAACCAAGCAAAGATCCTTATCCCTGCAGAATTTATTCAATCCCTAGCATTTAAGGACTCTATCTTCTGTCTCTGATCATGCTCTCATTGTCTTCCTTGGTTTCTCGTTTCTCTGAATCTCACCTTCTCTGCCTGTTTCTTTGCTGGCATGCATATCTTGAATTATTTCATGTTCATCTAGTAGATAGATAGATACATTTTATATATATATATATATATATAGAAATTTAAGGGCACCTGGGTGGCTCAGTGGGTTAAGCATCTGCCTTTGGCTTAGGTCATGATGTCAGGGTCTTGGGATCAAGCCCAGTGTCAGGCTCCCTGCTCAGTGGGGATCCTGCTTCTCCCTCTCCTCCTTGCTCTCTCTCACTCTCACTATCTCTGTCTCTCTCTCTCTCTCAAATAAATAATTTTAAAAAATAAAAAGTGAAAATTTATATATAGCTATTTATTTAAATTTATATATGTATATGTATGTGTGTGTATATATACTCACGTACACACACACACACACACACACCCCCCTCATATAAACTGGTGAAAAGTTTTCAGTGGGGCACTGCAATTTGGTGCCCCATTCCCTATACTAACCATAGTCTTGCACTGTTCTATTAAACCAGCAGCCTCTGAGTGGTGTGGTACATGATAGGACCAATGGATGCCACTTTCTTTGCTGTGAAGCAGGTCACTGGATCCTTTCTATGTTAATGTATTAAATACTTTGTAAGACTTCAGATGGAGAGACTGGCCCAGACTGCAGCAGGACTAGCTACAAAATTGGTTAGGCCCATGTAAAATGAAAATGTGGTGTCCCTTGTTTGAAAAGTAAAAATTTCAAAATGGCAACAGAAGAACACTAAACCAAGCGCAAAATGTTTCCGAGCTTGGGCTCTGTGTGACTACACAGGTCTCATGCCCGTGAAATTAGTCATAGACCACAGGCAGGAATGATAAATCCATAATAAAACACACATTGATTATAAGCAAAACAAATCACTTCCCTTTCCAGGGAGTAAGGAGTTCAATGTAATTAATTTGCTACCAAGTGGCTAGTTGGCTTCAAAGGATAGTGCCATAGGTGGGTCAGCACTCATCTCTCTTGATGAAGACTGGATTATTAGCAATGCCAGATTCGCCTTGTATGTGAAGCCCAAACTGTTAGGCCCATGCATAGCTCGCATCCTGTTACCATGGCTATCTATTCACGCACCCACTCCGCCAGAACTAAGTTGGTCAATGTATGTTAGAGGCTACTACACATCAACTGATTGAGTCATTTTTGTCCAGTTGATTAGTGCCTCTTTCCTGGTGGGTAATCTCTGGTGAAAAGTTAACAAATCATACAAAAATCTTAATACACTCCCAACTCCATGCCTCTTCCTCTGACCTTGATATTCCCTGCCTTTTTTCTTCTAGGACTTTGAACAAGCTATTCACCATGGCCCATTATTTAGTATATATTTTATCTCAAACAACTTCTCTTTCCACTCAAAGTATATCATCAGGTACACAGTTTGAAGCTCCCTATTCATTAAGAGAATATATCTTTTTTTGTTTGTTTAGAATGAGAGCAACAGCAAATGGAGGTAGGGAGGGGCAGAGGGAGAAGGAGAGAGAGAATCTTAAGCAGGCTCCACACCCAGGGCAGAGTCTGATGCAGGGCTCAATCTCACGACCCTGAGATCATGACCTGAGCAGAAATCAAGAGCCGGACACTTAACCAACTCAGCCACCAGGCACCCCGAGAGAATCTATCATTATAGTCAGTCATTAATGCCCTCCCTGATTTGTGATTTGAGTGCTAGTGCAAAAATTGTTCATTTGTGGCCCAACCAAAAGAGCCACCTGCAGCATGAGCCAGACCTGCTGCAAGACTCCTTTCTGGATCCTTCTCAAACCTGGCAGCTTCCTATGTTACTCAGTAAATGGATTAGATCAGCATTTCTAAATGTAGAAACTGCCACTATCAAACCCAAAGAGACCTACAAAGTACTTGCTTTCTTCTTAATGGTGGGAAGCGTAAAATGAAATAAATTGTTCTTTACTTTGGAGGGCATCCCCTAGCATATACCAAAACACATGAGATGGCCCCCTGAATCTTTGCAGATTTCTCTCCCACACTCCCACAGAGTGTGTATATCTTTAAAATGTCTTTGATATACTTGCAGATCTTGCTCATCTGGTGTGAATATATGATATAATCACTAGAATAGAACAATGTAATGTGCTGCAGAATGTCCTGGTGGTCCAAACTACATCATAACAGAATGAGGGGGAGTACACATAGACCTAAAGCAAGACTACAGAGGCATCCTCTTCTCTTCCACATGTAAATATAAGCCACTTCTAGTCCTCCTGACTCATAAGGATGGAAAATAATTCATGTATTGAACCAATAACCACATACCAAGTACTTGAGTCCATGTTAATTTGCTCTAACCAAGATATCACATGTAGTGCAGCAGCTCCAGTGAGGACAAATACTTGCTTGAGTTTATAATAGCTCACTGTCACACTGCAGGATCTGTCTGTTCTGGGTAGTGGCCGGACTACTAAATTAAATGAAAGTAGAATGGGAATCACTGTATCTGCATTTAGTCCTTTACAAGTGTCACTGATATATTACTGTTTTTAATTTACTAGATTAGCTGCGGGCTCAATTTGAAAGACTTCCACTTGACTTCCCTTACTGTGTCAGCTCTAATCCTTATGGCAAAGAAAATGATGTTGGGGTTTTGCTAACCATCAAATATGTCCATTCCAATTATGCACTTGGGATTGAGAAAAGGACTGCTGGAGAGATCCATGAACACATCTGAGCCAGGACTCCATTTATTATATGACACTCCTATGTCCCCTTGAACAAAAATTCTAATATAGTCCATAAAGAAGAAAAATGACCAAGAAGTAATAGTAAGATAAAGGAGTTTCTATGACAAAATGAGTATGAGGTCATTAGTATTCACCAGTAGAGTAACATTGTCTCTTCCAGTAAGAACTTCCTATTAGATACCATGGTATTTGGGATACCAGAGAAATGTTTGATTCTACCAATGAACTAGCCTACTTTAAGACAAACAACCAAAAATATTTAAATCAGAAACTTTGTTTCATGATTTCTAATTCTATATTCTTTAACTAAAGAGACCAGTCAAAAGTGTTTACTCCTATAGAAACATAAGTTTAAAATTTTACACTCGGTGGATAATCTTCTAGAGGTGACAGAAAGATGACAGAAGGTGACAGGAAAGCTCTGAAGTGCTATCCCAGAGTGGGAGAGGCTAAGAGATCAAGAGGCAGAAGAGTGGCCATTTGACTCACTGGCCTTACTGATTCCTGCTTCATTGCAACCCATTAACTAATACTGCCATCAATCTAAACTTACCATCACACCTGCATCCAATCACCTTCTATTACACCCATGTTCTTTATTCAGAAAATACGTTTGGAAAAACATGAATCTGAACTTATTTTTTTTCCTTTTTGTTAACCTATCTTGTACATCTTGTATGTTATCTGCCTGGTAAATGTTTTGATTTCCAGTGTCCCAAACACTGCCTGACACTTGGTAGGCCATCAGTAAATAAAGACTGACCAAATGAATGCGTGCATAGCCAGGATCTGAGAGTACAGTGGTGAACAAACCTCAGTCCTGGCTCTCACGGAATAAAACTTCAGTGTGGACGACAGTGACGACACCAGACAATCACAGTGTCATAATAAGGCAAATGCACTACCACTGGAGCAAGATTAGACTCTCCAAAGACAACATCATCTAGTCAAAGACCTAGAAAATAAGTAGGAGCTAAAGAGCCTATGTCTGGAGTGTGACTGAGTCGTGCCGAGACAGGAAAGAACATTCCAGGCAAAGCATTACAGCCAACGCAAAGGCCTGGAGTCAAAGGAGAGTTAGGGATGCAGCACTTGGTTGGTGTTTCCCTTCATGTATTAATTTTTTGGTATTTTGTAGGCCTCGAATTCCAATGCTTCAGGAAGCTAAAATGCAATAGATACTGAAAATAATAAATATGATTTACTTATATTTGGTATTTAGAAATTTACAATAGATACTTTCATCTTCATGAAAGCAAATGATATAATCCTCATGGACAAAGTTTTGATTCCGTATGGTATTATATGCCATTTCATCATGCCTTCCTCTAATGTTTATAATGATAAATAGGCTGTCATCCTAATTCATCAGAGCAACATTTCATGAAACCACATGAAGATTAATGCTATGATAATGTGTCTATTACATGCTACCTTGAGGGGAAAATCCATAAGTAGTACTCTCATGCTATAAAGACATTTCATATTACAAAATGGCAGAGGCCAAACACTGAAACCTTTACCAGTTTCTAGGCAGGTTGAATTGTTTCATGATGTGGTTGTGTTTCTTTAATCTATGAGATTAAGAATAACATAAACCTTTGAATATATTCACTACTCTTTGAACAAATGAAAATGTACCATGTTATTTTACACTTGTAAATTAATATCTAACACTTTTTCCCAATGAATTTATATACATTTATTATATATTAATACATGTATTAACTATGTTAACACAATACTATGTAGATATATCATTACAAATATTAATATATATTAATTCTGGAAAATTTCAACAGATGCTTTGTTAGAGATTTATCTCTTGGCTTGTACTGATTTTAAGAGAAAGTGCAAGAAAAATCATGATTTGGTGGCTATAAGCCTTTTCAGTGTTGTGAAGTTCTTGTTTTTACACACGGAATATGAGAGCCCCAGCCCATAGAGGAAAGCTCTGTACTTCTATTATTACTTGGTCTGAGTCTTAACAACTTTATAGGCAAAATATTTTTAATGTTAAAAAAATATAGAAAGAGTATAATGTCCTTTAAATGTTCTTTTATGTTGGTGTTTGGATCCTGAAAGGAAGGGAAAAAATACTGCAACAGTAGTGATATGAACAGCCTTGAACAATGTTGTTTTATATGCAATGATGATGCATAACAGAAGAAGCCAAAATGAGTCAGACGACAGTATATCAAGCCCATTTTCCTCATTTTGATTCAGAGGTTTTTTGCTAAAAATCACAAGCCAGTCTTAGTGGCAAGCTTCAGAAAACTTGCACAGCTCTGATAAGAAAGGACATCGCTCATAAATATTCATTAAAAATTACCTTTTCTGGATCATGAATTTTTCAAGCAGACACTGATTTGACCTCTACAAGGAACAAAATCCAGCCTATAGTGGAGTGTCTCCTATTTCTGACAAAAAAAGGTGAAAAATTGGTTTTCCCAGCTAAGCAGCTACTTTGTACACTGTGTGAGGTCTGAGGTCAGTTACCTCTGTGCTCCACACACTTGAGCATTAATATTCATTCGAATTACAATCTTTAAATTCTAAAGTCCTGTTCATACTTCTCTGAAAAACTGATTGTATGGCAGGCCAGGGTTTGCATTTTAACTAATTTTTAAAGTAACTTCATCTAACTTCTCTGTTGCTAAAAAATGTATGAATTCAGTAATTTTCTTTAGAAAAAAGTCACATCTGCCTGTTTTGAATTTATATGCCCCCTCACTGAGGATAAAAGCCACGTTTTTCCTGGTAATTATCTGCAGAGTGGGTGAATGGATAGAAACGTCTACATTTATGTCTATCAGAGAGCTATTGTTGGCATTTCATCTTCATATAGCTCCTCATAGTTCATACATACAAAAGGAGCTTTGCATTATTTGGGGGTATGTTTTTTGCTTGCATTGTTATTCCTAAAATATCTCAGTGGGGTAGTCAGCATTACCACCTGCATTGTTTAAATAGTCTTACTGATAAGTAGAATATGAATTTTGATAGCAAATCGTGTGCAAACTTAGCAACTAAACAGAAATGTCTTCCCAGAACTTTATCCCAGGTTCTTGTTTTAGGTTAAATTCTAGAATCATTGCACCTAAGGTCTAGGATTCATATTTAGGTAGCTTCAGAGAGTAACCAAAAAGTGGCCAAAGAAACACTTTAACCACATGTAGTTCAAGTTAAGGTGGGATAATTTTGATTTTTTTTTTCCTCATGTAGTTAAACAGAAGTATTCTAATTACAGCAGGATTCTAATCTCAGTTCCTTCCTTTTTCTGGATTTATGACCTTGGACATATTTTAACCTTTCTATGCCTTGCTATCCAGGTGAAAATGAAGGTACCTAGTTTAGAGAATTTACAAGGTACCTCAATTTGTTCCTGGCACTTCAAAGAGTCCCTTTTTAGTATTGAATTAACTTGATTTAAGTACTATGTAACTTAGCACAAAGATGGTAATGGAACAAAGATGGGATGTAGTCTCCAAGAGAAATGGAAATGTGCCAAATTGGAAATTTCTACCCCTTCCTCCTCCATTAAAAAAGAAGAAAAAGAAAGAAAAAGAAAAAAGTCTCCGAGAAGCAGCAGAGAATAGGGAGTACTGCAAAAAGGTGGCTGAGTTAGAATCTCTGCTTCTGCTGGTTTATGCACTTTTTATTCATAACCCAGCCCATACTGCTTCTTAGGTAGGTGCTCATCTGATTTGCAGAGGACAATTCTTTAAGGGTAGAACCTGCATATTATTTCAACGCCCTTGGTAATTTACTAAGTCACATGCTGATGTTGCATCTTATGGCCATGTATCTCCCTAAGCCTTCTATATAGTTGCTCCTAGATACAAGGATCGTCAGCCTGTCCTCCCCAAATCTGATGGCTCATGGCCCCAACTCCACTTCTCCCGTATCAGAGTATGGAACAAGGAACAGAAGTTTTGCAGGGGAGGCTGAAGACCAGTCTAGACCTTATCCACTCCTCCTTCCCCTTCCACCCCAAGGATGTCCCTACACTACAGCTGCCAGCTTTAGTAAAGGAAAACGCACAATATCCAATCACGTTTGAATTTCAGATAAACAGTGAATAATTTTGTAGCATAAGTATACTATATAAAATATTTGTGACATATCTATAATAAAATTATTTGCTTTTTTAGGTGAAATTCAAATTTAACTGGATATCCTGTATTTTATCTGACAACCCACTCGTGTAGCCCAAATTCATTCAAAGAATCTGTTGCATGAAGAAAACAATTGCTTTTAACCTTTTTCCCATTACCCTTCTCATTCATGCAGAATGGCAGAAGTCCCCAGTGCAGTTTTTACTTCTTTTACTTCCATATTATGCCATCAATGTAAATCACCAGATAAATCTGCCATGCTTTTATTTCTACTGTGGAGTCACATGTTACTATAGTTGCTAGATTCTATATCCACAAACTATGGCAGAATTCTTTAACAGTCAAAAATACACTTAAAGATCTATTAGAATGTCACAGTTAGAAGCTCTTCTACAGTCTCTCAGCAAATCTACTATGGTCAGTTTTTCTTGCTGCATTAAAGGACAATGCTATTATGTTGTTAAGCATCAAATGAAGTAGGAGGCTTGATGCTGGAGCCATGTTGTATGAGAAAGAGATCATAGCCTTTGGCTCCTGATGGTCATCAAGAATTGTTTTTTTATGTAATTTCCATAATAGACTTAACTCGTTGCCAGAGATATCACTTTACTTTGTATCATATTCCTAGAAAAAGACATTTATAGAAAGAAAGAAAGGAGGGGAGAAAGGGAGAGAGGGAGGCAGGGAGGGAGGAAAGAAAAAGAAGCTTTCAGAACTCTAGTATTCACAGCTATTATTATTTTCCAAATAGTATTCAATAAAGATGATGAACATATACTGATGATATAAAATGTTAATTTATATGGGAATGTCTTGAAATAAGAAACAACAGATCACCAAAATATACAATATTTGTTTAGTGTGTATGAACGTATAGTATTTTAAATACAAAAGGACAAAAATGTAGTGTACGGAATTTGGACGGGTAAATTTTATACTAGGGTAGGTCTAAAAATCATTCTACCACCTGGTTTCTAGTACAAATTATTCTTTTCGATAAAGAAGCATGTTTGTTGTTAAGAACTGTTTAAACTTTTCCTACCAGGCAAACAGAACTGACCATGAGAATCCAAACATGTATTCACTTTTGTAACATGACAGCTCATGTTAGAAAATGATTACCCCAGCCTACCCTGCTCCGCACTGGGCTCTCAGCACAGGGGTATTTGGCTACATCATTCCACAAGCACCATAATAGCTACATTTTCTCAAATGCTACAGTGCATTTTTAATATTAAAAGCAATATTTTACCATGTTAAACTTCTATTAACTTTTTGTTTTCACATGACACTTAAATTAGCTTCTGACAGATACAACTCCATATACATAGAATAATGTATTGAGCCGATGCGTTTGGTATGAGAGGTGCAGTCAGAAGAGGAGACATATTATGTTCTACATTTGATTGTTTATGCACGACAATACATTTAAGCTGAGTTTCAGCAAGCCAGTTGCCAGAGATTCAAAGCCTGGCAAATAGCACATTCTCTTCACAGAATAAAAATGTACAGGCATCCACACCAGCTTACAAGTTATTCTTTATGAACAATACAATTGCTTTTTGCCCATTTCAGACAGGACCCTAAATGTGCCCAGCACAGCAAGAGAGAGCACAGGAAGCAAAGAGAGCTTAATATTCCAGCCCAGCTCACTGGAAACCACCACCACCACAAAAAAAAAAAAAAAAAAAAAAAAAAAAAAAAAACCACACACACCTAAAATGACAGAGCAGTGTTCGGTACAGCAACATGACTTGTCTGCTTTAAATGGAGAATAATGGTTTTAAGTTTAGAGCAGAACTAAAGGGCTCAATTACTATTCATGGATTCTGAATTGTTCTACTTTGGAAACTCCTTTAGCATGAAATGTTCATCAAAATCAGTGCATGAAACCACAGGAAAAACAAAAACAAAAACAAAAAACACCTAGTTTCCAGGATGAATAAAGGACTTCCCCAATTTAGATCACTGAAAAGAAAAATATACACGCCAATATACACAAATCCTCCTTAGGCAGTAGGACTAAACATTTTCAAATAATAACTTTTAGGTGGATATTGAGAGGTAGAGAAATTTACAAATATGATGGTAATACATACCCCTGTTTTTAGTCTTACAACTAACACTAATAAAATAGTGTACTATTGCTTCTCACTCAGCATTTTAGCTAAAATCATGTGTAAAATAGTGTGCTAACCCTCATATAGAGATTACTACTACTGAGCCACCATCTTTTTTTTTTTTTTTTTTTTTTTAATCTTTAAAAACTAACAGCCATCTAAAATACGTGGGAGTACATGCTGGGTGAAATGGAAGAACTGTTTTTCTTTTAATTTTTATTTTAAATAAATTGCATAAAAATAATTAAAACAGATGAACACACTTTTTACTAAAGAATTGTTGCCACTGGAATTGAGAAGATTTTCTGAGAATAATAGTGTAATGCTAAGTTGACAAATGTATCACTTCTTTAATTGTGCTTATATCCAAAACCAAGGATCCTGTTAAGTAGCTTTCACATTACAGAACTATAGAGCTATAAAGGAAGTATTCAGTAGTAGAATAGTTGATCACTCTTTGGTAATCACAGCAGAATGACTTGTGTTTGTTTCCTTTTGTTTTCTGTTTACTCCCTCCAATATTACAATGGCCTTCTAAAATGATGAAAACAAAAATGGATGACTTGCTTCCCTCATCATATGCTAGGAACAAACTAACAAAGAAACCACATCTATTAATGTATGGAACATCCATTTTGATTGTTTCCCCCCCCCCCAAATATCTTCTCATGAGCATGGTTTTATCTGCAAAACATTGGTAATAAACTAAGGTAAAAATGCATTCTTTATGTACTGACTTGTGGTGGAAAACATTTGCTTTTCTATTGACATTGGCAAAGTTTCATGTGGACTATTACGGATTATAATGCATTTCATTTGCCATATTAAAAAATGTCAAATCCTAAAACCAAGCAAAATAGTATCTGCATTTTTTTGTCATTCTGTAGGAGAATGGTAAAGTCCTGAAGGCAATTTGAAAACCTTAGTTAACCAGCTCCTTCTGTTTGCATATTCAATCCCTCAATGTAACATATGCATAATTTTATCATCATTGTGTGCCATCTGGAGTATACTGATTGAACTGCAGTTTGAAAATGAGGGTTAAAAGATAATTTGGTTGCATACATTTAGAACTGAAATGTCTCTCATGGAGCAGAACAGAGTTATTTAAAAACGGAACTTTGACTAAAAGATGAAAATACATTCTATAAGCTCAAGAAAACCAAGGAAGGCAATTAAGTCTTCATGCTTTTTCACTTCAAGGCCCTTTAAAATTTTAATAACAATGGTATTCTAAGGGAATTGTGTGGGGGGGGAACAACATGTGTACCTACCTCTTAAAGCAATAATTATAAATAATCTTCCAAGCTACTTTACACTTTTCTTTAATTATCTGGGAAAATTTAACAGATTATCAACAAACAGTATCAGCTAGGACACGGGTGTGTGACCAATTTATTTTTTAACTGTAACATCAAAATGTTAGGTTGGCTTGCAAACTAGCAGGAGTTCATCAAATTTGAGCATCCTAGCTGAGAGCAATTGCCATGGAAGCACATGAGAGCCGTATTGAAGACTGGCAATAGTTCTAATCCAGAATTTTTACTTTCAGTTATCACAGTGTGATGTCAAGTGAAACACTTTATAAAACCAGTTTTAAAGTGGAATTACCTTGTTTATATTTGTGAGAACAATAATTTATCGTAGCCTCTCTCTTGCAAAACTTTTTCACATTTTCTCCTGTTTTGAATTTTTCAAATTTTCTATTTTTTTTTCACCTTTTCTAATACCACTGAATTGCCGAGCCACCTGATTGAGACAGGTCTACAAAATTACATTGTCAAAAGTGTAGCCATTAAGAAGGGAATTACGTCACCTAGAGTTGCTAAAAATTTATAATTTTCAAAAGGCTTTGGGTGGTATAAGCATTAGATTTTGATACAATACATGTTATTCTTTCTTATCTGTGGAAGAGAACACTTTTAAAAAAATAACCTCTCCCAAATTATGGATTTCCAAATTTATGTATGGAAGAACCCTATTATTGAGTGGCCACCTCCTCAGGTACTGCTTTCCTGCTCCAGTAAAGACCTTGCTCCTCCAGAACTGGAACCTTCTCCCTCTCTCCATTCCTTCCTATGTGTAGTTTTCCAGCAAATTCTGAAATTATTAGAAATCATTTGCTGAGTTCACAGGGCAGATATGAAGGCATGAGCATAAACACATGGGGGTAGAGAACCAGAGAGCACCTATCCGACCACTATGGCAGGCTCAGCCACTGAATGAGGCAGCTCACAATTGAACTTCCCGTTTTTTATCCAGGAGAGCAGAGAAGAGCAAGCACCGAATCTATTACTATCCCATCACAGAACATGACATTCTAATTCAGTCAGTAGGGACTCACAATAAACTCCAAATCACACTGAGTGCCTCCCTGGTATGACAATTGATTACATCTCTTAACCTTTCTGCATCTGTGGTACCATCTGGAGAAGTTAGTGCTTACATTTTTGCACACAAAGAACAGGTAACAGCCTACAGACCCACAGACAGACTCAATCTTACCGCTGTAAGGCTGTAACAACAATAAAAAGGAAAAAAGAAAACAATAGCCAGAATCACCTTGATTTCACAAAAGATGACATTTCAAAGGAAACAACACAATCCAATAACTAGTATTTTGTAGAATAACTACTCTAAGATTATCAATTTAAAAAGTTAATCCATTCACCCTTGGGAAAATTTCCCACACATAGAAGAGAAAGCAAGCAAGTCTATTCTAAGGAACTATTACGTGCCAGGGGCTTTACATACATGATATTTCATTAAATTCTAAGTAGCAAGTACCAGTGTCCTATATTAGTATAAAACTAAGACTCTTAAATGTTAGTAACTCAATCAAGTTTACACGGACATTTAATTTCGGAGCTAGGATTCAAACTCAGTTCTACTCCCAAAGCCATGGTTCTTCATACTGTATCATTAAATATAATCCAAATCGAGATATATTAATCCTTTTGAAAAAAAATTTTTAAATACTATACTATGTGTTAGGAACCTCTGCTAGTTGCTAAACAAAGTAATAGATACCTCCACTATATGTAAAGAATTGTGCTAAGTAAAGAATAAATTCTGGTCAAAGCAAGAGCTTAGAACAGGAGTTCTCATTGGGGCCAGATTATACTTTGCTGTGGGGTCTCTCCTGTGCATTGTAGGATATTTAGCTGCATCCCTGCCCTCTACCCACCACATGCCAAGAGACCCACTTCCCCAGTTAATAAAAATGTCTCCAGACATTGGAGACAGGTATCTCTTGCAGGCAATTTCTCCCCGTTCTACCAACACTGAGAACCACTGGTTTAGAGTAAGGCGGGTGGACAAAATTTTGTAAACCCTTTTAAGACTGTAAACTCTTAGGGAACAAGAACTTTCCTAATACAATTCTGCAGCCATTAATTCTGTAGCTCCCCCAACAATAAAACCTTTGGGAAATTTTGATCATTACATGAATAAATGAATGAATGAATAAAAAAAACGACAAAACAAACTGCCAACCAAATATTTCTATAATGGAACACTTGTGCAAACACTAGTTACCTAAAAATAACTAGTGAAGACCAGCTTGTTTTCCTCTTTTAGACTTCCTGCACTAGTTTCCAGACAGAAGAAAAACAAAGTATATGAGAAAAAGTGTTACCCAAATTGGCACACACTCTGCCATCACTGTACTGAGGTGTCTCCTTCTTCATTTGACTCATCTAGGTTCTCGGGCTCCAGGCAGCCGTGCCCTCCTGTGCCACTGCCAGCTACCAAGTGTGGCAGAAATTCACAAATCATTGCTTTATCCATAAAATAGAGGTGTTCTAACTTTAGCCTCTGATAACATCATTCTTACACTCTTGTACTTCTACGCCCCCTTTATTTTTAAAGATTTTATTTATTTATTTATTTGTCAGAGGGAGAGAGAGACAGGGAGAGAGAGAGAGCACAAGCAGGGGGAGCAACAGGCAGAAGGAGAAGCAGACTTGCCACTCAGCAGGGAGCCAGCTGCAGGGCTTGATCTCAGGACCCTGGGATCATGACCTGAGCCGAAGGCGACGCTAAACTGACAGAGACACCCAGGCGTCCCTCTAAGCACCTTCAGTGAACGAAAAAGAAGATTTATAGCCATATGTGGCGAAAACTCAGAACCCACAATCTGTGTGAAACCCCTTTGTGAGTGACAGTTAGTGCTATCCTGACCTGCCCTTAACTGATGTAGCAATTCCAAATCATCACTGTGCTAGGGCATGTGATTTTATAGTGACTTCCATTTCCTCTCTAAATTTACTCATAAATAAATTTTTAATAAGGAAAGAGGCAAGGACAGATGGAGAAAAATGAAGAGTGCAATATGTCTGCATTGCACATGAGTGAGAATGAGGTAAGAAACCATTTTCTGAATACTGATCTAATAATGATGCAGATGACAAAATCCAGAGACAAATCAAGTATAGGGCAACAACCACATTCACAGTAACTACGTAGAAAAATAGGCACTTTGTATGTGCTATAAATATTAGCACTCTGATTTACAGTAATAACAGGCACGGTGGATTTTTTACACCGTCAGAAATTCCACACCATATTATTTAATTCATTCAGCAACTTTCAGTGACAAGGAAAGTGAGGGCTACAATGTTTACCAACAAGGACCCCCTCAGAGACTATGGGATCTTTCTGAGCACAGCGGACTTCTGAGGCTTCCTCTCTTCACTTCTCACTTCCTGGATATCAGAATCAGCTTTCGGGTGCCAGGGTCTCTGGAACTAGCCTATCAGTGAGACACACAGGACACTGAACTCCAGTACTAAATATGATAATTGTTTAGGAATGGTCTCAAACCATTTCCTAAGATCAGGACCCTCATGGTAGAGGGCTACAGAGGCCATGTCAACTTGAAGCAGGATCGACTCACACCCACGCTAACAGATATGAATCACATGGGGCACCTGGGTGGCTCAGCTGGTTAAGTGTCTCCCTTCGGCTCAGATCAGGATCCCACGGTTCTGGGATCAAACCCTGCCATAGGCTCCCTGCTCAGCGAGGAGCCTGCTTCTCCCTCTCCCTCTCTGCACCTGCTCATGCTCTCTTTCTCACTCACTCTCTCTCAACTAAATAAATACACTCTTAAAAAAAAAAAAAAAAAGAAATATCACAATCTCACAAACAGGAGCACACTGAGAAGGTTCTGTTGGCAATCTGAGGAGGACGAGAACACTCTGAGAGCTACTGTCCACACACCTGTTGGTTACCCATTGCAACCACACTTGTTCAGTCTCCTAAGTTGATGGTAGAAGACTATATAGACTTTATATTCAAACCATTTCCCACTTGTCAAGCATATTTCTGAGTCACTTACTCATTTGTCATCTTTATTCATAGCAAGATGTCCGTTTGTGACAATTCATTGCTTTTCATGTGAAAAGAGAACACCACTGCTTAAATATGGGGAAAGTTCCATTTTCAACAGTGAAAGTAAACAACAGCATTTTTAAACTCATCAGTGAAGAAAAGGAGGTTTGCAAATCCTCACTTTCCTGCTGTTTCTACAAAGTGCATTACCTAAAGATTATGAATTCTGAATTATAGAAACCATGAGCCTTTATCAGAGGACACAATGAAAAAAGAATCATCCCTTTCAAAAACTGTATTTAGAAGCTTCAACAAATCACCAATGAAATTACAGTCATTTATGAAATCCCATGTTGCAGTACTGGTTAACAGGCCAAGACAGGGCCCCAAGTACAATCAACTATTTCAAGGACACAGCACCTGTGTGCAGGGGTGAGTGACTGCTTTGTCCTTCCTTAGCCCCCATTCTTGTAATTGCATTGCTGGCTGGCATAGGAAAGAATCAGGCTCATTTGGCCCTTGTCTCTTCTTGTCAGAGAGAGGGCTCCCTTTCAAACAAGTGACAAGGTTGGTGGGAATGTAGTCTGGGCAGCACACTTTTACTGCCGCTGCAAGTACACAGCTTCTAGCAAAGGAAGCAGAATATTATTTCCTAGGCAAAATGCCGTGATCTTTGTCTTCATTCTAGGGGAACAGCCCATACAAACAAAAAGGAAATAGTAGAGGACAAATGAAATGTGGGAGCAAAACGTAATGTGTGGTTGATACACACGGGCAAGACGTCCCATTGGCTGAGACACTGAATGGGCCTCAGAGGACATTTCATTTCTTTCTACTTCTTCTTAGAGGGTTAGAACTATTTCCAGAATCATCTTTGTTTTTTCCTTCCACCAAATAACTTCTTTCTTGAAAGCAGGTTGTAGAAGACAGAAAAGAAAAACCAAGGAGGGAAGAAAATGGGAAGACATTCTACCTGCTTCGCTCTTCCTCTTCAGCTTACTTGATGACGAGAGAAAATCTAGACTGAATAATACAGAGATACGGATTTTAAGACAGTTGTCTTTTATTTTTCTTCTCACTAAGATTCTAGTTTTTAGTCCTCTTCTTTTTTCCTTTTTTTCTTCCTTAATGCTCAGCAATTTCTATTCCTACCACATGTATTTCCTAGGCAATTTATCCACATCCAAAAATTCAACCAATATCCATCTATACCAGAAGTCTGCAAACTTTTTATGAAAAGTGCCAGAAAGGAAATATTTCTGGCGGCACAGACCATACGGTCCCTGTCACAACAGAGCTATTTGCATTCAATTTTTCTGTGTAGAGTGAAAGCTGCCACTGACAATATGTAACCAAATGAGTATGGCTGTGTTCCAACAAAATTGTATTTACAAACCCTTGGTAGCATGGATTTGGTCAGAAGGCCATAGTTTGTCAATACCTGATCAATAGTAAAACGTTTATCTGCAGTGTACACACTTTTCTCCACTTTTTTTTTTTTAAGATTTTTATTTATTTATTTGACAGAGAGAGACAGCCAACGAGAGAGGGAACACAAGCAGGGGGAGTGGGAGAGGAAGAAGCAGGCTTCCAGCAGAGGAGCCTGATGTGGGGCTCGATCCCACAATGCCGGGATCACGCCCTCAGCAGAAGGCAGACGCTCAACAACTGAGCCACCCAGGCGCCCCTCCACTTTCTTTCTAACTGTGTGGCTACAGTCTGAATGTGTGTGGCCCCCACCCCAAATTCATGGGTTAAAACAGTTCTCTGAAAGGGGATTAAGTCATGAGAGCAGAGCCCTCATGAATGAGATTAATGCACTTACAAAAGAGGCCCCAGGAAGTTCCCTTGCCCCTTCCACCAAGTGGATAAAACCAGAAGTCTGCAGCTCAGAAGAGGGCCATCCCCTGACCATGTTGGCAGCCTGACCTCAGATATCCATCTCTAGAACTGTGAGAAAAAGTTTCTGTTGCTTAGAAGCACCACCTAGTCTATGATACGTGATTATAGCAGCATGGACAGATTAAGACACTGACTAACAGCCTCCTCTTCCTCAATGTTTTCCTGCCCCTTCAAGCCTCTTTCACTACTTTCCCCATCAAACCCTGCTTCCATGTCCCATATTTCAGGGTCTGGCATCACTGTCGCTTCCATCCCCCATGCCAGTGACTTAAAAATTATCATTAACTTTTTTTTTTCCTCGTCCCACTTTAGACAGTTTTGTCAAATTTGCTACCTAAATATATCCTGAACCTACTCCCACAGAAGCATACTTGTAGCTTTAATATAGTAAAGTATTATCTTTCCTTCCAGGTTTGCTTTCCTTCCAGCTAGGACAAGTGTGCTCTTCGTAAAGTGTAAATATGATCACATTCTCCCCAACGCAATGTTTCAAAGGTCCCCAAGCCCCGAAACATCAATTCTAACCCAGTTTACAGAGCCTTAACTCAGACCTCAGAGGCTCCAGTGATGATAATTAATCATTTCAAGTAATAATTCCTCAGCAAGACTGACACTGATGAGCCTACCACTAACCTACCTTTATACTAAATCCACATTCTTTGACATGCCCCCCAACTCCTCACAATGTAGCTCTGGACCACACCTTAAACCTGATCTGTTTCCCCAATCCCTTACGCACATGCAAACGTTGTTGCTGATGGACACATACTCCACTGAATCTCTTTATGTGTTTGGGGGGACACACTGGCTCCAGCTGTTCTGTCAGTCCCACAGCCAGCACCTGGAACCACTCGTCAGAGAAATGCTCTCAGGCTACTGGGACTGTTTTGTCTACTCATACAAGTACATGAGAATTAAGTCCCCTCAGGAGCAGCCCTTGATCAGTAATTGCAGGAGGAAGAGGATATATATATTTACCAGCTCCACAGCTCCTGATTAGGATGGCCCTTAAAATGAGACCTATGCTGTGTTCAAAGCTACCAAGTGGGATCGAGCCAAAGGTACTCTCCCTGGGAATTTATTCGATATTGGCCTCTTGATTGGCCTCGGTGATGGTTAATTTTACGTGTCAATTTGGCTAGGCCACAGTACCCACACTTTTGGCCAAACTGTTGTTAGATGTTGCTGTGGAGGTATTTCCTAGATGAGATTAACGTTTCAATCTAGAGACTACAGTAAAGCAGATTATCCTCCATAAGGTGGTTGCATCTCATCCAATTACTTTAAGGCCTTGAGAGAAAACAGCATGAGTTCCGAGCAGAGAATTCTGCCTCCAGACTGCCTTCAGACTCAGAGCTGCAATGTCAACTCTTCTCTGGGTCTCCAGACTACCAGCATATCTTGCAGAGTTTGGACCTTCCAGCCTGTACCATCACATAAGCCAACACCTTACAATAAACCTCTCTCTCACCTTCCTCACGTCTCTCACCTCCCTCTCTCTCTCCTCCACTTCATATGTATTATTTCCCTGTTAACACAGGCCAATCTTGGTAGCTGAACATATTAATAGCAACTACTTGGATGGTTAATTATTCCAACACAGGATCAAAATTGAAGACCCCAAAGATAAGGTGCATGATTTGCTCAAGTCTAGAGGATGCTTCAGTATCTTTTAGAGTTTTTTACTCCAAATCTTATACTTGGGATGTTAATCTCAGTTCAAGGTTATTAACAAAGTAAATTGCTATTGAAGTTTATATGCAGTAAAAATATGAAGCTGGAGGTGCAATATTTTGTCACTGTAAATGAATCAGCAAAAAAACTTGGAAAAATTTTATATCACAGGTTTAAAATGGCTGCAGTTTAATATTGTTGCAAAAGGTGGTAAAAAAAAATCTATGTATTTGTTTTAGTGTAGTTAAATGATGACATACAACTACTTCTACTTTATCAATTTCTTACTAATATGTTGATGTTTATGGGTTTAAAATATTTTTCCATTGGTAAAATACATCAAGAAGAAAATGTTCACAATTAGATAATATGGAATTCTGATGCTGCTGCATAAAATAGAACACCAATAAATGAAACACTGCATATTATTCAATCTTTATCAAATAGTTTGTCCTACAGTATTAAGATAATGTGGAAATATAACATTCTACTATTTCTGTTGCTTGTAATACTAAGATAATGCAAAGTATTATGAATAACCTATAAGAAATATATAGTTATCACTAATTAAAATAATATGAAAATGTAACCAAATAGTACTATTTTTGATGTTTGTAAACTTACAAAGTTTTCTTGAAAAGTCATAATCTGAAACACTGCACATCATCAGAACAAGAATTGAAATATTGAAAAAAAATTTTCCAACATTTTAAAAGGGAAAGATTTGCCATGCTGATTGTTAACACATTAAAAGCACAAGAGGCAATCTTTTTTTAAAATTTAATTTCAATTAATTAACACATAATGTATTATTTGCTTCAGGGGTACAGGTCTGTGATTCATCAGTATTATATAATACCCAATGCTCATTTCAATACATACCCCTCCCAATGTCCATCACCCCATTACCCCATTCCCCCACCTCCCTCCCCTCCAGCAACCCTCAGTTTGTTTTCTAAGATTAAGGGTCTCTTATGCTGGTTTCGTCTTGTTTCATTTTTTCCTCTCTTCCCCTATGATCCTCTGCCTTGTTTACAAGAGTCAGTCTTAATCATACTTATTCAGAAGTAGGCTCTTTCACTCTTAGACCACTAAAACATTCTTAGTTGCCAGGACGTCATGCACTATTATAACATATTAAAAATAAAACTGAAGTATTTAAAGATGTCATCATGTTGAGTGTTAAGAATGGTAGTCTTTTCAAACAACTGTATATTTTATAAAAAGTGAAATGAAGTAAAAGCACACTGACGGTAAAGACCAAGCTCAGCCAAAGAAACATAGGGGCTTTCAAATCATCAAATCATCGGGATAGGCAGAGCGTGGGGAGGGAACTCACTGATTTGGCTCAGTGTAGAAATTCAACATGAGAGAAAAGGTTAAGCTGAAGCAAAAAGGAAAAGGAACTATATAATCAGAAGAATTCATTCTATTGTGCATCTTCTATTAGACAATGTACAAGATCACAGAGTATCATCAAAACAATACTGGGAACAGGTGTGATAATCCCTATTATACCTACAAAAAAACTATACTACAGATAAACTTTAAAAAAAAATACCCAGAATCACATAGCAAGGAAGGATAATAATCAGCAGTCAAGCTGAGATCTGTCTCATACCAAGGACCCTTTCTTTCTGCTACCACTCATTCTACCTCTTGTATCACTCACGAGCTCAGAAGAGCAGATCGGGAACTGTCTAAGACAGACCCTGTGTGCACAGCTAGGACCATGACAGGCATCGAGCTTCATAGGAGTTAAATTGTCTGTCAGTGATTTTGGATTGAGCTAAGAAAACCATCTCTATTGATGCCAGGCTGGGCCATGTTCCTTAGTTAACAAGCTCCTTATCTATAGCAGAACAATGAGTTATTAGAGGAGGTGAAGTTTTCAAAATTTCTGAATGGAAACTCTGAATGTTCAAAGTGTTACATTTGAATAAATAAAAAAAACAAGTGGTAAATCTAAAAGCATTCATCTAAAAAGTACTACAGGGTTTTCATGATAATTTTGATGTGATGATATACAGGTGATAATGATACCAAAGTATAAATGAATGAGCCCAGAATTCTGTCAATACATTCATCAGTGCTACTAACACACTGATGGCCTTAAAGCAGTTAACCCAACACACCCATCTTCAATTAATCTCTTAAAAGCAAGGCTGGGCATGATAATCTTTTGTTTATTTTTTATTGCTGTTCTTTCTGTTTTCTCTTATTCATCTCATTTGGGTTTTTAATTTTTTACATGTTTTGAAATGTTAGCCTACTCACTCCTTAACATGGTATCACCAAAAATTAAGCACCAAAAATCAATTTTTAGATAGTATAAGCTTTTTATCCATCTAGAATTTCTTAAATTTTATAACACAAATTATTAAAGTTATGGACCAAATTACCTGTTTAAAATAAAATTTAACACATCTTAATGTGTCTTATCATTACTGCAGATGGTCATTTTAAAGAAGACAAGAATGCAGGGCTGTTGCTGCTATTCTGAATTCACCCACACTGCAAGTGATTTGATGATTCCTCCACTGTCTTTCCCCTTCCCTCTCAACTCTCACCTTGTGATTTCCTTCCTGGCAGCCATAACATAATCATATTTCTAATCTCTGACCCACTGGGACCTAAACTAAGGAGAACACAAGTAACTAAGCAAAAAAGTAATTGTCTGCATATACTCAAGCTCACCTTCAGGCCTCAATATGATTCCACAGGCCTTTCCACCTTGTCTCTGTTTATAGTTAAATCTGTTTTATGTAATCCTGCTTTTTCTAAGAAGTTCAATTTCTACCTTTAATTCTATCTGTTAAAGAGAAAATGGACTAATACTGACTTTCCTGGTTCAAACATAGGATTAGCTGAGATAATACACCTTAGGCAGTGTCTTGGGGAGACTGAGAAATAGTTTAGGATAATGAAGTCCGTGTTCCCTTATGATAAACAAAATGATCCTTCTTATATATGACACTATCTAGGTATGTTTAATCACTGCACATATATCCACATACTCACAATTTGTTGATATTTATTGTATAAAAATGTTCTTCCTAGTGGGACATCTAACCGATCCATGCTTTTAAATCTAAGTCTCTCAGTTCTTGTCCAAAGTTTTTGAGAGTCATATACTATAATATGCTCACTTTGATTTAATAATTTACTTCTTATTAAATTTGAATAGAATATATTTAGCCAGACTACACTGACCAGCCAAAATAAGTATATTTCTAAACATAATAACATATTTAGGTTGCACTTTATAATGCCCTATGAACTTCCATATAAATTACCTTATTTCTTTAAGATTTTACTTATTTATTTATTTGAGAGAGAGAGCACATGAGCAGGGGGAGGGACAGAGGGGGACAGAGAGGGACAACAGACTCCACACTGAACACGGAGCCCAACACAGGGCTTGATCTTATGACCCTGAGATCATGACCTGAGCTGAAATCAAAAGTCAGATAACCAACTGAGCCACCCAGAAACCACTAAACTGCCTTATTTCTTAAAAAGTTAACTATATGTCTTCGCCTTTTACTGTGCAGAAATCATATTCCCATATTAGATTTATACACGAACATCCTCAGCAGCTCTTTTTGTAATAACCAAAAATTAGAAGCCACTCAAATATCCATAAATAAGTGTACGAGTAAATAAAGTATGGTATATCCGAACAACAGAATGCAATTGAGCAATAATAATAAAGTATTATACACACTACAACATGGTTGAACTTCAAAATAGTAATACTGAGTTGAAGAACACAAAGAATGTGTACATGCTGTACGATTCCATTTCTAGAAAATGCAAACTAATCTAGTTATGGAAAACTCAGTAGTGATAATGGGATAGTGGAATAGGGATAGTCAGTAGTGATAAAAAGCGGATCAGTGGTAGCCTGATGCTGATCAGGGGTACAGCAAAGACAGGGCAACTACAAGACTACAGAAAAGAACAAGGAAATTCTAGGGTTGTCATATATGTTCATGATCATGATCATGATGATGGTTTTACAGGTCACATACATACATTTACATATGTGTAAATACATATGTATACACACATGTTGAAACTGATCAATTGTACACCGTATGTGCAGTTTATTGTATGTCAGTTGTAGTTCAATAAGTCACTTAAAATATTTCAAATATAAGTTTTCTTTAAGTTTTCTATTCTATGTTAAGACCATGGTGGATTTAGTATAAACTTTATCATATTCAAGGATCTTCACCACTATTTTGAACAAGTGTCCTGTACTAACTAGTCTCTGCATGAATATTATCTTCAATATTCATAACACAAGAGAAAACATGTCTCAATTTCTCATGCCAAAGATTTACAGTTAAAGTGATATCTAATAACAGATTCCTAGTTGAGTGTCAAATAGCTCACCACAAAAATTAAAGGGAAAGAACTGAAAATACTAGTTACACATAGCAGCATTGAAACCTTATACTAACATCAACCAATCATGAGAATCTAGAATACCCATGCTACAACAATAAGGATAAATGGGACTTGTATGAGAGATTCAGTGAAAGCACTATGACACTCCAAAATAAAGAAAAACTTCTAGCCTCAAAGGTAAGATAAGAAGGAAAAGAGGAAACTTTTTCCTGTTTCAAGATACAGAATCATCCTCTATACTGATGAGAACTGCTCTTACTATAGAAGCCAGACTAAAACCTTTCTCTCAAAATCAGTTAACTTCCATTCTACAAAAAGCCAGGGAAATGCTGATTCTGATGGATTAGGCAGAGGATTGTTCTCTGGCAGACATAGTTTACTTGCATGTATATAAACTTTAATACATGAAGTGGTAGGAGTGGTAGGGGTACATTACACAAACTGTTAGTTTTCAAATAGTGCCTTAGTTTAGAGTTCCAGAAAATAAGGCAATGCCTTAGAAGAAGTTTCCATCACTGTTAATGAATTCTACTAAACAAAGCTAGCTATTTAGGTACCGTGAATGAGCTCTCCAGTTGTGTATTTGAGAAAAAAGATTCCACAAAATTCAAATCAGTATGATGTCAAGGCAAGTCTGTTGTCCAATGTTGATTTGGATTTGATATATTTCTCATTCTTGAAGGATTAATAAAGGAAAGACAGCAAGGGCCTGAATAAAACTACTTCAATACTAGGTAAAGTGAACACTATTTTGTACGCTCAGAGAAGGGGAAAAAACAAAAACAAAAAACTAAAAATTATCTATTCCTGGAATGAAAGAAAAAAACCTGAAAATGATTATTATTTGTGTCCAAAATAATACAAGTAGAAAAGGTTTCCATGAAATATGTGCAGAAATCCACAGGAAGAAGATAGGCTGAAATAAAAGACAGCAGGACATAATCAAAGATAAACGGAAAAAAAAGCTAAATACTCCTGAGTGATAGAAAGGAAAATCACCAGGAAGCAAAAAGTTAAACAGTAAAATTAAAGTCCACCTCTTTTGGACTTGAAAACAAGAAATGAGTATTAAAATAGACTTACTGAGTCAATGAATAAAAAATTTTAGAATATGTACCTGAAAGATAAAATGATAAAAACACAAGAGAAAATGTAGTAGATATGGAATACAAAGTGAAGACACAAACTAAAACTTGAAGATGTTTACACTGAAAAAACAGAATATTAAAAGAGAAAAAAAAATTTGGTGAAATACAGATTTTTTTTTTTAAATTGCTGTGACTCTCTTGGGATAGTAGGATCAAACTGTCCCAGATAATACTGATGAAAGGAAAATGATGCACAAATCTATGTATGCCATGTAAAATTTGGGAACTAAAATGATAAAGTTAAAAAATTATGCAATTTGTTAGAAAAGAAAAAAAAATTCTGTCTACACATGCGAAAATCTGACCAGCTCCTGCTTCTCAAGATTAAATGGAAAAGAGACAAGATTAATGTTTTAAGAGGAAATTTTGTGAATTTCAAAATTCTGTGTCCAGATAAATCATTTTAATTAATGAAGGAAAACAAAAGATGATTTCATATATTAATGATCCAGAAAATATATGGAATGAATCCGACAGAAACGTGCATCTTATAAGACTAAAACCGAAAGAGACAAACTAAAGATAGATAAAGCACAGCAGCCCTAACAGCTAGCATATACTTAAATACATAAGGAAAAAAATAAAAAAATAAACATTAGGGGCTCCTGGGTGGCTCAGTCGGCTAAGCATCTGTCTTTGACACAGGTCATGACCCCAGGTTCCTGCAATCAAGCCCCACATCGGGCTACCTGCTCAACGAGGAGTCTGCTTCTCCCTTTCCCTCTGCCCTGCTTGTGCTCTTTCTCTCTCTCTCAAATAAATAAATAAAATCTTTAAAAAAAAAAAGTAAACATTAATGTTAGAGAATGTGAAAATTATTCATTAATTTATTCAACAAATATAGAACAAGTACTCAATTAGAACCATGAACTTCCTTTCAGGTGCTGGATATACTGTACTGAGTCAAATAAAAGAACCCATTAATTCATGGGACTTTTATACTTTAGTGGGGGAGACAATAAATAAGGTAAGTGTGTGTGTGTATGTGTTATTCAAGATAGTATTAGGTTCTAAAAAGGAAAAATAAACTGAAAAAGAAGATGTGAACTGAAGTTGGTGGAAAAGGTATATGTATTTTATTGTGAACAGACTGGTCAAAGAAGTCTGCATTGAGAAGGTGACCTTTGAATGAAGCCCAGGAGGAAGTGATAGAAAGTACCGTGTGAACATACGGAGGAAAAGTATTACAGACAGATAAAAGAAACACCGCACAGGTCTTGATGCAACAGCATGTCTGCCATTTCTAGAAAGAGCAAGGCCACCAGCGTAGCTTGAATGAAGGAATAAGGGAGAGAGTATTAGGAGAAGGAGTCAGAAAAATAACACAGAGCCAAGAGCAGAGAGATCAGGGCATTCTTACATTGAGACATCAGAGAATGAGAAAGAACCAGGAAAATCAGTGGCCAGCAAATTAATAGGAATATCAGAGGCAAGTGAGGTGTCAGATAAGCCAAGAGAAGAAAGTGCTTCAAGGAAAAACAACAGCCAGGAAAATCAGTGGCCAGCAAATTAATAGGAATATCAGGCAAGTGAGGTGTCAGATAAGCCAAGAGAAGAAAGTGCTTCAAGGAAAAACAACAGCTAGCTCAAGTAAGACAAGAACTGAGAAACAACATTGGATTAAACGGGCTGGAGGTGACTGGTGACTTTAACAGAAAGAGATTATTGGTAAAATGAAGATAAAACCTGATTAACTGGGTTCAAGAGAGAACAGGCAGAGAAAAACTGGAGAAGAAAGAGGGAAGAAGGGAAGGAAGGGAGGGACAGAAGACAAATGAACAAAAGTCAACACTTTTTGAGGCAAATGACTATAAGTGAACATATCCTTCTAGGGCGCTGTGCTAGCCAAAGAGTTTTTATAAAACTCTTCCCTGCGACAGGGCTGCAGAAAAGTGTCGACGAGTATTGAGAATAATTGTATTTTCCCTGAAGACCTTTGAGGCCACGTCAGAAGAAGCCACATGAGAAAGCTTTTGATGATGAAATATATTTCATCTCAAAATGTACTTTAAAGGGCAAATGCAGGTTCCAGCAGACAGTCTCTGAACAAAGCTGGAAAGAGGCGAGACTACTAAGCTTGAAACAGTGATGAAGAAAAGGGAGAAGTAAACTTCTCTTTTTCTATAGTAAAATTTATAATAAAGCCATAATAAATAGTGTAGAACTAGTACACATACAAAAATTCTAAAAAAAATTTAGTAGGAGGCAAGGAGACAGATCAAAGTACATATAAGAACAAAAAAGTAATGATGATCCATGAGCCCATTTAGAAGAAATGAATTGATTATAAAATAGTGTTTGAAAAAGGTGATAAATATTCAAAAGAAATCCAACAAAATATTCATTTTAAATCAGCAGTTCTCAAACTTTGGGTATTTATGGAACACTTTTATTGAGTGTTTACTGCAAATATCTGACCTCTAAATTTTAGTAACCTTAAAAAATATTCTGATAATTTTTAATCATAAAAATGTTTATAATTAATATTTTTCTATCAATGATAAGGTTGAAATCAGAAGCTTATTCCAAGGTGTCTATTTTTGGATCAAAGCAGAAAATGTTAAGTCAAAAATCAAATTCCGCATCTACCTAGTTCATTTCCTTATTCTTTATTTCTACTACATTAGAAAATTCTTACGATTGTTAGCTTCTGAGAAAAATGTCAAGTGTTTTGTGTTGTGGCATACTCTTCCATATATTTGGACCAAATGTGAACACCACATAAAATTATAAAGACATTTCTTTTTAGTGCACAAAATGAGACTAAGACAACAATTGTTGGGAGTATTTAGAAACCACCTAAAAATACATATCATATTCAAAAGTAGAAAGTTTAAATGTTCCAAATTTGAGAGATAGTGGCAAATAATTCTGAATCAACTATTTGACTACATTTGACTCTAGAAAGAATTACTTCAAAAATATGACAAAATGTCATTAATTTCTTTTTCTGAGTAATGAATATAATCAAGAGCTGGGAAAGAATAAAAATCTTAACCAAAATCTACTTCTATCAATGGTCGGCATCATGAAGATTCCTTTCAACAAATTCTAGCATTGTAGTTTTAAAGTTAAAAAGTAAATAGATGAAACTATTCAAGATACAGGATATATTTAGTATTTAAATGAATTCTTGAACACTTAAAAATAGTCTTTGGTGTTTTATCATCATTTGCTTCAAAATGCATAAGAGAAGATTTTCCTCGGATAAAGGCAGCAGCCTACTACTGAATCTCTGTAGACATCTTTCATGCAGATTTTAAAGGAGAATAAATAGGGCACCTGGGTGGCTCAGTCAGTTAAGCATCTGCCTTTGGCTCAGGTCATGATCCTGGAGTCCCGGGATCCAGTCCTGTCTCAGGCTCCCTGCTCAGCGGGGAGTCTGCTTCTCCTCTGTCCATTACCCTGCTCTCATGCTCTCTCTCTCTCTCTAACAAATAAAATAAAATAAAAATCTTTAAAAAAAATAGAAGGAGAATAAATGAAACTACCCATAACACACACCTACAGTAAAACCAGGCGACAGAGAAGTCCTTAAACTTCCAAGTATATGTAAGTGGAAAAATAAATATCCAAACCAATATAGCCATCTCCAGATCTGCTTGAGCCAAAAGTTAGCAGAGATTATATGGAAAAGATGAGTGAGGAACAGGAGACTGGCAAAGTCAGAACACAGATAAAATCATCCACAGCAAGAAAAAGTTTCACCCTAGGTGCGGAAATATTAAAAATACGTATGCGACCTGTTGGACATGGGCAAAAGTTGATTTTAGATCTCTGCAGCTGCCCATCAGAATATTAGCAGTTTCTAGAGAGGCCTTAACTGGGTTCAGTCACTTATACTACCCAGATGATCTCAACAACACTTCACTCTCTCAAGGCTACATCCATGGAACAGCTCCTAGTATGGGAATGGTGGACGGCATATATACTTGGAGGACAGGGTAGGGAGTAAGGAGCCTCCAATTTAGAGTCCAACTCAAGGGTCAACAGTTGGTCATATCCTCTTGATGACCTCCTCCAAAAGCCAAAAGCACATAAGAATTGACAGACAAACTACACTAATGGGGAAATAATTTTGCAACACATATTAATGAAAAGTGCTTAATGTTACTAATGCTTACAAATCAGAGAAAAATTGGAGACCCAACATCAGATTGTATTCTCAAAGGATGAGTATTAGAAATGCCTGATCAATATGTCAAAATAGTCTATTTCACTACTGATATAAGAAATATAAATGTAATAAAGCTTTTTTAATTATTAAAATAGCAAAGATAAAAGAGATAATACTCAATACTGTATTGACGATATTAGGATTATAAATATTACCAAAAACTGTAATGCCCCATATGTTAAAAGTCTTTAAATATTCATTACTTGGGCCTGAGTAAGTAATTCTACTTCTTAGAAATATATCCTATGGAAAAAAATCAGGGATTTGTTTATAGATCTCTTTTGGAAGTTATTTACTATAATGATAAAATATGAAAAAATGGAAATGATATAAGAAGAAAATTATTCAATTTTAGTGATAAAACATAATATGAAGATTTAAATCATTTTTTAAAAAGTCTTTTACTTTTTTGAGAAAATGCTAACAATGTGCTAAGTGAAACATGGTATACAAACAATAACAATTTACTAATCTTCTCTTGTTGCTTTGTCTCGACTGGGGAAAATTATCTTTGAGGTTTCTTCAAACCAATTAGAAAAGAGTAAGGCACTTTTTTTATGGGGAGGTGGAAAATTATTTGATGACAAATCTACCTAAGACAACATTTAACATGAAGTTTTTCATTTCAGATGTGCAAATTACATTGTCATTTATACTATGGTGAAAATAAATGATCTGTTGAAATTACTGGAGATATATTTTTAATAAATGTGGGAAACTAGTTATATTTACAATTTTAATGCTTCTTAAATTCATTTTTCCTTGGGCTTCTGAATTAAACTTAATTCCTCTAACTCAAATAGGTGTAAAAGGATTTCAAGAATTTGTCAATAAAAATACAATAAGAGGTTTTAGTCATACTTTTACCAAGGTATTATATTATCAAGGTATTAAAAAGGAAAACTTGTTCAGCAACTGGTTTTTAAAAGGGACTTTTCTTCAGCCCTAAGATTATTTTTTAAAAAATTAAAATATTTATTTAGTCACTTAAGAAAATTTGTTAATGTGAGATTTGATTTTATCATGACAGTATCTTTGATGTTTCATGCCACAATGAACTCTCTCTTCTCCATTGCATAAGGAGTATCATTTCACATTCACTGAAACTGGACAGGGATCATTATAGTTCACATTTCGGTAACATGAGTTGAAAACCTAATTGACATTTTGCTGGATCATATCTATACAGTGCTCTACTGTAAATGGCAACTTCCCAAGCTGTCTCCTACGGTGACCATTTAAATGGAAATATCTCAGGGATCACGTTGTTCACCCAGCACAGCATCTTCTGCTTATCTAAATTCATTGTTCATCGCAATGAGCAATGTTCATAGTTAAAAACTCATTACAAAATCATGTTTTGATTAGCCTTCAGACAGTAGATTTGATGGGAAAAGGAAACTATTTAATTTTATTTTAAAGAAAACTACTGTCAAATGTAAACATCTGAAAAATGAATAACAAGGATAAAGATGACAACTTTAATAATTTTCATCTAAAACTTAGATTCTTTAACGGCAAAAAAAAAAAAAATTCAGAATAAAATTTAAATGTTCCTTCTGTTCACCCTCAATAACCACTGATTAAACTGAGAAGGATAAAAGCAATTTAAAATCATTTGTATAAAACAGAGGAATATGAGGTTTTTATCTTTACTAAGGTAATAAATAATGTCAATTAGGAATAGATATTCAATTATTAAGGTAATTACATTAGGTACAAATGCTTAAAAACGGTATGATTTTTCATCCAACTCTTGGTTTTCAGCTAAGGTCAGGACTTCACGGATGTAGGAACGAGCCCCGCGTCAGGCTCCACACTGCGCATGGAGTCTGCTAAAGTTTCTCTCTCCCTCCACCCCTCCCCATATTTGACTCTGACTCTTTAAAATAAATACATCTTAAAAAAAAAAAAGCATGCTTGTGTGTGTAGCAGAAATAAAATAAAAACAGTTGCATATTTTGCTGTTGCTATAAAATGACAGTATATCAGATTTTGCTCCTTGATGGTTTTTATACGAAGTGGGTTTAAACTAACACTGGATCTTGTGACACATCCTACATAAGGGGAAAATGATAAAATTTTCTTTGTCACTAAAGTAGAAGGTTGCTGCTCACTTTTTCCCATCCCTTAGAGTATCTTCTTGAAGACGTCATAGGCCTGATCAGGAGTCCAACCTTCTGATTTTACAATGTAAAGTCATGATTTTACATTGTAATCCATTGTAAGACTATCACAAGGTGTACCCATTTGTCTCTTGAGGAAATAAGAGAAACTAATTTATTTACTTACATATTTTCATCCATAGTTGACCCTTAAACAACACAGGTTTGAACTGCGTGGGTCCACTTGGATGCAAACATTTTTCAATAAATACAGTACAGTCCTAAAAATGTATTTTCTCTTATAATTTTCTTTATAACATTTTCTTTTCTCTAGCTTACTTTATTATAAGAATATGGCATTCGATACATATAACATACAAAATATGTGTTTATAGGCTGTTTATTTTATCAGTAAGTTCTCTGGTAAACAGTAAGCTATTTGGGGGAGTCAAAAGTTATACAAGGATTTTTTCAAAAAATGGGCAGAAGATATGAACAGACACTTTTCCAATGATGACATACAAATGGCTAACAGACACATGAAAAACTGTTCAAAATCATTAGCCATCAGGGAAATTCAAATCAAAACCACACTGAGATACCACATTACGCCAGTTAGAATGGCAAAAATAGACAAGGCAAGAAACAACAATTGTTGGAGAGGATGTGGAGAAAGGGGATCCCTCCTACATTGTTGGTGGGAATGCAAGTTGGTACAGATACTCTGGAAAACAGTGTGGAGGTCCCTTAAAAAGTTAAAAATTGAGCTACCCTATGATCCAGCCATTGCACTACTGGGTGTTTACCCCAAAGATACAGATATAGTGAAGAGAAGGGCCATATGCACCCCAATGTTCATAGCAGCTCTGTCCACAATAGCTAAATCATGGAAGGAGCCGAGATGCCCTTCAACAGATGACTGGATTAAGAAGTTGTGGTCCATATATACAATGGAATATTACTCAGCTATCAGAAAGAACGAATTCTCAACATTTGCTGCAACATGGACGGCACTGGAGGAGATAATGCTAAGTGAAATAAGTCAAGCAGAGAAAGACAACTATCATATGATTTCTCTCATCTTTGGAACATAAGAACTAGGAAGATCGGTAGGGGAAGAAAGGGATAAAGAAAGGGGGGGTAATCAGAAGGGGGAATGAAACATGAGAGACTATGGACTATGAGAAACAAACTGAGGGCTTCAGAGGGGAGGGTGGTGGGGGAATGGGATAGACCGGTGATGGGTAGTAAGGAGGGCACGTATTGCATGGTGCACTGGGTGTTATACGCAACTAATGAATCATCAAGCTTTACATCGGAAACCGGGGATGTACTGTATGGTGACTAACATAATATAATAAAAAATCATTAATTAAAAAAAATAAAAAATAAAAAAATAAAAAAATAAAAAAAAAGTTATACAAGGATTTTTGACTCTGAAGGTTAGGGCCCCTAACTACTACATTGTTCAAGGGCCAACTGTACTTTACCATACAGATTTGCATGAAATTCTGTCCAGACTTTGTAGTCTTGAAAATACCTGCATGCATGTATCATTACTGCATTACTCAGTTTTCTCCATCTTACACATTAGCATGCAGGAAGAGTTTTAGTGGCAGTTTTTTATTTACACAAAATTAGTGGCAAGATTAATTTTTTATTTTGCAATTTTTCTTAAATATTGTGATTAGGCACTCATAAAATAACTCTCATGTAAAAAATGGTTTTACAAGTTAATGCATGAATATTAGTAAGAATTTAGAGAACTTTTAATACTTAACTAATTAAAAGATTAAGGAAATAATAAGCAGTAACCAACCGAAGGTATAAGCAAGATTTAGATTATATGGTCAAGAACAAAAATATTTTATTGTTTAGGGGTTTTCTTTCATCTTTTAATTCTATATTTATGCTACTGACCCTATAATTTAACTCATTGGATGTTAGATGATTTTTGAGGGAGAAATGAGAAAGTTTACATCAGCCACACATTTTGAGAAACCACTTTTCAATACAGATGTGAGGTAGGGTATCAAAGGCCAAATTTCTCTATTTATCATGGGGATTTCTTAAAAATAGAGTAAGTCAGTAGGCACAGATATATGATCGATAGATAAGAAAATAATGTACTTCAATGAAGAACTATACATTGTTTAGAGTACACTCTTCTGGGTTGCTGATTCTGATTCAATGGGAGCTCTGCACCTTTCATTGCCTTTTAGCTATTTTACAACTCTCTAAGTTGTAAATAACTGATAGCAATGCAAAATAATTCTTGTCTACAGACAGGCAAATAAATTCTGTTAGGCAAAGGTTCAATTGATTTTCCTCCCTTATAGTGCAAAAAGCCAGTTTTGTGTCATTTGTTCATTCATTTCAATATTTCTGATTTATAAATGTGTCTGTTCTTTAGATTTCTCTTTAAACCAACTGTAACGTGTGAATGACTCACTCATCAATAATGAGTTAAACAAAATTTTTGCCATATGTTCATCTTACATAGATAGACGAAGGAAGGAAGGAAGGAAGGAAGGAAGGAAGGAAGGAAGGAAGGAAGGAAGGAAGGAAGGAAGGGGAAGAAAGGAGGGAGGGAAGGGAAGGAAGGGAGGGAAGGGAGGGGAAAAAGGAAGGAAGGAGGTTTGTTCTTTATTAATGTTCTCAAAAATTGGTATCTAAAAAGAAGTCAATTTAAAAAACAGGATTGTCATTCTTATTTTCATTGGTGTTCCTCCTCCATTATCTTCTTTTAAATGTTACAAGATGCCCGTATTTCAATCCTAAATACAACAGATTGACAGAGCAAGAGAAGAAAAAAAAACACATACCATAGAATGGCACATTACCCCATCTCCTTTATCCTTAGCTGTTCCTGTAACTTTGCTTTCATAATGGCATATTTCTCTGCCTCTCTTTATGATTTTTATATTTTATATTTTTATTTTTATACTTAACAAAAATTCTTAAAGTTATGGAAAGAAAGATAAAGCGCAGCTAAATGTTTACTTTTGTAAGGCTTCATTTTTTTTTGCTTTGTTTCAGGAAATAGGCTTAGCATATTTATTTTAATTAGTAAACTTTAGAAAAGAAGAAATAGAGTTATTTTTTGAGTATTCTCTTGATATTCCCCTGACATCTCTCTTTAAATAGTTTTAATCATTCAGAATGATCATCAGGGGGTAGTATTTACATTTTAACCTATGTAAATAACCTTCCTTCCCACTCCCACTGAAATCTAGACCTATTCACATAAACTACCACATAGACTTTACTCCATGGGGTTTAGCAATGCAGCAGAGCTCTGCTCTCACTGAATCTAGAGGTGCAACCTCTATGTCAACTGCACAGAGAGAAAATTATTTTAACTCTACCATACATTAATTATAATTCTTTAAAGATAATATTGCCTTCTAGTACAATCCTCCACAGAAAATTCATAGGTCTGTGATCCAACCACCAAAAGAGCTAAAATTAAAAACACTAAGAACCTTAAATGTTGGTGAGCATGCAGAGCAACTAATTCTTGTATATTGAGGATAGAAGTATAAAGTGGTTCAATCATATGGAAAAAAAAGATTTTAGAATTTTCTTACGAAACTAAATATAGGGGCATCTGGATGGCACAGCCGGTTAAGCATCCAACTCTTGGTTTTGGCTCAGATCATGATCTCAGGGTGAGATGGAGTTCGGCATATATGTATGTATGTATATCTACATATATGTATGTATGTATATATGAGTGTATATATGTATATGATCCATGTATCTGTGTATGTATATATTATCAACAAAAGAACTTGTATAAGAACATTCATAGCAGCTTTATTCTTAATAGACCCAAGCTGACGAAAAAAAATTCTGGAGTCTATCAACAGTAGCACGGATAAACACCCTGTGGAATATTCATACAAATGAACTACTGACATATATGCAACAGCATGGATGAAATGTAAAAAAAAAAAAAAAAAAGACAAAAACACATTATGCTGAATGACTGAAAGAAATATTTCACCAAAAATGCATATTATGTGATGTCATTTATATGAAGTTCTAGAACAGCCCAAACTACCCTATGGTAAGAACAAGAAGAGTGGGGAGATTGATCTGGAAGAACATGAGGGAACTTCTGGAGTGACTGAAATTTCTACATCTTGAAATAAAATAGGGTTACAAAGATTTACATTTTTTTGAAAATATTCATTGGATGACACATTTAAGATTCATACATTTTATTGTGTGTAATTCTATCTTAAAACATTGTAGTCAGGGGCGCCTGGGTGGCACAGCGGTTAAGCGTCTGCCTTCGGCTCAGGGCGTGATCCCGGCAATCTGGGATCGAGCCCCACATCAGGCTCTTCTGCTATGAGCCTGCTTCTTCCTCTCCCACTCCCCCTGCTTGTGTTCCCTCTCTCGCTGGCTGTCTCTATCTCTGTCGAATAAATAAATAAAATCTTAAAAAAAAAAAAATTGTAGTCAAACATTGAACTCTAATTAATAGCACTGATGAAGACGTGTGCTCAGAAGTGGGATATGCTGATGTCTGCAATTTGCTTTGAAAACATAGAAAGATGGATTTATTGTTGGACAGAAACATACATAGATGAATACGTAATAAAACAAATGCAGCAAAATATACGTTGCGGAGCCTAAGTAATGGGTATTTGGGTGTTTATTACACAATTAGTTCCATTTTTTTAATATATTTGAAATTTTTCATAATAAAAAATGAGTAATATAAGGATTTCTAAAATGCATATATAATCACTTATCAGCATACTGATTATAGGTTGGTGGGTATCAATGAAAGATTTCAGTATAAAGCAAATCAAGCACTGTGTTGATTTTGTTCCCCAGTGTCCTTAATCCTCTTATTGTTTTGTTTATGTTTGGCACATTTACCATTATCTCCTGCAGCTAAGTATGGCAACATTACTTTTGGACAAATGAAAGGGGAGTGGAAGTAAAAGGTGCCACTCTGGACTTGTAACATGGCTCATACATTCCTCTAGCTTCTTTTTCTCTCTGTTTTAAGCTAAAATACTGATGTCCCAGTGATCCACCTTCAACCATGCAGACTAAGACAGCAACCTGAAGAAGTTGTTCCCACCCTGAAATTATTGCCTGAAATCTAAGGATGCATTGCCTGTTTTCAGATAAAGTCTTACTGGAACACAGCCACACCGATTCAGTTATATGAAGTTATATAAAGTCTAGGACTGCTCTCTTCCACATTACTGTGGCAGCAGTGAACAGTTGAAATGGAGATGGTATGGCCACAAAGCCTAAAATATTTTCTAACAGACTTTTTCACCAAATACATATACATTGACCTTTGCTCCAGATCCATGAAAATGACTGGATCCATGGTCCCTGAGTGAGCTCTTGGAAGAGTCCTGACACCAGAAAAGACTGGCCAGACTATTTTGTAGGAAAGAAACAAACTTCTCCCTATTTAGCTGCTGTTTGTTGCTTGTATACTTGTTCCTTTGTTGCTCTTTTTTGTTGTTGCTATTTTTGGCTCTTGTTTATATGAAAAGTAACCATTACAGTTACCAGTAATATTTTTACATATTATTTCAGTGTCATCCATGATGCTGTCAATACATAAACTAATTTTAACATTCTCTTATTAAAAAATAACCTAAAAAAATAACCTGGAGCTCCCAGAAGTTATATTTTGGTATTTGGCATTTTGAAGCTGAAGAAAAATGATTTATATTATGCAGATTATTGTTTCCCTGAAGTTCATTGGCTTTTGGCATTTCAAAGACAGAACTCTGGATCTCTTCCCCACAATCCAAAAAGATATTTTTTTCCCATTAGACTTTTAAAATAGTTTTCATCGGGGACTATAAATTTCAATGTCTATCTGTTCTAAGGGGGCACTAGGTCATGTCTCTGATGAGTTGCTCAAAAAGGTTTTTTTTTCTCTTCTTTTAAGAAAGAACTGTGACAATAGTTTTACCTAGAAAATGTCTGCTCCTCAAGTTCTAAAGACTTTAGCAGACATTAACACTGCTACAAACACAGAGAAAATGCCCTACTGGAGAGAAACCATTAAACTTGGATCTGAACATCTGTAGTGAAATCCAGGCCTAGCACTTAGGTCAGTGGAATTCCCCACCTGAATCCTCTCTGGGCTTCAGATGGTCGATGTGTACAAGAAAGTGTCAAATTATGAGATAATTTCTAAGGTTTCCTCCAGCTTTAATATCTCCATGACCTAGAATCACTGAGTAAAGGCCACATATAATCATTTAATATCATACCTCCATTATATGTCACTGTTTTGCTCTGTATGGCTTACAGTTTCTTATAAGAAAACATACCCAACAGGTTAATTTTAAAGCATAAAAGCTGTTAGTTTTGTACTTCCGGCTATGTTTTGTTCAGCCTCAAACCATCGCATTTCCCATCTACACAAATCAGCATTAAACAGAGCACCATAAGGCTTCAGTATTTATCCCAGCCGTGCACCCTAAACTGTATCACCAACACAACACAGGCATCTTTTAAAGATAGGAAGTTAGATCATGTTATTCCTGTATTTGAAATCTGAATATATGTCCCATTTCCCTCAAAATAAAAGCTAATGCGTTTGCTATATGACTACAATGTGATCCACAAGGTCATAGAAAATCTGACACCAGCTGGTACTTTCTCCTTCATTCATTCTGCCCCTATCCTCCAGGCACATCATTGCCAGAGTCCCTTGTTTTGGTTTCCCCCCAAAATCCCATGGCTCACTTCTTCACTTCCTTCAAAGCTTTACTTACGCTTGTTTCAAATTTTCACTTTCCCTACATCCCCACCACATTCCCAGTCCTCCTCTCCCTTTCTCGATCTTTCCTCCATAGCATTCACTACCTTATCACATACTACAGAGTATACCTCTTTGGGGGTTGTTTATTGTCTGCCACTCCCCAGCCCCCGCCCCCCACCAAAATGTAAGCTACACAAGAGGCAGGGTGTTTTAGTTCTTTAAGATATCTTAAGCACTTAAAAGAGTGCCTGGCACATAATAAATGGTTAATGATATTTGTTGAACACATTGGAAGAATAAAACAAATTACTGAATTTATGAATTTTTTTCTCATTTTTTACTACGCCCAACATATATTCTTTAACTATGTCCATTTTCTGCATCTGTGGATAACAACGAAAACAGTGTTCACAGATGTTATGGACTGAATGGTTGTATCTCTGCAAAATTCACAGGCTGAAATCCAAACTCCCAAAGTGCTGGTTTTAGGAAGAGGGGTCTTTGGTAAGTGATTAGGTCAAGAGGGTGAAACGTTCATGAATGGGACTAGTGCCCTTATAAAAGAGATCAAGAGAGCTCTCTCAACCCTTGGAAAAGACAGCCGTTCAGTCTATAAACCAGGAAGAGGCTCTCCCCAGACATCAATTCTGTAGGCACCTTGATCTTGGATTTCCCAGTGCCCAGAACTGAGAGAAATAAATTTCTGTTGTTGATAAGCCACCTAGTCTATGGTATACTGTTACAGCACGGCAAATGGACAAAGATAGGAGGTGATTTTAATAGTATTGAAAAGTATTTTTAAATAATCAACATAAACGTGAAAATCAACTCAATAAATACATTTTTTTAAACTACTAATCTTCTTTGTATAAGACATGTGTTAGACCCTGAAGACCACAAAAGACCCGTTCCTACCCTCAAAGATTTCTAAACTTCCTGATAGAACAGATTAAGTCTTCAAATATTATTAAAGGAGACATAAAGAAGGCATAAAAGGAAGGCAAGGAAGAGGTTAAATGTGGTTCTACTCAGCCTTTAGATTGTGAGTTGGGATGCTGATGCTATGAAGTGGGCTTCTTTTAAAATCCATTGGCAGAAAATACTTTAGTCCCAAGAAAGTACAGGGGCAGAAGAGCGGATCAAACTGAAGGGATTTTAGTAGCTCTAATACCCCAGTGCCGTGTTTCACAGTTTTCCATTTGGAAGAATAGCCCTTGTTCAGAACTGAGAACATGCCTTTATTATAAGAAACAATTACCTCTCTAGCATCATAGAGTGCCGACATCACACACTCCCCTTCTCCTGTGACCAGTTAATGTGTCTCTAGTTACTTGCCACATTTGCCAATCTCCCTTTAAATGCCACTTACAAAGGTCCTGCTACCGCTTTATAAACTTTTATTTCCACATTACTCTTTGTTTTTCCAAATCATTTGCTGTTAACTATTCTAAAAGCTTTTATCAAAGGAAAACCCTTTCATTGAGCTAGTCCAAGGATTTAAAGCAGTTAACCCAAGATTATTTTTTAAAGTCCTTGTGGTGCTTCTGCTGTCCTAATGCGTCCTGTTAGGGCTTCCAGATTATGTTAATATGGAAACTCTTCCGAAGTCTAACACTCACAAAGCACACCATTGTTCAGCCTCCCGCAACCCCTGCATTTACTCTTGGCCATAAATTCAATCAGAGTGGCAGATTTACGCTCACTCACTATCAGTCAGTACATTGACTTTAAAATTTGGCTCAGAGTTTTTCATTACCTCTGTGGAACTTCCCTTTCACTCCTATCAGAATTGGCCTCCATTTATACGTGCCCTCAGTCCCTACTTTCTAATAATAAATCTCAAATTCATCAACCCCCTTGTCAGGTCCCTCATCCATGGGCAACAGAGCATTCACCTGGTCTGCCCTCGAGCTGTGGAATTCCCCGAACTGAGCACTCCTCTCCAAATCCCCTGAGCTTTAGAAATCCCTTTGTGAGTCTCACTTATTAAAATTTGCTTTTAATATTTGATCTGCCCCTGACACATGCTGCAGGCTTGGCTGTTATAAAAAATATATATATAAGGAGAAGAAAAGTATTTTTATTTTCCTCGCCATTTGTGGAAAGGACTGAAATTTCCTCTTTCTTTGTCAGTATTTTGTATTTTCCATCATTCTTTCCCTTCTCCCTTTCATTACTAGGAGAACAATCACCCCGCGGGCTTGGGTCAGTAACCAGGGTTTAGAGTTAAAGATTGCATGCGTTATGGGATTATAAATAAACTAGTCACAATATCATTAATTAATTTGCACCCTAGAGATTGGTATAGATTTTTTTAGGAGACAGCATGGAGCTCGGAGAAAAATGGCTCTGTCCTTATACAACCTCCTCCCTCACCAGTCTTGCACAGCAGCTTTTTCCTCTAGTTTTATTTTAATTAATAACTATTCTGACTCACCTTCACTCTCTTGTCAGAAGAAAACAGAAAAACGCATTTAGTGGCACTAAAAGACATGTGGCTTTTGTACTGTTCTGGCTAAAAAGAACAAGAACATCAAACTTCTGGATATAAACGGTCCTATTCCAAGCTAGTCAGTTCCCAGGATCTGCCAGTATTGACAGAAGGTCATGTATTTTTGCATACTCCTTGACACGTCACCCAGCACCACGCACATAGTAGGCATTGCAAAAATGTTTGTACAACACTGAATCAATTATTTTTATCTCGGTTCTTTAATTTTATTTCCATTCCCCCTTGAAAAGGATCCAGTTTTCTCTCTGTTTCCCTACTCATTAGAGTACAGTTTTTCTGTCACCCTCGTCTCTCTTCTACAGCTGTTGATCAGCCTATTGATTAGGACCCAGAGCTAGCTGACAGCCAGGAAAGGGCATTATATTCTGGCACAATTTCCTCTAAGTGCTTAATGTGCTTTAAACCCCTCATTCAATTAGATGGCACAAGCTATTACACACAAGTGCCCCACCACAGAAAATTACAAGCTCATATCTGAGAGATACAGAGAAAGGAAGGCAGAGAGTAAGTTAATAGGACACTGTCTGTATGTTTGGTAAATCCTGTGGAGTTTAGGGCTCCAGGTTAATATCAGAGTGCCAGGCTATGGAATTTAAACAGCAGGTAGATTTCAATAGCACAAAATACGAGAGAGAACACAGTACAGCTTGATATATTATTCTGTTATTTGAAATGGCTACTGTGTAAAATTCAGCATCTCCCCCGAAACATTTTGAAGATGATTTAGGCCACTGAAAATAATGGCAAAGTTAAAACTTTTTTTTAAGGTTAAGATAACATTACTAAAGATGGTGACCTGATGGAATTTCACTAACTGGAAGAGTTTTGAGAGTTCTGAGATATTTACAGATAGAAGAAAGCACTTATTTTTCTTTGTGGAAAGGAAGATACAATTAACCTCATAAGACATAACACTTAACGTATGAAGATTATTAGTTATTAGTTATTATTGCTGTAGGATGACAGTGGATTTTACATAGGAACAAGTGTTTCTGCTGGCTATTGGCTGCCCTTTCACTGGGAATGCACATGGCTGGTGAAATACAATGAGGACGGCTTTTAGCTCCATTCACCCCTTTTCCTGGTGCCTATGTGCAGTGCACAAATTTACAACAGTACCTGACCATGTTCTTACAACGGATATGAAAACATAAGCAGCCTAGAGAATCAGTCTCATCATCTATTCCAGGCAACATGGAACTTCATGACTATGACGTGACCTTTACTTACATAACAATAGCTGATCTTGAAAGCAAAATCAATAAATGCCATGCCTGATTTCAATTAATTTTCAAACTAACTTTATGAGGTAGTTAAATTTGTTTTCTCCACTTTACAATGAGAAAACTCAAAATGAAAAAAGCAGTTTGCCCGATGTCACATACAGTTGTAAGTGGTGAAGACAGGATTGTAATCCAGACAATATGATTAGAGAGGGATTAACCATGATATAAGCTACTAACCTAAAGCATATCACAGCGTTTGTTTGGTTTATTCTTAAATAACGATCTATTATTTTATTTATTTATTTTTTTTTTAAAGATTTTATTTATTTATTTATGTGACAGAGAGACAGCCAGTGAGAGAGGGAACACAGCAGGCGAGTGAGAGAGGAAGAAGCAGGCTCCTAGCGGAGGAGCCCGATGTGGGACTCGATCCCAGAACGCCGGGATCACGCCCTGAGCCGAAGGCAGACGCTTTAACGACTGCGCTACCCAGGCGCCCCACGATCTATTATTTTAAAAAATTGGAATCAATAAATCCGAAGAGGAAAAATAAAATCACCCATAATTTCATTACCAAAAAAGTGCTATAAATATTCTGGAGAATATACTTTCCATGTGTTAGATGATGGATATGCTGTTTGTTACCAACTTTTCTAATAAGCAAGTTTTCTACTTAAGTAATACTTCTATGACATAATTCATGACATGCATATGTGTACCTTCTATGAATCATATTTTACCCAATAAATTGCATATTATTAGTAGTGCTTCCAATTTTATTTGCTATTAAAATACTTCTATGAGTATCTTTATCACTAAATCTTTAGACTCATTCTTAGACTCATGCTTAATTATTTCCCCAATATTTTGAATATTTTTTACAACTAGAATTTTTTGTAATTAGTTTTACCCTCTATAGTTATATCAATTTATACTCACTGACAGTATGTAATAACATTCATTTGTCCCCACATTAACCAAGTGTCATTTTAAAACAAAAAATCTGCTAGACTGATAAAACAAAAGTTGCATTCCAATAATATTTTAATCTTATTTCATCCATAATAATTCAGAAAATTTTATCATGTTTATTCGTTTTTCATATTTTAGTGAGCAGATTGCCAACTCTTTGTCTATTATTAAGATATTTATTGTTTTCATTCATTTGCAATATTTCCACATATTCCATGTGTATGCTACCAATCTTTCCCATTTGTATTTAATTTTGGTTGCAGTGTTTTTACCGTGCATAAATTTTCATGTTTTATGGTAAAATATCTCAATCCCCTTTATGATTTATAGAGCTTTATTTTTCATGCTTGGAAGCCATTGCTACAAAAAGATTAGATAAATATTCATCCTTTCCCTAAGGTTTCATGGTTTTATTTTTATGTTTAAAATATTAATCCATGTGAAAATTATTTTGTGTGAGGTGAAGTACATTTTTTAACAGGGGTAGGGCAGAGGGAGAAGGAGACAGAGAATCTTAAGTAGGCTCCACACCCAGCACGGAGCCAACATGGGGCTCAGTCTCACAATCCTGAGATCATGACCTGAGCCGAAATCAAGAGTCAAATGCTCAACTAACTAAGCCACTCAGGTGCCCCTGAAGGAGGTATCTTTTCACCCCTAAATCATGAATCACTTGACCCAACATTGTTCACTGAATTAACTATCCTTTGCCCACTAATTGGAGATGCCACTTTTATCAGTACATAACTGTTATATATTCTAGGGCCTAATTCTGATTTTTCTGGTTTTTCCCTTTGATCATCTACATAGATTTTGTTACTGACTACTAGAAAAGATATCTCAAATAGCTTCTCTTCAGAAAGTTTCTTGGTCACTTAGAAATTACAAATTCTTGGGGCGCCTGGGTGGCACAGTGGTTAAGCGTCTGCCTTCGGCTCAGGGCGTGATCCCGGCGTTATGGGATCAAGCCCCACATCAGGCTCTTCTGCTAGGAGCCTGCTTCTTCCTCTCCCACTCCCCCTGCTTATGTTCCCTCTCTCGCTGGCTGTCTCTATCTCTGTCAAATAAATAAATAAAATCTTTAAAAAAAAAAAAAAAAGAAATTACAAATTCTTGATGATTAGACGTTTTAAAAGAATGAGAAATATCAAAAATAAGAAACTCACGCACTGGTGCCCAACCATGTAGAATCTTAAAGGAAGACTTTAATACTGAGATTTTTCAAAAATATTTGACTAAAATAAAAGAAATACAAACAGATGAGATATTCAGGCCTATTATTTGGATAATTATATTGTTAGTACTTTTTTTTTAAGTGCATAGAGTAATCACGTTACATAATCCTAGGGACATACTTTAGAATTACCTCTGAAGAGATATATGAAAATGTTTTACTAAAGCCTCTATGCTACTACCACCTTTAATAACAGGTAGATTATTAGCAATGTTAAGTAAAAGAAATTAGACAAATGTGATCAGACTAACCTTGAGAAATCAATTGACTATGGAACTCCAAGTTTCGAGATTTTTTTTTGAAGCGCAAGATTTTAATTGAAATCAAGGGGACAATATAAAAACTCACTTAAAATAGATCTTCTGACACATCCTTTTATTTCTTTTAAATAAAACTTTCATAACAGAAGTAGCTAGTAAACACACCAGGCTGCCAAAAGTTCCCTGAAGGGTTCACTCTATGGAACAGAGAATAAACTCACACTTTGGATCCCCCAGAAAATACAAATCCACAATAAATGGCAACTGTTCATTAGAAATGCTGTATTTCTCTTATTATCTATTTCACTAGTGGGAAAGATATTAGGAAGTTTTACCAAGGTGAGACACCAGACCGTCAAGAGTTGTTCCAGGAAAAAGACAAGCGAAGAGAATGTTCATCTTTCAAGAGCACTCCTATTTTGCAGCCACTTGAGAAATGCAACACCTGCTGCCCCCAAAGTTTTTCCCACCTGCTGAGGTTGTAAAACAGACAGATTGGTCAGCCAGCTTAGATTTCACAGGGCAAGTCTGGAGTAAATAAGCCATTCTACTTAGCTTTGAGGGAAAAAAAAAAATCTATTGGAAGTGACAGAGTAGTTGATGAGTAGAGATTATTTTGAAGTGTGCTGCAGAAATTGACCCTGGTACGGGACTCTTTTAAAAGGACATTCTTCTGCTTTGTTGTTAGAATGTAGGAAAATTGTGCAATCTTGCCATAACCACTTGATTCTTTTCCTCTGTTATGGAGATGGAACTTCCCAAGAAGGGAACCACACTCACGTGATTCACACCAAGGAAAGAAAAGTCAGCTGGTCCCCAGGAAAAATAATACACTCTTCACTCTTCACCATAGTTTCCTTTCATGATTTAGGAAGCTGCCATTCATTAATGTGGCTATTTTATTCCTGTAGGAGAAGAGTTGGTTCTTGATTTCCTGCCCTATGGGTAGATTTACATTTCACTGATCACTTCAAGGATAATGATACCAATTCACCAAGACTCAAAAATCTGCCCAACTATATTCCTCTTCTTCGGGTATAGTGATGATAATCAAACTAGCAATAACATTTAAAAATTGTATGTAATATTACTATAGCCAGGCCCCATTCTAAAAATTTTATGCATATTATGCAAATATGCACTCAATTCCCATAAACCCCTATAAGACCAGTACTATTATTATTTCCATTCTTCAGACAAAGAAACTGAAAAAAGATTAGGCAACCTGCCCAAGATCACAAAGTAAAAAGTGCAAATAGTATATAGATTGTCTCACACTTGCTAGAATATGGAATACTATTCCTCTATAGAGAATACAGAAAGCTTCTAAAATGACTCTCAACTCCCTCCATGCCTTACAAAGAGTACATATTATATGATTCCACTTATATGAAATATCCACAAAAAGCAAATACAGAGAGACAGAAATATATTGAGACAGAACATATAGATGAGTTGTCTCATAGGGCTGTGGATAAAAACGAAGAATGTTTCTAAAATTAGATTATGATGATGAATATACAAACATTCATTGAACTATACACTTAAAACAGGCAAATCTTATGGTATGCAAGTTATATCTCAATAAAGCCTTTTTAAAAATAAAAATAAAAATCAGCACACTTTACCCCAACTACTCTATAGGAGAAGGCAACACAGTCATTCTTCCCCAGTGATGAGGCAGTGTTCTTGAAAAATCTCATCACAGATGAAATCAAAGTGGAACAACTTTACACCTATTCAGGTAAGGAGAGCTATGGAGAAGAAAGTGTGACTGTGATGCAAAGCATTCTCTTAGTACTATTTTACACTTGAAAAATCTCATCACAGATGAAATCAAAGTGGAACAACTTTACACCTATTCAGGTAAGGAGAGCTATGGAGAAGAAAGTGTGACTGTGATGCAAAGCATTCTCTTAGTACTATTTTACATTCTCTAAATTAATAAACAATTGGGAAACATGCCAAAAAGAAAAAGTGTGCTGCATATGTGCATAAAAGAGAATATCAATGCCATTTTATAAAGCCTCTTTAAAGCACTTATTATGGGTATTTTACCATTAATTTGTATTTGCCACTTTCTAGTTCCTAGAAATTTCTTTCTCCCACTTTCTATATCAAGCTTATAAATGTGTTTTGTGTTGCTTTAGGTAATATGCAAATAAAAAGGCATCTTTCTGTGTGTGGTTCTTCCTCTAAATGTTCCAGTTCAAGTGGCCAGTTAGTGGTTTGTACTTCTAGAAGCTGAAGAACACAGATGCTTGAACAAAGTCACCATAACATTGAATGGACATCCACACGGCCAATAAAATGATTAAAAAGGTATTATCAATCCCTTCTGAACGCCAGGTTCCTTTATGTCGTATCATAGCATTGAAAGCTTCCTTTTTAGCATTTGCCAACCACATAAATGCAGCTTCAAGGATGTGAAGTGTCTTGAGTCTTTTTTCATCTTCCTTTTTTCAGATGTTCCACTGCCCTGCTTCTCTGATTTATTGCATGCAACCCATACTTCCTTCATTATCAGTAATTTACCTCTTTGAGAATTTCAGTCAATGAGTTTAGGAAGTTTTTTTTTTTCCTTAATTTTTTTAGAAAGATTTTAATTTTAATCTCTAATTCAATCCTCTTTTACTGGAGAAAGAAATCTGAGTCAACATGCCTTCCTAGAAAATGTATTATACAATTTTTGTATCTTTTGCCAACTCCTGTTTCACATTGTCATGTTCCATTATGATCCCCTCAATTAGGTTCACATCTAAGGCATCTAGGTAACTGAGAAATTATCTTATTTTAATGTTGTTTTACCAGGATTTTCACTATCTGCTTTAGTAAATCATTCTAGGATGAAAAGTCTTTATGCTTATCTCACAATTAAATTAGCCCTGCCTGAAAGGATTCCAAAGATAGTAGAGGAGTTTTTAAAGGCTTGAAGGTTGGAGATTAAAAACATAGCAGATAGTCTATGCAAATCACTAAAATTCACATAAATAGAAGCAAGAAACTAGAACCCCATTGAGGGAACAAGCACAGTGTACAGCTTAGCAACACAGACTTCGGATCTAGAATACCTCCACTCTGCCTCTTGCTTCTGCTACTAATGATTTGTGTCATTTCTGACAAATTACTTACTTTGTTATAACTTGTTTCCCTCATCTATAAAATGGACCTAAAAACAGTCCCTGTAATTAAAAGATACTTGTGAACATTAAATGGGTAAATACATAGAAAGCATTTATCATACTGTCTGATATCACTGTTAGCTATTACTACCTCGTAGGTCATTGATTCTCAATCCGGGAAGGGAGGTGTGAGTGTGTCTGAGTCAGGGGACAAGCTTTGCACACATTCCACCTATCCTTTTCCATTACCAAGCAATGTACTATGTGATAGGGAGTCTCAAAGATTTTTAAACAAGCAAGTGGCATGATATTTGCCTTTTACAAAAATCTCTCTAGAGGCACTGCAGAGGGAGAGAGAAATGACATAAATCAGGAAGTCTACTGGAGACATTCAGATAATTCTCTGAAAGGAAGCTGTAGCTATGGAAATAGAAAAAGACAAAATAGATATAAGATAGATGTATCAAAGTAAAAAGGAACAGAGTTTAATTACCTGGTGAATGCAGGACAGACAACACCCATGTTTCTTGCCCTAGGGACCAGAATGGATGGAGCTACCATTGTCCAAGAGAGAATTAGAGATGGAGAAGGATATATAGCACCTGCTTTCTTTGTAATTAGTAAAACTGTAAACAGGTACTGAGAAGTAAACTTATTAGGAATAACTACAAAGCAAATTCAACAAGAGGGAATACTGCTTCTGTCTCTCCAAAGAAAATGTACATCTCTTCTGTACAGAACCCAGTATCTATCAGTTTCTCTTCTCCAAAACCAAGCTATCTGTTCTGTGCCTCTCATTACTGTCAAAAACCCAAGTATCAGTAAATCTACCAGCCACAGACTCCTAAGGTTCGAACAGTCTTTTAGTTATTCAGCTGCTAAATAAAGGCTCTGAGTTAATATTCTCAGTTGCTGTTTAAAACTGAAATTCAAGAGACAGCACAGGATGGAGGATGACACTGAAAACGTATACTCAACCCAGACCCACTTTGTCCAGTTCTTTCCAGTGGAAGGAGAATCTTTATGCGATGAGAGAGGAATCACAAGTCAGTCCAGCAAAGATGTGGAAAAATAGGTCATTTCAGGACTTGAGTTGGGAAAGAGAATCAAGAAACAATGTATTTCCATGGGTCACATGCCATCCCACAATGTACAAGATCAATTCATACAGCAGGGTAGCAAGATCTGAAATTCCAAGTAAGTCCAGGGGGCACTGGTACCTAGAAATTGTACATGATGCTTGGAGAAAATTGATGTAATGTGGCACATCGATGGAAGAGCCAACAAGGTTTTTATTTTAATGATAGAACTGAATTCTGAAATTAAGCACAGCGGGTAGGAAATGGATCTAGCACAGATGTCAAAAGCTATCATTGGCTTTTGTGATAAAGCATTTTTTTTTCCTTAAGCCCAGGCCAGTCGCCTATGTAGGTCACTGATGTCGAGCAGGAAAAAACAAACATCACAAGTTGAGCGTCTTTCTGAGGAAATGTTGAAATAAGTTACTGACGTTCAAAGATTCTTTTATTTTAGCAAATCTTTCATTATCAAATAGTAGCAGAGATATTATATTTTCTAATATTCACATTTTACTTCAGAATACACAAAATACGTAGTTGAAACTAAACAAAACAAATAAAACTGACACCAGGATCCTAGCCAATGTCTGACATCAGGCACAACTTGCACGGCCAAGAAGATAGCCGTGATTTTGTGTTAGTTCTTATTTATCACACAATTCGAATAATCTTTCTTCTTGTATGTAAACTGTTTCCCCAGAAATGGCTTTTTCTCTCCTATTTTCCAGCTTTTTACACAAGAAATGTTAGCGCTATTTAATAACGGGTTTTTCATTTCTTTTTGAATTCTTTGTTTATCTTAGGCACTGCAATCATATTGAACACTGAATGTCAAATTCTCCAGGCATTTATCATTATTTTAAAAGAAGGAATCAGCAAAGTTGAAGTTTTGTCTTTTCATCAAAACGATATTCAGTCACAGAAAATCCATGCATTATTCCCCTTCTTAAGACTACACTTGAGTTTTCATTACTAGTGAAAGCATTTACCTATGTGGTATAATTCAAAGGACACCAGTGAGCCCTTTTGTCCCCAACTCTTCCAAATCATCGGTAAAACACTGAGCCACTTCACAATTAGGTGTTCTGTACTGTAAGTCCTTGAAAGGTCTCTAATGCAATCTGTTAAATGTAAGTAACCCTGGAAAAGGCAGTATATTAAAGCAGTTACTTTTCATATTTTTTGTATAAGTCATGGCAACTGCTCCTTGGACTAAATCCTACATAGAAATGCAATATATAAATAAGATGGAACAAATAGGATTAGAAACTTGTCCATATTTCTGTCCTTGCCTCTCAACCCAAATCCACATGGCCCCTGAGGCACTGCTCTGAAATCTCCATGACTCTTGAGAACAAATTTGAAAACTAAGTCAGAGAGGTAGACAGGAACAAGATCACACTATGAGAAAGTTGGTTTCTTTTTGTAGTTATGTATATGCATGAGATCACGTCATTACTAACTTTATTCAGCAATGAACAGCGCTTCTTTATTTACCAAGTATTATGTCAAGTAATGGGTATACAGTGATAAAAGGATACATCTTCTGTTCTCAGGAGCTTACAGATCAAAATAGAGAATTCAGAAATAACCTCACACATGTATGGTCAATTGACTTTTGACAAAGGGACAAATAAAATTCAGGGGGAAAATGATGATCTTTTAAATAAGTGGTGTTGGAATAATTAAATATCTGTCTGAGGAAAAATAAAAGAAAATTGATAGATACCAAAAACAAACTCAAAATGGATCACAGATTTAAATGTATAACCAAAAATAATGAAACTTCCTAGAAGAAAACTTAGAAGGAAATGTCTGTGGTCTTTACTTAGGCAAAGAGTTTTAAACATAACACTCAAATTACCATCCATTAAAAAATAATTAGCTGCGCTTCACCAAAATTAAGTACTTCTGTGCCTCAAAAAATACAGTTAAGAGAATAAAAAATATTCACAAATCAGGGGCGCCTGTGTGGCCACTTGTTTAAGCGTCTGCCTTTGGCTCAGGTCATGATCCCAGGACCCTGGGATCAAGCCCTGCATTGGGCTCTCTGCTCAGTGGGGAGCCTGCTTCTCCCTCTCCCTCCTGCTCTGCCTACTTGTGCTTTCTCTCTCCGTCAAATAAATAAATAAAATCTTTAACAAAAAAAAAAAAAAATTCACAAATCACATACCCAAAAAAGGATGTATACCCAGGACATATAAAGGACTCTCAAAAGTCAACAATAACAAAACAAAATAAAACAAAAATTGGGCAAAATATTTAATGGACATTTTATCAAAGATGTAAGACTGATAAATAAGCAGATTTAAAAACAGCTCAACACATCTAGTCATTAGGTATTTAATGCACATTAAAATTTCAATGAGGTATCTCCACACACCTATTCAAATACCTAAAGGCAAAAAGACTGACCATAATTAGAGTAGATGAAAATGTAGAACAACTGAAATTCTCATACATTGATGGTGGGAATGAAAAATGGTAAGACCATTTTCTTTTNATAGACCTCCTCCCCTCCCTACCCCGCAGAAAATGTAAAACCACTTTCAAAAACAAATGACAACTTTATTTGTTTTAAGTTAAATACATACTACCCTATGATTCAGTTATTCAAATCTTAGGTACCCTTCCAAATTAAATGAAAACATCATGATAAAGTCTCAATTAAGCAACAGGTGTAAGTTCTAGAGATCAGTTGTACAATGTTGTCTCTATACTTAACAATACTGTATTGTACACTTAAAAATTTGTTAGAAGTGTAGATATCATGTTAATCATTCTTACCACAATGAAATAATTTTTCAAATTCATACATGGATGTTTATTAGCTGTTTTATTTTTAGTAGCCAATATTTGTAAACAACCAGCAAGTGAATGGCTATACAAACTGTGATGTTTCATATAGTAAAATATTATTTTGAAATATAAAGAAATAAACCACTGATTCACATAACAATACTGATAAATCTCAATATAATTATGCCAGGGGCGCCTGGGTGGCACAGCGGTTAAGCGTGTGCCTTCGGCTCAGGGCGTGATCCCGGCGTTATGGGACCGAGCCCCATATCAGGCTCCTCCTCTATGAACCTGCTTCTTCCTCTCCCACTCCCCCTGCTTGTGTTCCCTCTCTCACTGGCTGTCTCTATCTCTGTCAAATAAATAAATAAAATCTTTAAAAAAAAAAAAAAAAAGATAATTATGCCAAGTGAAAAAGGCCAGAAAACTAATATGTATTTTATGATCTCATTACTAAAAAATTCTATAAAATTAAAACTAAAGTGACAGAAAGCAGACCATCGGTTGCCTGGGGTGGAAGGAAGGTGCAGGAAAGAGGGGCTACCAAGGCACAGAGGGGCCATTTGAAGGTGGTAAATATGTTCATTATCTTCATTGAGGTGATGGACTCATGGATATATTCATATGTCAAACTTCTCAAATTATGCATTTGAGAAATGTGTGCATTTTATTATATATCTATTATATCTCAATAAAGCTGTCAAAAAATTCCAAATACATCAAAAATCCGAATACTAAATATAAAACTAAAAAAGAAAATTTAAAACCAAACGATTAAAAGGAAAAATTACATATTACATAAGTAAGTTTGGAGTATCCCATGGCTGCATAAAGGTGACATGCACCCATTCTCAGGGGTTCATGGAAACCCGTTTTAGCCACCCCAAGTATGGACATTCCAGGCTGAGGAAGCAGTATGTGCTCATAGTGTAGACGCTCCAAACGAGTCAATACAGCAAAGCTAGCTAAAATAGGACAAAGAAATATCAACGATCAAACACTTTCCTCCCATCATGCTTCTCTGACATTGTGAACCCTGACTTCCAGGACAACTAGAGGCCAATGAGGCAAAAATAAAATCTCAGAGAATTCAATAAAACACAACTACGCTCAAGAGAAAAGAGCCCGTGTGCATAGGATGTTCAGATGCAAATTCTATTGGCAAAAACTCTCACCACACCACACCTTTGCTTTTGTGCTATTTTTATACTCACCCTCTTTTGAAGAAGGGAAAAGGTGGGGGTGGTTAGAAAATACCTAATGGAGGCTATTGTAGGATACCAGAAAGTACTCTCAAGGTCTGGTGCATAGAATTATAGAAATAGATAGATCTACAGATACAGCTATATAAAATTATATGTATAATTGTAAATATATAAAATTATATAGCAATATAAGTTCCAATCTTTTCTCTTGGTTCAAGCCTTCGATGGCAAATGTGTCTCATTCTGGAGAACCTTGCTCTGTATTTGTTTGTGTCACAGTGAGATCCCCTGAGTTAGTCAGAAACATGAGAAGTGCTTATTTTTAAATGTTGGTTGAGGCCTCATCCCTAGACTTCAGAAAGAATGTTCTACCCCTGCCTTTAAAACAAAACCATTTTTAATTACTGTGATTTTTATTAATAAATAAATAAAAGTGGACGTGAAGGGGGAAAAAAATCTTTAGTCAAGATTCCAAATGTAGCTCGAACCCTCTTTTTTAACAAGCTATGATGCCAACGACAGCAATAGAAGAGCACTTCCTTGGGAATGTGGATGAGCAGGTGAGAACATAGCTTCTTAGAGAAAATTAAATGGCTCCCCAAAATGTCAAATTTGGATTACCAGGAGATGAGTAGAAGCAGGTGGGTCTATCAAATATGAAGCCCATGTAAAATACATGATGGCAGTTACCAAAGTCATAATGAGTTTCACTGTTACTGCCCACAAATCCTTGTACATATGCAAACACCCGTTGCTAACTCTTTAGAAGAGCAAATATTTGCGAAGCAAGGCTTATGCAAACTAGAAACTAATTACCAATGTTTGTTTCCAGCCAATTTTTACAAATTAAAATTCTGGCTCAGCCAAGAGAGTATCTTTTAAAACAAACTGGATTATCAATATTTATAAATGATTAATCATTAGAAATGATATTGCATGCTCAAACTGTGGCCCATCTAACTTTCGTCCCATTGTACAAAATGTATATGCTTCATGAAACATTCTAGCAAAGTAGTCACAAATGTCCTTAACTCCAGAACATCCCTAACTTTAATAAATGAACATGTATTTAAGCATTTTATATGTGCCAAAAACATAAAATATGCATTCTCCTATTCAGCTTATATCACCATGACATTTCCATCAATTGCAACCATAGTAATTACCACTTATTACCACCAGTGTAATGTATAATCCCTAACTTTCCATTTTCAATGCATGAGCTTGGCAGTATAGCAGAAGAAAAATTCTGTGGTAGTACAGTTAGAGATAATTCCACACTTTCTGGTGAAATGGAGTGTACCGGAGAAGTAAGAAAGAGTAGAGGAAAGGGGAAAATGGAGGAGACACTGAGCATATAATTAATCATTCACTTAATTCATTATGTGTCCTGGTTTGCACTTACGGAAGAAAAACAGAATTTACTGGTCACTCTTTTTGTGCCTAATATTGACAAACAAGTTCATATTTTCTAATTTAATTTCCAAAACAATACATGATTGGGGGGGAAGATGTGAGGTGGGGGTAGAGGGGTCTAAAGTTTGTCCAAGGTCACGAAGGTGTTCTCCATGCCAGTGTTCAAAATCTGTCTTTTGATTTCAAAACCAGTAATTTTCCCCTCCCTCCTTTTGACGCCCATTGAACCATATAAATTTTAGGCTTTAACTCATTTCCCCATAAGGCATTTTGTCTTACCGATGTCTGTTTTTAACCCTAAAATTTCAAAAATATTTCTTCTGACTTAAAGGAATTAATTAGAACCTACTAGGGATTCTAAGGAAATAGAAGAATGCTATATAAAAAATTAACGAACAAATACAATCTGAAGACTGTATTTCAACCTCCCAGAAAAACCAGACTGCATTCTGCAGTAAAGTTTGTTCAACGTTAAAAAGTAGTCACTATTGAAAAAGTTTAATGCAGAACACGGGTAGAAAAGATGCCCATTGCCAAGTCCTTCACGGCTCACCATAAATGTGAACAGCGAAGTGCTATCCATTTTAAAATCAATCAAGGTGATGCAACGCTTAAAATGCAATTGATTTTGGCTAATTTGCAAGTAGAAAGGTTTGGAACTTGAATAATTTCTTTCCCACTTTACCTGGTTCAACAGCCTAGTCAATGAGTTGCCTAATTTTTAGTCTTGTTTATTTATTTATTTACTTTAGATAATTCCCGAATGAGACAACTTTTTATTTATTTCCAACTACCCCTGGGTACAGGAAAGAGACCGCAAACCAAAATCTGAAAAAACAAAAAAGCACTAGTCAGGGTGAGCAAGAGGAGGAAAAGCCTCCAACGCACTAACTACAATTTTCAAACTGTGCGTTTGGAATTTGTAAAAAGTGAGAAACAATTAAGAGACTCCATTTCAGCCTCCTATTAGTGATTAGGTTGAAAAACAATGAAAAGAAATAGGAAGAAAAGCATTGCAAATTCCATTAGGAACAGATTAGAATGATGTTAAATTACTCTTTCTGCCTGCCTTCTCTGGTCAGGCAACCTAAAGAGTTTATCACCTTTCTGAGGAATCAGCATGCAACCTGGGTGTCCTTTTAAATAAGCATTCATAGCATTTTTTAAAAGCTTTTATAAATACAATGGTGTATTTGAATGATATGATAAGGAGGCTATATTCTCCAAGCACTTGAGGTCCCCTTCATCCATTTCTCCAAAGTGACTCCTGCGAGAGGAGAGGCAGCAACATTCTAAAATCTGTCAAAAATAATCAACCCGGATAAATATTCCCAAGCACCCAGCCAAAGGGTGCTGCATCCTTCCTACATATGCATACCTATGTATGCAGATGAGAGAAATATACAAATATCTAGTTAAACCTATATGCATGCATGCACGCTGCAAATATAAACACTTGCAGATTTGAATATTTGTCTCAGCTAGGAAAATGAGAACTTGGTAAAACTTTTTCAGCAGAATAAATGGTTCAAAATATCTGCTGTTTTCAGAAATGCCTAATTAATCGGGTATCTTTTTTTCCCCCAAATTGTATATTATGCAAAATAATTGCCCTACTTTCCTTTGATAAAATTATTGGTTTATCTGAATACAGTTAATTTAAAATCTGCTTGTGCTGGGGGAGTTAGCACCTTACTTTTCAATTTAATAAGGTTTTACTGAATATTCACATGATTATTAAAATATTTTTGTAGAGTTATACTTAGTGCCATTATAGCTGAAGTTCTAACAGCATTTAAATGTTTTTCTTATAGAAATTTAAAAACCTGGTGAATTGTTCACAATTTCCATGCTGAAAGACTGCCTGTCAAACTGAAATAGCAACACAATGCAAGCCATTTTGTGACTCGGTTCTTGATTGCAGACAGCTGAGATTCAATAGCTGGAGGGGGAATTAAGGACACCATCCAGACGTCTGTAATAATTCCTCTACTTTTTTTCCCCCTCACTTGAATGCCGCATCAGTGTGTCTGCCTATTTCTTGTCTCTATAATTAAACAGGACAGCGGCACTGATACACATCTTGATCATAAAAAATTTACCCATTCACTAGAAGACTAATGAACATACCAGCAGAGTTATCTGGTCTGGAAACTTTGCTTATTATAATTCCTGGGGCCCTGTTTCTGACATTTACAAATGACCCACTAAAGTCAATGCAGCCGATCATGATAACCTCAAAGTTATCTTGGTGACATGGAGCACCCTCACCATGAGGGGAGAAGCAGAGAATATCAGAACCAGTAGAGCCTTCTCCATAGCCTGGACTGGACTCCGAGACTCACATCGCTTACGAATATATACACATGCACACGCACGCACACACACACACACATACACACATACATTCATACATTCATGCATATGCAATTCTTTGAGATGAATCAAGTAATTGTATCTTAATATAGATGGCCCATTTCTGCAGCACTAGGCTATATTTTCTGAAAGATAAATAGCAGACTAAATGACAAGGTCTGCAACACAGCTGAATTCATAGTAGATTAAAGAGTTATAGGATTGTCTTGGGTCTTAAAACAATTAAACTTTCACCCAAATACTTACAAGCACTGAAAAACACCCCACACCTGCCGGCACGTGAAGGCATGCCGCCAACACTCCAGTTTTGCTCATAGCAATCACCCTGGTACTCTAAGCCATACTCAATCAGTTTTCATTCTGATCAAAACTGCCCAACACTGATTTGTGACTCTTAACTGGAGGCACTGAAGCTGGCATTTGATTAGGTCTATTTTTAGCATTCCAGCCAAGACATTTTTGCTTTGTCCGTCTGGATTTCAATACCCAGGGCACACTCCTGCTCAGAAGATCCCAACCCCATTCCAAGCCCCTGACTCTGGGAGCAAACACAGATAACACTTATTTCATATTGTTTTTCAGTTTCAACCCAAACAAAAATTCTGAGGTTTCTCTGACATGCTCCCAGTGTCTTGTTCCACTGTGTCCCATGTCCTTGTTCTGCTAACTTTTCCCAAGCTACCATTCAGGACATTAGTAGAATTTGAATCCCCTGTCCTCAAGCCAGATCCTGTTGCCTAACTATGTAGGACACACACAAGCAGGCAAACATGGTCTCATATCTGCAGGGGTTGTGCTGATTGGCTCATGTGCAGAACCGAGGTACATAATGATTACTGAATAATTCTAGTTTTTCATGAAATCACATCATGCTATTTTGTCATTTCTCAAATGCTCCAATCCTGCCCAACTGTGGATGTGGAAGACTGTCCATCAAAACCATCAGCCACCATTAATCTCATACCTGGCAAAGAATTAGAAGTCCATCCGCAATAGTAATACAGTTTTGAACTTCAGCACTCCAACAATTTGGGGTATGGGCTAGATGAGTTTCTAGACCTTCTAAGCATTCAATTGGAATTAGAACTTCCCTGAGCTTTGTCGCTCTCACATTAGGCTTTAGATGAGAGCATCTATTGACCCAAACGGAAACACCCAGTATGAATATCACCATGTTTGGAATCCCAACAAATCTGATCCGTAACGTACCCATATCAAAAACTCATCCCTTTGGGAAGGATACAACTCTGCCTCCATTGACAGGTCAATGCCTCTACTCACAGCACATCCTGACTTTATTATAAAGTCTGTTACTGAAATTCCAGCACTACTCATGACCAAGGTCACATAGGCCACTCATTCTTTATTGAAGGGTCAGAGATACAGCAATAAACAAAGCAGAATACATCCTCATGGAATTGCTCACATGCAGGGAAGGAAGGAAATAAAATTTTAGAAAATAAACAGTTATGGTCAGGTGGTAATGAATGTTATGAAGAAATACAAAATTAAGGAAAGAGAACATGGGCACACTATTTTAACTTACTCCATGGGGATGTAACTTTTGATCTCAGGCTTGAGTGAAATGAGAATGCAAATATCTGGAAAACTGTTCCAGGAAGAGAGATCTACATGAACAAAGGCCCAGAGATACTTGAGCCACATAGGAACAGTGCTATTAGAAATTCCTCTAATTTCTGAATCATTTAGGACCATGTTCCACTTAGAATCCAAACGATTGGTTTGAACAAAATTTACTTTTTTTTTTTTAAAATAGCTTCTCCTTTCTCTACTTCCCATATCATGTTCTAGTTCAGTTCTTTATAACATGTTACCCAGATCCATTTCAGGTGTCATAACTGGACTCCAAAACCCCCAGTGCCTCATCGATCCCGCTCATGCTACTGTTGCCAAAATTATCTTAAAAAGCAAAGATGGTGGCAAGGCACTCTCTCTTGGGAACACAATGTGATTCCTGAGTTCTGGCCTTTAAGCTCTCCAAAATTTGGCACTTGCCTCCCTTTGCAGACTAACTTACCAATGTGTGTTTTACTATATAAACTTGCCTTAGCTGGGACTATATTTCCAAGAATCCCCTTCTTTTGTATGCTTCCAAGTTAAGTTTGCCACAAGAGAAATCTGTGCATGATTTGGAAGGCATAGTGAAGATATCATCGTTCTCTCTAAAAGCCATGGCAGTTGGATATAAGAAGACACAAGCACAGAAGTGTTGGCAAGTTCCAGCTTGTTCTCAATCTCCCCGTTCTACATACAGCTCTTCTTCCCAACAGCCAGTTGTATTAATGGGACCTCAGGACCCCTGCCATACGCACAAGCAACAGACTTCAGCAGCTCTCCACCCCTGTCCTGCTCCATCAGCTGGGGAGACCAGCCTCCCCAGATCCTTTTGCAAGTTTCTATCTGTCCACCCACATCAGCGCTTCAGAGGTCTTAGGGACTAACTTTTCTGTAATTCTCTACAACTCCTCCTTTCAAAAGACCCTTACTTCCCCAGGGTCTCTTGACTGTGTAGGGTCTTATTCTTAGCATAAAGTCCATATTCCACAAAATTCATAGTGATTCTGCCTCCTTTATGGAACCCAAACCCACTTTATCTGACTCTCCCTCTCCCTCCTTCTCTGTCTCACACACACATTTACTTCCAAAGCACTTCTATCTTTACCTCTACTAAGTACATACTATTTCACAGTCTTAAGAAAGGGTTAACTTTATTAGCTTTTGATTTCTGTTTCTTCTTATTAACGTGGTTATAGAAATCCAGTCCTGAGAACACAATCCAAAACCACTTGCCTAGTGTGCAAATATAGTCTGTTCAGCTCCCATGTGTGTTTCTCTAACACTGATCACCTTACACATGATTAGGACTTGGGAAATAATGGAAGTTTACATGCAGGTTTTTCTAGAAAAAGGGAGCCAGAATAGCCAGAGTAGAATTAGAACTTTCATCAGGAGAGGAAAAAGCCCTCAGCTCAGCTTCGACACTCATAGCCATACTTTAAGAAAAGTAAAACTGAGCACCTGCAGGAGGGGCTCTTTTCCCAGAGAGGCTCGCCGCCAGCTTTGTACAGCTTTCAGCTCATGGCCCATTTCTCTTCCACCCGTGACCCCTAAATGGCAGCCCCACCGGCTCAGAGCTCAAGTTGCTCTGCATCATCTCAGTGCCCCACGCCAGCATTTCCAAGCCATTGTCCTGGCGGTTTTTTAAATAAATGATTCCCTGAGGCTAACTCCAGCCACACTGAGCTGCCTGCCTCTGCTGTTTGTGTTATATTCCCAGATACCAATTAATATTTTAGCTAATGCTTTACTTAAAAAGTTACATCAGTTTTGAATCTCTGTTCAACTCTATTTTTTCCAAAAAGCCCTGTTATTTTCAGTGTGCAATTCTGCAGAACAAAAATTATCCAAGAACACATATGTGGTGCATGGCAGAAATGCCTGTATATGCTGTATAAATTGTGTATGAAATTATTTCTGTACAGAAGTCTCTAGCACATAATATTAATATGTGCTAACCTGATTAATGAATGTTTAGGTACATTATGTATAATACATATAAGTATGCATATGTATAACTTGTGTACTGATTTCAATGTTTTCTATATGAGAGAATCTTTGATTCGATTAATGGAAACAATACTGAGTGAAATTGACAAAATCCATGCTTTCACAGAGCTTAACTTATAGGAAAGACAGATAACAAAAAAATCAAAATCAGTCTTGTTTGTATGACAGTCGAGGTTCAGGTTTTCTTGGAAAGCTGCTATTGAAGGAGCCTAACCTGGTCTAATGGTTAGGAAAATTTTCCTGAAGAGAGTGGTGTCTGCCATAAGATCTGAAAGGTGAGAAGGTGTTACAGGATTTCTTTTCCTCTGGTGCCCGCGGTTCTTGGTCACGCCACTTGGAAGAATGAAAAGGTAGACCAAAGAGTGGTGGGCAGCAAAGCAGCTTACTGAGCGTAGCAAAGTGATAGTACAAACCCCCAGAGAGGGAGGGGACCTGAGAGGGTTGTCACCGAAAGTTTCTAAGTCCAGGGGTTTTTATGGGCTTTTATGGGTTTGTTGGCTGGTTGTTGAATCTGATTAACCCTCCCTGCGCCTGTCATCCAAACAGGTTTTTGTCACCTAGTTATCACATGGGAGAGCGTGGAGGGCTCTTCCAGGGTAGTGTAAAATCCTTTTAAAGGGTGGTTTCTGGGGCGCCTGGGTGGCACAGTGGTTAAGCGTCTGCCTTTGGCTCAGGGCGTGATCCCGGTGTTCTGGGATCGAGCCCCACATCAGGCTCCTCCGCTATGAGCCTGCTTCTTCCTCTCCCACTCCCGCTGCTTGTGTTCCCTCTCTCGCTGGCTGTCTCTATCTCTGTCAAATAAATAAATAAATAAATAAATAAATAAATAAATAAATTAAAAAAAAAAAAAAGGGTGGTTTCCTCTTAGGGCAGGGGGAGGTCCCCTTGAGGTCCCCTTGTCCCTGCCTGCCTTTTTTCCAATTATCCTTTATTAAAGGTGACAGAAGAATAGGTGTTGGTGAAAGACAAACAACATGTGTGAATGAGGTGAAATAAGAGAAAATGTGAAAAGAAAATCAGAGAACTGAAAGAAATCAAAAGTTTGAAGCACTGAGTTTGAGGGGAAATATTCCTAGGGATGGGGTAAGAAGACGCAGTCAGAGCAAACTTCTGGGTAATTTTACCAGCCACCTTAAGGAGCTGGAACTTTATCCTGGTGACAACAGGAATTACTGAAGGATTTTAGGGTGGGATTGTCTGAATCAGATTTGTGTTCCTAAAAGATCATTCTGGCTTTACAATAAGTAAGTTGCAGATACAAAATACTATAGTATGGGAGACAGGAAGCTATTGCATAAATTAAAAAGAGAGAGAGAGAGAGAGACAATAGCCTGATCAAGGGCAGTACAAAAAGGGATAGGGAAAAAAAAGTGGCCTTTTAGATGGTCGAATCAATAGGCTTTTAGATGGTAGAATAATAGGCCTTGGCAATTAATTGATTGTCGTTAGGAGGTAGGGATTTAAGGCTAAGGTGGAATCAAGTACCCTTAGGTATTTTTGTCTGAGTAATTGCTGGGGATGAAGCAATTAAATGAAATGGGAAATAATGGAAAGGGAATAAACAGTGAAAAGATGAATTCAAGTCATGGGTACGCTCTTTACAAAGGTCAAAAGAAAAAGTCTGTGTCTGGGTACCACTAGAACATTTAAGGCATTTGAATCTTGAGAGTGGATGCAACTGCCCAAAGTGAGTGTACAGAGTGAGAAAAGAAGAAATCCTAGGTAGAGATTGATGTAGGGAAAATATCAGGGTTGGAAGCCGACAGCCAAGGAAGAATTCTTGAGATGTCTTTGGTGCGAAAAGGTGATTTTATTAAGGCACAAGGACAGGACCTCCTGGGCAGAAAGAGCTGCACTGGGGTCATGAGGAATGGCCCATTATATACTTTCAAGTTGGGAGGGGGTTAGGGATAGTGTAAGCCTCCCAAGTATCTTGGATCCCAGGATCCTGATGGGGCTAGCTATTATTAGGAAAGATCATTTATTTAGTAAAAACTCAGTCATGAGACCCTTCAGATATATATCAGTGGGTCATATGCTTGGCGGATGATTGCCAACATATATTCAGGGTGGTAGAGGCAGAGACAAAGGATGTTTCCAAAGGAATTTTTATATGTTAAAATAGACTTACAGGGTGCTGGGAGTCCGGCTAAGATTGCCTTTTTCCTATCAACACAGAGGCAGCTGCATCCCTAGAGGAAACGTCACTCTGCCTGTTTCAAAGAATTGTCAGTGGGCTGTAGGGAGTAAGGAAATTTAGTAATTTTTCTTCTGCCTTTGTTTCCCACATCAGAGATTCCAATAATTT